>NW_024425564.1:1693651-1768373 GCF_017311325.1 Ursus maritimus
CGGGCTCCCTGCTTGGCCGGAAGCCTGCTTCTCCCTCTCCCACTCCCCTTGCTTGTGTTCCCTCTCTCACTGTCTCTCTCTGTCAAATAAATAAATAAAATCTTAAAAAAAATAAAATAAAGCTTTTATTTATTTATTTGACAGAGAGAGATCAAGAATAAGCGGAGGGAGGGAGGGGGTAAGCAGACTGCACACTGAGTGCAGAGCCCGACGTGGGGCTCAGTCCCACGACCCTGAGATCATGACTCGAGCTGAAATCAAGAGTTAGAGGCTTAACCGACTCAGCCACCCAGGTGCCCCGAGGGAGACAGAATCTTTTCTTTTTTTTTTTTTTAAGATTTTATTTATTTATTTATTCGACAGAGATAGAGACAGCCAGCGAGAGAGGGAACACAAGCAGGGGGAGTGGGAGAGGAAGAAGCAGGCTTCCAGCAGAGGAGCCTGATGTGGGGCTCGATCCCATAACTCCGGGATCACGCCCTGAGCCGAAGGCAGACGCTTAACCGCTGTGCCACCCAGGCGCCCCGGGAGACAGAATCTTAAGCAGACTCTACTGAGCACTGAGCGCAGAGCCCCGGGGTGGGGGTGGGGGATTGATCTCACGACCCTGAGACCATGATCTGAACCCAAACCAAGAGTTGGTTTCTTAACCGACTGTGCACCTAGGTGCCCTAAAAAAAATTTTTTTTGAATGATTTTATTTATTTAAGAGAGAGAGAGAGTGAGAGCACACGAGTGGGGGGAGGGGCAGAGGGAGAGAGAAAATCCTAAGCAGACTCCGTGCCCAGAGTGGAATCTGATGTGGGGCTCGATCCCAGGACTCTGAGATCATGACCTGAGCCGAAACCACGAGTCAGATGTTCAACTGACTGAACCACCCAGGTGCCCCAGGAACTGAATTTTTAATCAAAAAAAATATTTGGGGGGGCACCTGCGGGGGTCGGTTGAACATCTGACTCTTGGTTTTCGGCTCAGGTCATGATCTCCGGGTCTTGGGATCGAGTCCTGCATCAGGTTCTGGTCCAGCAGGAAGTCTGTTTGATATTCTCTCCCTCTCCCTCTTCCCCTCTCCCACCTCTTTCTCTTTCTCTCAAATAAATAAATAAATCTTAAAAAAGAAATTCTGTTCCTGAGTTGTACTTGGCCACACATCGAGTGCTGCTTCAACGGCCACATGTAGCTAGTGGCTATCGAAGGGGACAACCCGGGATAGAATATACCCATCAGCATGGACTCTTCTGTTGGACTGCGTGCTCTAGAAAGAGGAGGGAAAGCTCAAGTGGGTCAGTTTGTTTGTTTATACCTTGACTTGTTCCTGAAAGGATCAGAGGTCGTGGAGGACGGCCCGAGGCCGTCAGACCAGTGCCCTGTGGCTGGAGAGGGGGCGGTTGGCGTATGGGCTGACCCTGGTCACGAGTGGAGCAGCAGACAGAAGCCAGGCCCCAGTGGCGCAAAGCTCCGACCTCAGGGGCCCGGATAGGAAGCGGGAGGGAAAGCGGAGGTGGGCAAGCTGAGGGAGAGCGTGTCAAAGGGCAAGGCCGCGAGCAGTCAGATATTGAGCAATGAGCAAGCTACGGGAAAGAAGCTACGGGAAAGCAGCTCATTGCTCTCAGCAATATATGCTTATCTGACCTGTTTAATCAAGGAGTCCCCTGTGCCCTTCTGTTCTCAGATACAAACTCCAAATTCCAGCTAATCAGATGCAATTAAAGCATATCGTTGGTTGGGTACAAGTTCCGACTTGCCATACCTTGGGTAGGATGCCAGGCCTGGATCTGGGCTCACCACTGCCCCCCACCCCGAGCTGGGGTGTTCGAGCAGCCTTGCTGGAGGCGGAGGGACTGGGAAGTGTCCTCCGGGCGGGTGATGTAAGGGGAGCGGCTCTCACCCAAGGGAGCCAGGCCCTGAGGGTTTGCCTGTGGTACTTTCAAAGCCAAGACACGCTCTGGGGATGGGTTCTTTCTGAGGGCACATCGGAGTTTTCTTTAACTGTTTACTAAATTTGACTTTTGTGTTGAACTTGTTTCTTGGGATTAAACACAAGCCAAACATAGATTAAGGTGCCATTAAGTTTCGTTGGTAAGTTCAAAGACATCGTAGGTGGGGTGAGGAGACTGGGGGCAGCTTCTTAATATGAGATAGTATGTTCCCATCATCTATATTTTTACTTTTATTTTGAGGTATAACAGACTTACAGCAAAGCACAGTAAACTTTAATGTTTCGTGTACAGCTGGTGAATTTTTACAAATTCATGTACCCGTGTAATCCCCTCCCAGCGCAGGGGACGGAACATTTCCCGCGCGCTGGAAGCTTCCCTCACGCTCCCTACTGGTCCGTTCTCCACCCCGGAGGTAATCGCAATTCTGATTTCTACCCCCGTCAGTTTCCTTTGCCTGTTCTTGAGCTTCCTATAAATGGGCTCACACCGTATCTATGCTCTGTCTGGCTCCTTTTACTTGTAAGCCCATGAAGTTTTTTTAGGGAAAATTTCGTAAAAACAGACCTACGATCCTTGACCTAAAACCACTGGGGCCAGATAGGTTTCAGAATTCATTATTTTTTTTTAAAGATTTTATTTCTTTATCTGAGAGAGAGCACAAGAGGAGGGTTGTGGGGTTGCGGGGTGCGGGGCAGAGGGAGAGGCAGGCTCCCCGCTGAGCTAGGAGCCCTATGTGGGACTCGATCCCAGGACTCAATCAAAGGCAGACACTTAACAGACTGAGCCACCCAGGCGCCCCAAGAATTCAGAATTTTTCATAGGTTAGAGAGGGGCCGTGATGAGTTCACTTCCACTGTGTGTTGGAAAACAGCCCCAGGAGGGTGTGGGACAGCGCCTGGTAAACACAGAAACAGTGCTGAGCGAGGTCCACGAATGTTCACACACTAAGGGGTGGAAATAAAGGCCGTAGATAGCCTCACATTAGTTGAGGCCTGTTTTGCTGCCAAATGAGTTCACATCAGGTCAGGCTTTGTAGTAAAATGCCTTATGATAAAAAATGGCTTTATCATACGGTTTTCAGCACTTTGGGGATTTTGAAACTGAGAGTAAGGGATGGCGGACCCGTTAGTTCCCGACAAGCCACCGGCCCCGGGGGAGGCAAACTGACTGGGTAGCACGAGGTTCCTGTGCTGATAGAAGGTTTCAGAAAGCAGCCGTCTCCGCTGGAGTGCGTTCAAGCTGGGCCTGCCAGGAGAGGCTCTCTCGGTCGGTCAGGCCGCTTGGGCGACCCACACTTGAACTTCCGAAACTGAAGGCGAATCTCTGCCGTAGGCCTGTGCATTTGGGCGTTCTTCTGGGATCCCTATCTTGGCTTAGATTTTCCAAAGAGATCTGCTCCACAAACAAGGGTGGGAGCGCGGTTGGAGAGCGCCCTTGAGGGTCCAAGTAGTGCTTAGTTTGAGCCCCTCGGCTGGGGCCCTGGATTTCGAAGCGACCAGAGTCTGATGACAGACGCGGTGACTCTCGGGGCAGGGCGGCAAGAAGGGGCAGACGCGGTAGAGGTTTAGGTGGGGAAGGAGCGAGGAGAGGAGAAGCGAGGGTAGGATTAGGGTGATGGGGGGATTAGAGGGTGGGCAGGAAGACAATACACACAGACCCCCATGCAGGGCGGAGCCCCGAACAGACTCTCCTAGGGGCTGGGGGTTCCGCCTTACATTTAGGAGCCTGCGCAGAGCACCTACGTTGTGCCTGGCACCAGGGACATAAAGATGCGTAAGACCTGTTCCACACCTGTGGGACCTGTAGGGGGGCCAGAGCCGCCCTCTCTGACGAGCTCCCTGTTCACGTCTGCCCTCCTCCCCCCTCCGCCAAAGGAACACACACCAGGAGTGGCCTCGCCATGCAGACCTCAGGCTCTAAAGCTTTTGGATTCTATCCCCCACTCCCCATCAACACGCCCAGGCCGTGTGGACCACGCCAGTAAAGCCCAATGTAAAGGAAGGAAGGCATTCTTTGCTGACAGCAGCTTGCAGGTGTCAAAGTGATGTGTTGATCGGAGGCGTGGAGTGGGGTCCCTGGGGCCTGGTTCCCCTCCAGCACTTAGTTGTGTGACCGTGGGCAAGTCTCCTGCCCAGAGTCTTCATCTCCTCATCTGTGGAATAAACGACTCCCTACCTCACAGAGTGTTGTGAGGACCAAGAGAAAAAACACGGAGGAAGATGTCAATGGCAAGGCTTCCGAGCATCTGGGCTGTGCTTCTGACTTGCTAACTTTAGCCGAGCCAAACCGAGAGCCTCCACCCCGCACCGGAAGGAGGCACTTCATTCCCCCTGTTGGGCACCCAGGGATGCTCCGGGGCTACGGAGCCTTATGGGTGACCCAGTATAAGGCTCTCTGCACCCCAAATATGGTTTTACTCTGTGGTTGCAGCAGCTCTTTGGAAAAGAGTAGTGTTTGTTACAGTGTTACTTATAATAGTTCAAGAAAAGTTATTTTTCCCTGTAATCCCCAAGGCCCAGTGAGCGCTCGAGAAATGCGCGTAAGTTCAAGACTTGCAGACCCCGGTCCTCATGTTCTCCAGTGCCCCCTTTTGTGGTAGAGGGGTAAACCCCTTTGCTGTCCTGAAAGAGCTGAGGAAGGAATTGAGGCAAGAGCCACAGGGACCCGGAACCTGAGAGTTAAAAATGATTTTTCATGTGGACAACAGTCCTACTGCTTGGAAAGTTCCTGTATGACAAAGGGGGCGCCGAGGATGGTCATCGCAGAATTCTTTGGAAGAGCAATCCGTCGAAAACAACGGTAATGCCCACCCACTGAGGGAGACAGCGGATACACGCGATTGGCTTCGATGCAGCCAGATGAAGAATGCTACAGAACTCATTTCCTATGTGATGTTCCGCAGACCCAAGCCTCAGGAGGATCCCTCAAGGGATTTCATAGTGAAATATGCTTAGGAAATGCCAGTCTCCTCTTGATGATTCAGAATGCACATTAGTAAATTAAAGACTCGGAGAAATCCTCCAGGAAAGAAGCCCATTTAAAGCTGGCGTAAGTCAGTAGGGCCGAGCAGGTGGGGAAGGACTCTCCTATTAATAGCAAAATGGCTCTGGGGTTCTGTGGGACCAGTTCGGGAAACACCGGGACAGCCGACCCACGGGGGAAGAGCTCAGTGAAAAATACAGGTTCTGAGAGTCTCTGCAGCATGGCTGAAGCTAACGTAGGTACATATTTGTATTTGAAAAAAGTCTAGGACGCTCCCTAGAACTTTAATGGTGGTTGGGGTGGTGGAATGATAGGTGATTTTTATCTTTTTACCTTTTAAAAAAATCTTTTTTGTTTGTTTGGTTTTCATCTTTTAGCTTATTTGGGGTTTACGAAACTGCGTTTCATCACTGTGTATAACTTTCATAATTAGTAAAAAAAAAAAAAAGAAAAGAAAGAAAAGAAAAAAGAGAAATGAAAAGAAAAATAAGAAAAAAAGCAAAGCGGAAGAAAAAGGAAAGAAAAACTTGCCGAGGATCCTGGGACAGCGGAAGGCGCCCACCGCCCTGCGGCACCTAGAGTCGCCGGGCCTCCAGCTCCGGGAGAGGCCAGGCCCTTATTTAGGCAGGAGACATCCCAAGCTCGCATTCCAGTGGGAATCCTTCCCAGCGCATTCCTCTTCCAGCGTCCAGCTGCAGCCCGGCTCCTCCCTCCCAGGGCCTCCCTCTCCTTTGGTAGCCGCCACCGGCCCAGGCCAGGCCGCACATCTGGACCTCGTTAGGCGCCGCCGCACCAAAGCCGGCACATCTGGCCGCCTCTCGGCGAAGCTCGCGGCAGGGCAGCGGAGGGGAAGGGGCACGTCAGGACAGGGCCGCCCCGGCGCGCTCCGAGGCATCTGGAAGTGGGAAGCTGGTGGGCGGCTGGCCGCAGACAGTGCACTGCCAGCCAGGCTGGCCCTGGCCTCCGCCAGCAGCAGAGCAGCGCCCTCCCTGGCCGGGGAGACCCAGGCCCCCTGACGCCTCCCAGGCTGGGGGGGGGGGAGGGGCAGAGGAGGGGCAGGGCCTCTGGACGCCGTGCAAGGTGCTCCTCTCGCCCTCCCGCTGGGTCCCGGGGGCCTGCCAGGATGGGGAACGGAGGGTAGCTTCGGGACCCGCGGCAGAGGAGGAATGACAGGATCAGGGCCTGCCCGGGCTTGGGGTGGCCAAGCCTGGGGCTGGCAGGTTGGGAGGCAGGGTCTTCCACGTTAGGATGGAGAATACTCCTGTTTGGCATGAGAAAGGAAGGAGGTGGAATGAGGCACGATGGAAACCGTCCCGCTGCCTTTTCCCTATGCTGGGACAGGACCCGGTCCTTGGCTCTCCCCCTGCGGTGTGGTTATTTGCCCCATTTGGGGCCTGTTAATCTCAGGCTTTAGCAGCCCTGCCGGGCCTTTCCTTGAGGCAGAAGCAGAGATAAAACAGTCCATGAAATAGAAAGCCCATCTGCTCAGCCCCTGTCCCTCCCCTTTGTTCCGCCCCTCTGCTCCGTGGCCTTAGACGTTGCCTGGCTCCCACCTGGATGGTCCCCGTTATCACAGGAACCTCCAGATTCCCCTGCCTCTGCTCCCCAGCTCCCCACCCCGTCTCTACCCACCCTGCCCCTGCCCATCACAGCCAGTGGCTTACCAACCCGACCCCCACACTAGTGTCCTTGGGAAAACTCTCAGGGAGTTCTAATGGGTGCCGCTTGCTCATACAGGAGCTCAAAGCCTTCTAACCAAACAGATAGGGCCCCAAATCCCACTGCTTATCTCTCTGAGCACAGTTTCCTCATCCATGAGGACCGTATCTCTAAGAGATCTGTTTTCAGCTCTGCAATAGAGATACAATAGTACTGGGGCCCCTGGGTGGCTCAGTCAGTTAAGCATCTGCCTTTGCTCAGGGTCTTGGGGGTCCTGGGATCAAGCCCCACATCGGGCTCCGTGCTCAGTGAGGAGTCTGCTTCTCTCCCTCTCCCTCTGCCCCTCCCCTCATCATGCGCTCTCCCACTCTCTCTCTCTCTCTCTCAAATAAATAAATAAAATCTTAAAAAACAAAGAAATACAATAGTAGTACATATTTCTCCAATAGAAGTTACATATGTAATTGGGGGTGTATTTTACACTTTTCATTTTGGAATCATCTTAGATTTGTAGAAAAGTTGCCAAGATTGTACAGAGTTTCAGCAAACCCTTCACCCAGCTTCTCCTGAGCTTAACATCTTGCATAACCAAGGTACCTTTGCCAATACTAAGAAGTTAACGTTGGCACAATACTATCAGCTGAACTACAAACTTTATTCCCATTTTGCTGGTTTTTCCAAAACATATGTAATTTAAAATGTTCTACTAGCCATATATTTTTTTAAGGTAAGCCCTATACCCAACATGGGACTTGAACTCATGACTGCAAGATCAAGAGTCACATGCTCTACTGACTGAGCCAGCCAGGCGCCCCTACCAGCCACATTTTAAAAGAGTAGAACGAAAAATTAAAAAAAAAAAAAAAAAGAGTAAGACGAAAACAGGTCAAATTAATAACATTTTTTATTTAACCCAATACACCTAAAATATTGTATAAGCATTCGTCAGTATAAAAGACATTATTAATGAGGTATCCAACAATTTCTTTATATTATATCTTTGAAATCAGTGTGGATTTTACATCCCATAGCACGTCTCAGTTTGGACCCTAGATTTTCATTGGAAATATTTGCTCTGGGGGCGCCTGGGGGGCTCGGTTGGTTGAGCGTCAGATTCTCGCATTGCGAGACGGAGCCGCATCAGGCTCCGGGCTCAGCGGGGAGTCTGCTTGGGGTTTTGTCTCTCCCTCTTCCTCTGCCCCTCTCCCGCTTTCCTTTCTCTCTCAAATAAATAAACAAGTCTTAAAAAAAAAGGAACTATTTGATCTGTAGTTAGACTTCCACAAAATTTCCAGTTGAAACAGTAGATTAACAGAGCCAAATTGCTCTAAACGTGCTTAAAAGTTTTCCGAGAACTGAATGATCAGTTTTTAAATTTTAAATTATATTAAATTAAATTAAAAATGTAGTTCCTCAGGGCCCCTGGGGGGCTCAGTCGGTTAAGCATCCGACTCTTGATTTCAGCTCAGGTCTTGATCTCAGGGTCCTGAGGTCAAGACCTGCGTTGGGCTCAATGCCAGGCTTGGAGCCTACTTTAAAAAATATATATATGGATACAGAGACATATAGATATATATGTCGCTCTAGCTACTTTTCAAGTGCTCAGTAGCCACATATGGCTAGTGCCTACGATAGCGGACCGCTCAGATTGAATTAAATGGGGGACTGAGTGAAGAACAGTGCCTAACACACAGGGTGTACCCAGTAAATGGCGTCTACTATTAAAGCCTAGAGTTGCTGCTGGTAAAATGCAATCTCTAATCATGTTATCAAGACTTTTGTGCCCATTGACTGCCAGGTGCCCTAGAAGGAAGCAGAGAAAGATATTGGTCTGGAAAGCGAAAATGAGGAGGCGGCCCCAGACAAGGGGGCCCCGTGTGTTTCACCCTCCATGAGCTGGGCTCCCACGCCCCGGCCCCTTCACCGTCTCCTGCCTTCAGTGGCCCGGCAGTGGTCAGGGCAGGACCTGGTACTTCTGTTTACAGGTGAGGCATCCAAGGGTCTGAGAGCTGAAGAGGGGGAGGCAGGAACCCTGAGTTCCCACTCAGCTGCTGTTTGCCGTATTCTTCGATCTAGGTGCTCTTTTCCCTCTCAGGGCCTCAGTTTCCCCAAATGGGTTAAGGGAAATTGGTTGGGGCTACTGGGTCCATCAGAACATTTTCGCATTGTTGAAATAGGGGACATTTGGCTGGCCCTCACTTCTTAAAATGTCCATAATGCTGATTTGTAAATAAGCAAATAGAAAAGAGAGAAAGAAAACTTATTTTTCCGTTCACATGTAGTTTGTAATATTTGTGTCCACAGGTTGGGACACCCTCTCCCAGTCTCGGGGTGCCTAGGAAACCTAATTAATTATGGAATTATGGGGTGCTGCTTGTGCTAAGATAGAATCCCGGCCGAGGGAGTTCGGTGTCTCAGGGGATATTTATAACGAGCTGTGGCAGTCTGGTGAGTCACTGCTCTGCTCTCCAAGAGGACACACCTGCCTCCCAGGAGTGGAGGCTTTGGCTAACTGGTCAGGCCCCCTTCCGTGGCCAGGCTGGACACACACTGTTGGGGAACCCTCCCCCTTCCCAGGGATCCCCTGGGACACTGATCAATGCAACCCATCCCCCTCCCACGTTTTAGCAGAATTTCCCAACAGCCTCCCACTTCCCAGACTGAGGCGGTGCTGTCCGTCATCGATGATGCTAGACTGGCTGCACCCTGGGAACATCTCACTGCAGAGAGACTCCTTCTGGGAAAGGTTTCTACGGTCAAGTCCAGCTGTGCAGGCAGGCTCTTGAGCTGCTTCTATCCAGGCCCGGCTCTTCCGGGACGCAGAGAAGCAAAGGCCAAAAAGGAGAGGGGAGCATCAAGCCTTTTCTCTGTGCCAAGTCCCGGGCAGCACACTTGGCATCCCTTAGCTCACTAAAGTGTCACAATAAGCTCTGTGACATTTTACACACTTTACAGCCAGAGAAACTGAGACTCGGGAAAAGCAGCTAGGAAGAAGCACACAAATAGAAAGTGCCAGAGCCAGGATTCCAGCCCAGGCCTGTCTAACTCCAAAGCTCTTGTTTTTGCAAGATCATCTCAAGCTATCCTACTAGAGATACAAAACACGTTCATATCTATCTGTCTGTCTATATCTATCATCTATCTATCATCTATCTATCTTACAAAATCCTCAAAATATTCGGGGCAGGGCCAATAGAGAAAGAGGAATAACCTCCAAACTAATAGAGGGAAACATTCAATGGCAAAAAAAATAATAAATCCAGAAGAAGGAAAAAAAAACAGAATAGAAAAAAACCCAAACAAACCCACAGAACAGACAGAACTAACAGAAAGCACGGAGTAGATTTAATCCCAAATATATTAATCATTACATTAAGTATAAATGGACTAAATGCTCCCCCAAAAAGATGAAGATTGTCAGAATGGAGAGAGGACAAACTGCCTGGGGCTCACAAGAGATACATCCAGCGCATCAGGATTCACAAAGGTCGAGGGAACCAGAGTCTGAAGCAGGGGTCTCTGAGCTGCATGCGGGAGCTGATCCCTCTCCTAGACCTCAGCCCTCCGACTTGTCCCTTTCTTTGCTTTAACACAGTGGTCCCATGAGCATGTGGTTTAACGGAAGCCATTCAGGCACTGGCATTAGATGAACAAACCATGTGACCTGGACTTTCTTAGGCGATCTGAGCCTCAGTGTCCTTCTCTGTAAAATGGAACAATAATTCATACCTAACTTGTTCATGGCACCAGGCGCACAATGGAACTCTTACTATGCTTATTTTTTTGCTTCACAATGATAATTTTACATGTACCTATGTAATTGATAAGATTCTATGGGCTGTCCCTGGCAATCTGATAGAACATTAAAATCTTTTCCCTGTGTGTTTTTGGAGGCGGTGGAGCATGGTGGGCTCTTCCTTCTAGGCTGGGAGATTTGAGTGGGGCCAAGAGGTGACTCCAGAATGCCCTCTTCCTGTTTGTTGGCAAGTCTGACCAATCTGTTGTTCTGTCTTTGATTAGGTCACACTCTTGCTCAGACCCTAACCTTGACAATTTCCTACAGTCCGTGTGTCAGGGTCCCTCCTGTCTCTAAAGCGTCTGATGGCTTGCTTCCTGCCCTCTCCTCACCCCTGCAGGCAGACAACTGCTCAGTCCTTCCCTGCACCCCGCTTCAAGACTGGCAGGCTCTCCGCACATTCCCCGCTGGGGCTGCCCCTCCTCCTTTGTCATCCGGGTTCACACTCCCTCTTCTGCAATTCTGAAATCTGAAAGCTCTGGAAACCAGTCTTAAAAAAAAAATGAGCCTGATATAAACTGATTTGGCTGCAAATCTGGTCTGCCTGCCATGAGGTTATTTAAAGTCTTTATTATGTCTCTTACTGCTCATACATTTCACCACAGAAACTTCGCTGTGTTTAATTGAGGGTGCTGCCCCAGACCCTGCTGGGGTGTTCTGTAGCGGCAGCCTGTGCACCACGTGACCCTTCTGACATCTAGAAAGCTCTGAAAACCCACACGTGTCTGACCCCAGGGCTTCAGGTGGAGGGCTGTGAGTAATGACAGCCTGAGGGCCCACCCCGTGCAGGCGTTTTATGTATTGACCACTCATCCTGGTCCCGACCTGTAAAGTGGACATTAGCCCCTCCATTTCACAAATGAGGATACTGAGGCCCAAGGGTACAGAGCTGTGGAAGGTGGCTGAACCAAGTCCTTCGGAGTGCCTAGCCTCCCCCATCTTCTCCTTATCAAGTTGCTCTTCTTTCCCCTGGAACGCCCCGCCCCCACCCCCACCGCTCCCTCTTCTCTGTCCTTCGAATGCTCCTGGGACTTCTGTATACGATAATGCCAGATTTTGTTTGTTCACTTGGCGGTATTCATTGAGAGCTTCTCACACCCTAATGTGCATGCAAAGTCTCGATGCTGGTTCTGATTTAATAGGTCTGGGAGTGATATTCTGCATCCCTAACAAGCTCCCAGTTGCTGTTGGACCACACTTTGAGGACCAAGGGGCTAGGGGACAGGTGGGGATACAGAGCTGAGGAAGACTCAGTCCCTGCTCTCATCACGCTCAGGCACGAGAGCTCTATACGTACCAGATCAGGACATCAGGTGGGGGGTACTATTATTATCCTCATTAGATGGATGAGAAAATGAGCACAGAGAGGTTAACTAACTTGCCCAAGGTTACACAGCTTAAAAGTGACAGAGCCAGGATTTGAACCCCGTGAATCTGGCTCCAGAGCTCATGCTGTTAACTACTACACAACACACACGTTGGAGAGATGAGCCCTCTCAGTGCATTGTGATGAGGCAACGATTGCGGGCAGGACTGGCAACATCGGAGCACCGAGGGAGGACTGGGTTCCTTCTCAGCACATGGCGAATCTTCAGGGTAACTGGAACTCTTCCCTGTAAAATATATTTTTTAAATATTTTACTTTTAAGTAATCTCTACCCCAACATGGGGCTCGAACTCACCACCCTGAGACCAAGAGTCGCTTGCTCCACGGACTGAGCCAGCCGGGTGTCCCTGGAGCTCTTCCCTTTAAATACCCAAACCATTCTCTTTAGAAGCTCTTTCTGAAATGCATTGTGTATCTTCCTGCTGTACATAATTGAACCTTGTCTTGATAACTCCTCTTGATAAAGGGCATGATTGGGATTACTGATGTTTGTAACAATTTTGAAACCTCCGTTCTCCAACTATCAGCTTTCAGTTTCTCATTACTGTTCCTACGCCTGCTTCCAGTAAACTGTGGACTGAGAATGCAAGTGACCAGCTCATTAGCGTCTGTGTGAAGTAAGGGTATATAAGCACAGGGTGAGGCATAAACAGTTTTTGTTTTGTTTTGTTTTAAAGACACACATACTTTAGCTTGTGGGCATGGAATTTGTGGGATTCCGTTTGGTTACTTATTTACATATTTTTGCTTATTTCCTTGTTCATAGATGTGTTTTTGGGAGTCGAGGGGGCTGGAGAAGCAGCCTGTAGCTCTGATTTTCAAACTGGAATGTAATCAGACTCCCAGGGGAATTTTTCAAAGCTGCCAAGAGACCCATTCTGGGCTCTCAGGTGGGAAGTGGGCTCTACGTTTTGAAAAACTGCTTTTGGAACCATCAGTAGTTACTGAGCTCTGTATCCTCCGTGCCCTGGGCACTACGGATGAGAACACCAGGGAACCCAGTCCTCATGCGTTACAACATTGAGATGAGTAGACAAGTTGAAACACATGGAGTCAACTGAGGCTAGTTCCTTGCAAGCAGAGAGGGCTAGTGACAGAACTCGGGCAGCATCTGAGGACATCTGTGGGGGAGGGGAGGAGAGGCCAGTTGGTGTGTTGTGAAAAGCCTGGATGTGGAGTCAGCAAACTTGGCCCTGAGTATCTGCCCCCTGACCTGCCAGCAGACTCCTCTCCCCTCAGTTTCCTCATCTGTAAAATGGGGATAAGCCACTTTCCCACCCTGGGTCGTTGTGATCACAGAATGGCTGGGAAGGTACCCTGTAAACTGTAAGGTGTTGTCCAGGCATGTGCCGTGAGATTCTCGCAGGCTGCAGGGAACACGGACCCATCGTGCTTACTTCCAGGGATGAGGCTTTATTAAAACTTCTTTTTCCCCCTCTTTAAAAAAGACTTATTTATTAGAGAGAGAGAGCATGAGCAGGGGAGTGGAAAGAGAGAATCCCAAACAGACTCCAAGCTGAGCATGGAGCCTAATGTGGGGCTCGATCCGACGACCCGTGAGATCACGACCTGAGCCGAAACCAAGAGTTGAACCACCCAGGCTCCCCAACGAGGCTTTATTGTAAAGCTGTGCAGGGAAGGTAGGAAGCTCAGGAGTGCGTCTCATCAGACAGAGAGTAGCCCTCTCGAACAACTGGGTCCTCCTTCTGGAGTCCTTGGACGCTTATACCAAACATGGTAATGGACTCTCTCCCCCTAACGTCTTCTGCTGCCTCCTGGCTTCCCCCTCCTGGCTCCTGGCCACTGCCTTCTCCTCCAGTAGCCCTCACCTTCTGCCCACTTAATGGTCCCCTGGTTTTCAAGCATCCCTGGGAGGGGGAGCCGGCTTGGGAAGCCACTGTCCAATCCAGAAGGGCCCCCCTGGGCAGAGTTTGAATGCCAAGCCGCCCCTCCCACAGGGCCCTCCTGCACATCCAGCCTGTAAATGGCTGCTTTGTGTCAGGCCAAACCTTGGCCGGGGCCGCGGTGGCCAGGGCGTGGGCTCCTGTGGCCCGGCAGCGGGAGGGTGCGCCTGTGGGGGCTGCGGCTTGCCCTCGGAGAGAACCGTGCAGACTGTCCATCAGAGAATGCGAGCTATTTTTATAGAAGGAGGACAGCACTAAGGCATTTAAGCTGGCCGGCAAACTGCACCTGCCTGTCATGTCTCACGTGCCACCCAGCGAAGGCCAGCCATGGGCCACGCTATGCAGTCTGGGAAGGTGGTGGTGCCCTCCCTCTCCAGGTTCTGCAGCTTTCCCCGGTGCATGGCATGCACACTCTTCTCCAGGGCCCCTGGCCCCCAGACGCTGACATTGCTGTGTGTGCTCCCCGATCCTGTGATTGAAATCTGCTGGCAGTGTTTCTCCGGGAGCAAGTTCACGGCCGCGCTGGATGTCGTCGAGAAGTTAGAACCAGCTCCTATGTTCAGCGGCGCGGGGGCGAGTCCCCTGAGCTGTAAGCGGGTGTATTTATGTGCCGGCGTGCAGGTACACACGAAGAGTTATGTGATCAAAGAATATTAATGACGAGGTAAATACTTTTTAAAATGCCAATTTGGTGTAATTTACATGTGCATATGCAAATGTGTTTGTGTACATTTATCTGTACATGCACTATTTGCATAGAAAAAAACCAGAAGATTTGCATAGAAAAAATGGTAGTGGTGGTTCTTTTCGGGTGATTTGAGCAAATTTTGTTTTGTTTTCTTATTTATGCTCTTCTCTTTTTCTACATTTTCTACAACACATGTGTTATTTTATAATCAGGAAAAGGAAACATAACTATCATTAAAAACCCCCCAAAAACCCTTAAACTGTGTCCTCGGGAAAAAAACTGACAACACATTGTCTAGTCCACAGTTTTAAAAGATTCATAGTTCTCATGAGGGAGCTGTATTTTCAGGGAGAATGAAGCTTTCTGTTAAAGTTATGGCGTTCTACGGGTGGAATTTCCAGTGCCGGTGATCTAATAGGTATTCGGAGGACAGCAAAACCTCCCAGTTGCCTTGAAGCCGAACCCCAGAGGCGTCCTCCTCTGGTTTTCCCGGCAGGGAGGTTGTAAGGGTGGCTGGAGGTGGGGGAGGTAGAAGCCTCCAGAGTGGACAGAGCCAGGACACTTCCTAGGCAGGGCACCTTGTTACCAACGTTAGAATAAAATGGACGTTTATGTCATCATTGACAGCAGTGACTGAGTTTTTGCTTCCCTTCCTGGGAAATTCCCTCTGTCCAAAAGAAAGTGAAGAGGAGAGAAGGAGCCTCAAAAAGGCCATCAAGTGGCCACCACTAATGACCTCGGGTGTGTAGGGGAGGGGACAGCTGGGGAAGAGGCATTCGCTTTTTTTTTTTTTTTGAGGGGGGAGGGGCAGAGGGAGAGGGAGTGAGAGAATCCCAAGCAGACTCAGGGCTGAGCTGGAAGCCCGAGGCGGGGCTCGGTCTCAGGACCCCAAGATCATGGCCTGAGCAGAAACCAAGAGTTAGAAGCTCAACTGACGGCACCACCCAGGCGCCACGAGGGCATTTGCTTTTCAATTTGTGTCCTTTATAACAGTTAAAAAAAGATATCATCACTGGTGATTTTTATTTTGTGCATATGTGGTTTTTTCGGTAGTCCTCAATTTTTTTTTTTAATCATGAACACCAGATACTTTTGTATCAGGGGAAAAAATGTCATAATGAAAGGACCAAACAGATGTGTTTGGCCACTGAGTGGCCATCGTGCTGCCCCCACCTGCGGGCCACCACCCGTCCTCACCGGAGGGCCAGGATCCTTGGGCTCGCAGCTGCTCACACTTGGCAAGAGGATGGGAAATAGAGCGGAGAACAAACAAGCAGCATTCGTCCTCTGCTCTGCTCGCTCCAGCCCCTCTGGATGAATCTCTGACCCCTGGGTGGCAGACACAGTCATCTCCCCTCGATAGGATGGCCTTAGCTATCTCCCCAAGCTTGACCTCTTCTGTGCCTCCCTGCCCTGCGCCAGCTTCCCGGCCTCCCTGCTTAGCTGGACTCCGGCCCGGCCCCTTCTGACCAGTGCTTTCCTGGGGCTGGGAATGCCCCAGCCTTTCACTCACTGGCACATGGTTCTTGGCTGAGTGGTGAGAACTGCAATCTCAAGACAGGCACGTCCAGCCTTCGCGCAGACTGTCCGGAGTTTATCTGGCCTTGGAGGTCAATGCCCACCCTCTGGGTCAGCAGGTGAGTGTAACACAAGTTCAGCAGAGAACCCCGAGTGAGACAGGGTGCCTCGGCCCTAACTTTACGAGGCCGCCTGCAAAAGCACTACGGATTTCGGGGTCCTAAGACACCTGTCAAGTCACACCTCCAGTAATTGCAATCCCAGCTGTGCGACCTTGAACATGTCGCTCTGAGCTGTGCTTCCCTCTTCGGTAAAACGGAGTTGACAGGATCTCTTACCCAGGGCTTCCGTCAGGAGCAAAGAGGTTAGTGTACGTGAAAATGCTTTGTGAGCCGAAGCGCTTAAATCGTGTTTTCTGTGAAGACCCCTTCTGGCGCTTTGAGACGTTTGAAAAACTCAGCTAGTTCTCGAGTGTTGGTTACCCATTAACTATGCGTGCTCAGTACTTGACTTAATTCCCCTAGCAGGTCAAGAAATAGAAGATCTCTGTAGCTTGTCACCAAGGAACTTTGACTCAATTTGGGGAAATGGAACACTCCCATGAAAAGTCTGTCTTCTTTCTGTCAATGACCGGAGACTCTATTGGCCGTGAGCGTGGGGGCAGCGGGAGCTACCCTTGGAGGTAGACAGACCCGAGTGCAAATGCGGCTCTTCACCTCAGTAAATTCCAAGAGACTGCGGATAAGTCCACTTCTTTCCCTGGGCCACAATTTCCTAGGCCGTGAAAAAGAAATAGTGATGCCTGCTACATTAAGTCGTGGTAAGGATGAAAATAATGCATATAAAGTGCTTACCTTGGTCAATGTTATAAATATCGCCAAAGTGAGGAAATTAACAAGGTTCCCCCTCCTTTTAATTTATTTTTATAAACTTTATTTTTAAAGATTTATTTATTTATTTGAGAGCGCGCATGTGCTTGGGGTTGGGGGAGGGGCAGAAGGAGAGGGAGAGAGAATCAGCACCCTCCCTGCTGAGCGCAGAGCCCCAGTGCGGGACTCGATCTCACAATGCTGTGATCATGACCTGAGCTGAAACCAAGAGTCAGATGCTCAACTGACTGAACCACCCAGACACCCCTAATTTATTTTTAATTACAGTAAAAAAAAAAAAAAACAGGGAAAATCTGCCATCTTCACCATTCCTAAGTATACAGTTCAGGAGTGTGAAGTATATTTACATTATTGTGCGATAAATCTCTAGAACTTTTTCATCTTGCAAAACTGAAACTCTATACCCATTCAACAACAATTCCCCATTTCCCCTCCTCCGCCCAGCCCCTGCTAACCACCATTCTACTTTCTGTTTCTGTGAACTTGACCACTTTAGCGACCTCCTGTAAGCGGAATCATGTAGTATTTGCCTCTTTGCATCTGGTTTATTTCACTTAGCATGATGTCCTCAAGGTTCGTCCATGTTGTTTAGCAGGTGACAGGATTCCCTACGTTTTGAAGGCTAGGTAACATTTCATCGTATGGATGGACCACCTTTTGTTCATCCATTCATCCTTGGTGGATGTCTGGATTACCTCCACCTCTTGGTGGAATTGTGGGTAACACTGCAATCAACATGGGTATGCAAATATCTCTTTGAGACCCCGCTTTCAATTCCTTTAAATAGATACCCAGAAGTAGGATTGCTGGATCATATGGTAGTTCTGTTTTTTATTGTTTGAGGACCCTCCAGACTGTTGTCCCCAGTGGTTGCACCATTTCACAATCCCACCAACGGTGCACAATGGTTCCAATCTCTCCACATCATTGCCGATGCTTGTTACCATATATATATATTTATATATATATATTTTAAATGTAGCTGTCTTAATGGGTGTGAGTAAACAGATTCTCTTTTTGTAAAGCTATTAGAATTTCTTCTCACTGCTCCAGCAATGCTTCAGTTGAGTCTGATTACGAGATTGACCCAGTATTTCGTCAAGGGAGTGTGTTTTCTTTGCAATCCTTGGAGAACCAAGCAAAGTGGGGCAGGGACACTGGTGCTTTTGACCTACTGAGAGCTGTCACCTGTGGCCTGTGGCTGGTGAGGTGCACACGTGAGCTGCGAAGGCAGGCCAAGCCCACCACTATCTTCACTTTGGCTCAAAAGATGTCACAGAGGAAACAAGGTCCTCTCGGGGGCTCAGATCCCCTCATGCGGCCCCTGTCACCCTGTCAGTGGCCTCTCACCGCTGTTATCTTACTCCTGACATCTCTCCCAAGGTGACCCTTGGTGAAGAAATCCTTGTTGACAAGTTCAAAGCCGAGGCTGTTTGGCTCTGTCGAAGGAGCTTTGAGGGGCCTCGAGGTGTGATCGAGGGCCAAATAAAGAGGCGCCTGCCTTGGGGGGCCGCGCAGGAGGGGCCCACACTTGGGGAGCCTCGGGTGCTGCCCAGAAGAGACAAACAAGAGAAAACTGCAGATGGGGGGCCCTGCAGAAAGAGAACGTAAGCTGGCTGTGCGGTTGAGCCGGGCTAGTGGTGTCTCCTCCAAAAGAGACGGCGTGTGCAGCGGTCAGTGCTTGGCTTGTAAAGCGAGATAAGATTTGGGTTCAAACTCCACCGGCTCCACCACTTAGTCAACGTGTGGTCTTGGGCAAGTTATGGAACTCCTTTGAGTCTCAGTTTCCTTTCTTTAAAATGGGATTACTTGGGGCACCTGGGTGGCTCAGTCGGTGAAGCATCTGCCTTCAGCTCAGGTCATGATCTCAGGGTCCTGGGATCGAGTCCCGCATCGGGCTTCCTGCTCCACGGGGAGTCTGCTTCTCCCTCTGCCCCTCCCCCCATGCATGCTCTCTCTCGCTCTCTCAAATAAATAAATAAAATCTTAAAAAAATTAAAATAAAATGGGATTACATAAAAAAAAAAAAGAAAAAAGGTGGCAGGGGGTGGGGGGGGGCTCCTGGCTGGCTCAGTAGGTAGAGCACGTGACTCTTGATCTCGTGGTTGGGAGTTCTACTTAAAGAAAAAAGGGAACAAAGATGCAACCTCAATGAGTTGTTGTGAGATCAGTATTGTTTATCAAATGGCTACTGTTTATTAAGTAACCTCTGGGTGCCAGGGGCTTTGTCAAGCACCTTCTAAGCACATAGTATGAGACAGTGGTCAAGAGTGAAGGCTCTGGGGCAGGGCACCTGGGTAGCTCAGTCCGTTAAGTGTCAGCCTTCGGCTCAGGTCATGATTCCGGGGTCCCGGGGTCCACAGATCGAGTCCGTGATAGGCTCCCTGCTCAGCAGAGAGCCTGCTTCTCCCTCTCTCACTCCTCCTGCTTGTGCTCCCTCTCTCTTTGCCAAATAAATAAATAAAATCTTAAAAAAGAAAAAAAGAGTGAAGGCTCTGGGGTTTGACAGACATTGGTTAAAAGCCTATATCTGCTACCTGTTAACCGTGGGAACAGACAATGCTGTTTACTTCCCTGGGCCTCAGTCTACTCATCTTTATTTATTTTTTTTAAAGATTTTTTATGTATTTATTTGAAAGATAGTAAGTGAGCGAGAGAGAGCACAAGCTGGAGGAGGGGCTGCGGGAGAGGGAGGAGCAGGCTCCCCACCGAGTGGAGAGCTCGACGCGGGGCTCGATCCCAGGACCCTGGGATCATGACCTGAGCTGAACGCAGACACTTAACTGACTGAGCCACCCAGGCGCCCTCTACTCATCTTTAAAATGGGGATGATAAGTGGCAATGTTAATGCCTGTCTCCCCAGCCTGACACAGGCTTCGGGGTGGTATCACACAGTGCTGGGCACTGAGTACTAGTGCTTTCATTCAACGTGTTCGTGACATGCCTACTCTGCGCCAGCCCTGCACAGGGGACAGGTGGTTCAGGGTGGATGAGACACAGCCCTGCCTTCAGGAAGTTACACTTCAGTGGACGAGACAGACAAGGGAGCAGCCCATTTCAGTACTGCTCTGGAGTGGGAGGTTTGGGACGTGTGAAGCACCTTTACGTAAAATAAAGACGTTTCTTATTCCAGCACGGCAGAGCTGATGGAGCGGGGACATTGCTTCCAGCCCCTGCCGATGCCACCTGTTTTTCTGGACTCCTGTTGGAGTTTGGGGCGCGGGAGGAGCCCTGCATTCTTCTCTGTCAGTTCCAGCTTCCCAGTGTCAATGGGAGGAGGGCGAGGGAGCATCCCGAGGCTTTGAAACCATCCCGCTGTCTGTGCCAGCCTGGAGAAGAGGTGCCATAGAACTTGAGAATGGACAGGTCTCCTGGAGAGTTAGCATTCTGGAGTGAAGACGCCATGGGCGCGAGGGCAGCAGGGGTGGGCCGCGGTCCTGGAAGACCCTTGGCCTGGTGTCTGAGGGTCAGGAGGCAGAGCAGACGTCCTGTCGAAAGGGCCTCCCAAGAGACCCGCTACTAATGGCGCGGTCCCTTGTTTTCCCTGGAAGAGAGTCCTGCCTCCCAAGTGGCTGAGAGCTGGCGGGAGCAGGACGTCAGCGCGGGGCCGCGGAGCGCCTTCCGCCCACCCCTCGCGGCCCAGCCCAGGCACACCGCCTGTGGGCCACCAGGCTCCCGTGTTCCCAGGCTGACAGCCTCCTGACCCTGGGTGCAAACCAGGGACTTGCGACACGTGAACCTGACGGGGTGTCTGTGGCCGAGACGGTCTCTTGTCAACCCAGACAGCGGAGGAGAGAGTAAGAGCCGGGATGGGGGCCCTGGCTGAGCCCGCAGGGGCGGGAGACTGGGCCTGGGAGTGTCCCCAACCCCAGCAGCTGGGCCAGCCCTTCTCCCCCTCACCGAGAGGGAGGCTCCAGGACTCAGCCGCCTGGTTTCTCCTCCTCCACCAGGCCTGTCACCGTTTCCATACGCAGCCATGTCTGTGGGGGTGGAGGCTTTTTCCAGACATGTATTTAAGTGAGGAGAGAAAACAAGGCGAGTCACCCAGGATTCGCCAAGTCAGTAGGCAGGAACACAAGCCGGGGAGCCAAAAATAAGACACCGGTAAGGGTCACCCCGCGCTCCTGAGCGGCAGGCAGTTCCCGGCCCGCGCGGAACGCTCTGTAATCACACTTTTGTTTGAGGACAGCTCTCGATCCCAGGGCCTCGATCTCCTGGTCGGAAGGTAGCAGAGCCCTGCTTGTGGGCAGTGAGTAATGGTGACTCAGGAAAATTCACAAGGACACAGGGAACACCCCCGAAGTCATCTGGGGACATGCCCTGGTTCCCCTGCCGGTCAGGGAGTCAGGAGTTCTGGGCCCCATTGTACAGGAGGAATTTCTCAAGTTTTCTCTGGAACTTTGGCAGAATTCTATGGGATCTTTCGGAGGAAGTATTAGACTTTGGGTGTTTTTCTGGGGGAAATTACTAAAAATTTTTCACCTTTACATCTATTTATGAATTCTCTTTACCCCCATGGAGCATTTGTCACTGCTGCGAACAGTACTCCAGAAAGCAAATTATGACAGTCATAACAGCAGCTAACATTTACTTACTCCTGTGACGGGCCAGGTCCTGACCTCTCCGGGCATTCTTGTGTTCCATCATATCTAAGGCTTCATCAGTCTTCAGCTACAGCGTTTCTGATGTGCCCACCACTAAAGAATGCTGCCGGTTAGAGGCACCTGGCTGGCTTGGTCGGCGGAGCATGTGACTCTCGGCCCCTGGGTCGTGAGTTCGAGCCCCACGTTGGGTGTAGAGATTACTTAAAAATAAAATCTTAAAAAAAAAAAAAAGGGTGCTGGCATGCCATTGATTTTAAGATTCCAGAAATGTTAAAGTAGGAATCTTAGGATTAATGAAATGCAGTAACTGATCTAATTCTCAGCTGTCCTCCTTGCTTTAAAGATGGGTAAACTGAGGAAGAGAGAGGTTGAGTCAACGTGCTCCGACGTCCCATAGCAAGTATGTGCTGGAGATGGGATTTGAACCCAGAGTCAGCCTCATAACCACTGTGCTATATTGCATCTGAGGAAGTAGTATCTGTCCATGGGCAGATAGAGGAAAGGACACAAAAAGAGGGGAAAAAAGAGGACCCGCCCTCTACTCCCTCCTCCTCATCAGCCCCAGGGCCAGTGTTGATGTCCCTTTTAAAACCTTCTCCTAGGGGCGCCTGGGTGGCTCAGTCAGTTAAGCATCTGCCTTCTGCTCAGGTTATGATCCCAGGGTCCTGGGATCGAGTCCCATATCAGGCTCCTTGCTCAGCGTGGAGTCTGCTTCTCTCTCTCCCTCTGCCCCTCTCCCCGCTCATGCTCAATCTCTACCCCTCTGAAATTAAAAAAAAAAAAATCTTAAAAAAAATATATAAACTTCTCCTAGATCTTGATCCTTCTCTCATTCCCAGCAACTAGCATCCTGGTTCTGTCCTTCCTCACCTCTCTTTTACTCCTGCTTGGACTATTGCAGTAGCCTGTAAGCTGTCACCCTCTTCCAATTCTCCCCACCTCCAACACAAACTGAGTCAGTGTCATCTTCCAAAAATGTGAATCTAATCTTGTCACTCTGTTCCAAAACCTCTAAGGGATCCAAATCCTGGTGAGCACTGGTCCATTCACTCTTCCGTTTCAGCACCTACTCTGCTGGGCTCAGAGGATATAAAGCTGAGCAAACCCCAGCATGGTCCATGGCCACGGTCTCATGGAGAAGCAAGATCCCTCAGTGGTCAGATATGACCCAGTGTGAAAATGCTTCATCAGAGGCATGCTGGGCCCATGGCAGGGGCATCTACTCTGGGGTCTCAGGGACCACTTGGAGGATGAGTGGGAGTTCACTAGGCAAAGGATGGCAAGGATTCCCAGGCAGAGAGCACAGCATGTGCAAAGGCCCAGAGGTGAGAGAGGGGTTGTCGCAGAGTGTCAGATGGGGTATGTTCCAGATTAGTCTAGAAAGACAGGCTTTTGGGGCAGACAGCTGGGCAAGGTTGGCCTCCCCTTTCTTATTTGGCCTCTACTCCCTTTTCTTCCCTCCCCCACAACACCCCTCTGCAGTAGGTATTTATTTCCCAAACAAGCATCTTCTTCACACATCCTCCACAGGCAAACTCATCCTTCCAGACCCTTCTCAGTGAAAACACCTCTCACCCTTCACTTAGCTCTTGGAGCTCTGAGCCGGGCAGGAGAAGCCTGGGGAGCTGGTCTTGGGTTCAGCTGGCAGGGGGTGAGGTTGGGGAATTGGAGCATTTTTACAGAATTCAGTTGAGTAAAGCCAAAGTTCTTATAAAGGCCTACAAACCCCTGCACGGTCTGAACGAGCCCCTCCGTCTTTGACCCTATCTTCCGTTGCTCTCCCCTCGGCCAACTGCTTCAGCTGCACTGGTCTTCCTGCTGTTTTTTCAGTAGGTCCCCCATGCCTACATTCCTACCCCAGGTCCCTTGCACTTGCTGCTCCTGGTATACCTATTTCCCTTCCTTATCTTCCTCTTCATCAGATTTTGCTAGAATATCACCTTCTCAGAGAGGACCCCAGAACCGTCTATTTAAAACTTTGACCTCCGGCTCGCGCTCTTCCCTGCTTCTTCTCCCTGGCACTCACCTCCTTCAAGAGCTTGTGTGAGTCACGTATTTATTTGTTTACCGTCTGTCTTTCCCCACAGGATTGTGGGTTCCAGGAGGGCAGGAATCTGGGTCTGCCTGGTTTACTCCATCCCCCAGCACCTGGCACTGCGCCTGGTATCCAGTAGGCGCTCAATCAGTACCTGTTGGTTGAGCAAATGAATTCTGAGCTCTGACTGTGTGCCAGGCAGGCTCTGCCTCGGGTGCCGGGGAGGCCAGCGGGCTGAAGGAACAAGGTCTCTGCCCCTGCGAGGCTGCCGGCCGAGCTGGTTCTGGCGGGCAGTGGGACAGGTCCCTGACAACCAGGTGAGTCCTGGGTGAATCACCACTAATGAGATGGTGAGGGCCACGCCAAGCGGCTTCCCACACGGGCGGCCGACAGGTCACTGCCTGTCGCCAGGAAACTCCTTAATAAGGATTGAACAGGACCCTGGGCTGGGGCTGGAGGAAGTGCCCGCCTCCCCCCCCGAGACCCCATCCATTCCTGAGGCCTGAGTCGCTCACCGGGGCTCCCCCACCCCTAGGCCTTGGCCAGACGCTAGTTTCTCAACCTTGGCTCCAAGATTTCCTTCCTAAAAGGAGTTTCGCTCCTTGGGTCCCACACCCCTCCTGGGCAGGGCCTGTTTGTCAGCGAGCCCTGTCCGGGTCCCTGAGCCTGCAGAGGGAAGGCAGCCGGGCCTGCCTGGGCCCCCCGGGTGCCTAGGAAGAGTCAACCAACCAACTGCCCAGCCTTGATTCGGCGTGTGGATGGGATCAACGGGGCTTTTAAAGTCTGACTGGAGCGTGTGAAGCGATCTTGGTGACCACGTCCCAACTGCCCCACCGGAGCCTTGGGCCTACCAGAGTGTCTGCCTGAGCCCAGGCACGGTGACTGTCCCAGGGCAGGGCATCGATTTCCATGAGCCTCCATTTCCTCATCTGCAAAGTGGGGCAAAGCCTCTTGCCCCGTGGGCGGCTGCAGGGCCAGGATGAGATCACGGGCAGACAGAGCGAGGGACGCAGGTGGGTAGCCAGGCCTCCGCCCCTCAGCCCAGAAGATGTGGCCCGTGTGGCAGATGTCTGAGGCCAAAGCTGGCTGGGCCCTGTCCCAGAGTGAAGGCGGCCTGTCCATCAGTCCCTCCCTCCCTTCCTCTCAGGTCAGGGTCCGTGAGGCGCCGGCAGGCCCTCCTGCCCTGAAACCAAAGAGCCCGACCCCAGCCCTCTGTCCAGGTCTGAAAGCCCCGCCCTCATGCGTTCACTTCACAGTAACACCTGTAGCTTGCAGCGAATGTGCTCGTTGGTCAGTTATCAGACGTCCCAGGGGCACTGCTCAGTGGCTGGGCACGGTGCCCGGGGGATGGGTGCAGAGATGGGGGTACACGGTGCGGGGGGCCGGCCAGCCGCTCGATACACCGTGCTCGCCCACAGCAGCAAGGCACTCATTCACGCCCATCTCTGTGGAGGGCTCCACCAGTGCTCCCAGCGGGGAGTGGCGGCTAGGGGGAGGCTGGGTGTTGGGCAGAGCCTCGCAGGGGAGGGGCAGCCTGCGCCGGGCTGCCTTGTGCCTTGCTGACCCACATTTGTCGTGTAATCCTCACCGCTACTGTGTGATGCCGGCCACACTGGCATCATCCTGCCCACTTTATGGATGACACACCCAAGGTCCGAAGAGGCGAAGTAACTTGCCCAAGGCCCTAGTGATTGTGAGTGGCCAGGGCTCATCTGGAAACCCAGTCTCCCAACTCCCGTGCAGAGGTCTCTCATATCCTGTCTCAAATTTCTTCCTCTCCTCACGTATTCATTTGTGCGGCAAACACTGCACAGGGACTTGCTATGTGTTGGGCACTGTCCACCAGTTGGTGATGGGAGGCAGCAAGCAGACAATAGTCAAGTAAGTGAGCAGTACCCCATAAAGAACATGACACAGGGTAAAGCAACAAAGAGCAGCCAGGGTGCTATTTCAGGCAGCGTGGTCAGGGAAGGCCCTTCCAAAATAGGTCTCATTTGCTTGTGGTTGTTTTCTGAGATGACATTTGAACAGAGGAGCCCTGAGGATATCTGAGGAAATATGCTGGGCAGAGAGAACAGCAAGTGCAAAGGCCCTGAGGCAGGAGCGTGCGTGGGGTGTTCTGAGGAGCATCAGGGAGCTGAGTAGGTAAGGGAGGGAGTGATAGGGAGTGAGGTCAGGAAGGTCATGGGAGTGGGGGAGGCGTAGATCCTTAAAGGCCTTTATGGATCATAGTAAGGTCTTTGCTTTTACCCCCAGTGAGATAGGAGCCACTGGGGGGTTTTGAGCAGAGGATCGACCTGGTTTAGGTTAGGTTTTAAAAAGATCTCCCTGGCTGCTGTGCAGAAGAGACTCTAATGAGGCAAGAGGTGGGCCTGGGCAGGGGGACACTGACAGGCCACTGAGGTCATCTAGGCAGAGATGGGCCAGGCTGGTAGCAGTGGACTGGGGAGAAATGGTCACATTCAGGATATTCTAAAAGTAGTTCCAACAGGGGTGCCTGGGCGGCTCAATTGGTTAAGCACCCAATTCTTGATTTTGACTCAGATCATGATCTCAGGGTGGTGAGATTGGCTGTGTTGGGCTCTGCGCTCAGCGGGGAGTCTGCTTGACATTCTCTCTCCCTCTCCCTCTGCCCCCGTTCGTGTGCACGTTCTCTCTGTAAAATAAATTAATTAATTAAAAAAAATAAGAAAAATAAAAGGAGTCCCAACAGCCTTTGCAGACAAACTGGACATGAGGTTCGGAAGCGAGGGTTCAGCAGCAGCCCTGGCTCGGGGGGCAGGAGCGCAGCTGCGCCCGGGCCGTGTCGGCCAGAGGGTCCACGTCCTTCGCCTGGAGCGTGGCACGGGGCACGGCGCTGCCTGGGCTGACCTCCACGTTGGACAGTGCCGGGCCCTTCTTCCCTCCCCACGGCTGCTTGGGTCGCCTCAGTTCATGTCAAATGTTGTGAACTGGGCCCAGCAGCTGCCGTCACCCTCCTGTCTCAGGTCCGTCAACCCGCACACTGGCTTTAGAAAAGCACTTTATCCATATGCGTCAAGAGTCTTAAACTTTTCATGTTCAGAATGAATGAATAAATAATTAAGCAAATAAATAAAATTTTAAAAAGAAATCTTTTCGTGCTCTTTGACCCAGTGAGTCCCTTTCGAGGAAGCTCCCCCTGGGGAGGTCACCTGAAATGCAGGCAGCGTTTCCCAAGGTCATAAGACCTCCACTTAGACTGTCGTGCAGTCCTTAAATTCACGTTTCCTAAGCGTTTTCGTGGCCAAGGACAAGACGTCGGGTCAGGTGGACATTACGCACGAGACGTGGAGACACGGAGAAGAAATCGGTTGGCAGCGATGGTCTCTGAGTGATCAGATCTTGGATCGCTCTTCCCATTTCTTCTTTCCATGTGTCTGCGCCGTACTGATGCTCTCAGATGGACGTGCATTGCCTTCGCGATAATTTGATTAAAAAGCAGTATTAAAAAAAGACAGAGAAAGGAAATGTGGGTTCCCCGGAAGCTGAGGAAGCACAGTGGCGGCCGAGCTGGGAACAGAGAACCCATCGGCCCATCCCTTGGAGGGAGAGAGGCAGCAGCCACGTGGCGCTCGGCTGTCCTGGTATCGGCGGCAGGCCCAGGGCTCACCCCCTCCAGTGTGACTGCTCGGGGCTGGAGGAGGGAACAGAGCCAGGTTCAGAGCCCCCCCCCTTGCAGCCCTCAGAATTTGCTGCTTCTCCTCTGCTCCCATTACATCTCACCAGAGGCCCGATGCTTTAGTCCCTGGCCTGTCTCCCCTGACTGCCTGTGAGCACCCTCGACCCAGGGGTTCTCAGAGTGTGGTCTCCAGATGGCAGCAGTGCAAATTCACAGGCCCCACCTTAGACCTGCTGAGCAATCTATGTTTTAACAAGCCTCCCAAGGTTAGTTTGAGAACCGCTTGTGCCTTAGGGCACAACCCCCTGTGGCGTATGTTCTACAGTGATTCAATCACTTCACAAATGGGCTTGATTCCCACTTCACGAAGAAATGAGTTCAGAGAGGGTAGGGGACTTGCCCAAGGTCACACAGCCAGCCAGAGGCTGAGCTGGAACTTGGAGCCCATGCTTTTATTCTAACCTTCATGCCTCGCAGTTGCTTGGACTTTAGCCTCTCCTGCGAGGTCGGCCTTGGCATTGGGCATACGGAGGGCCGCCCACATGGGTTGAACTGGAGTTTGGGCGCTGTGGCGTCAGAGCCCTGGCAGCTCAGTTGGAAGACGAGACTGATTCCCCGTGAGACCCGGGCAGGCCTGGTCCCCCCGTGGGATAAGGGAGGCTGCTCTGCGCGCCTGCTGCGGCCCCTGCGATGGTGACAGGCGGAGCCGGACAGGGAGGACGACACTGCAGCGGAAGGGCGCAGCGCCACCTGCTGGCCCAAAGCGGCCCCTCGCCGATGCCGGCGATACACGCAGGGCCCCGCAGAACACGTCTCAGGGACACCATGACAGGCGTGCAGGTGGCTCCTCCCACTGCACGTGGGCGTCCACATCCACACATGGATGCTGGGCCTGTGGGCACGTGGGGCAGATGGCACTGGCAGATAGCACCGAATTCGCCTATTTATTCATTTATTCCCCTCACAGAACGTTCACGGAGATGTGCCAAGCCCTCCGTCGCGGTCCCCCAGGCTCCTACAGCCTGGGTGATGGTCAAGAGACTAGACATGACAGGGTGAAGTGGATTAGGGTCCTGGGAGTGGTGCAGCCGGTGAGGTCCCGAGGGCAGCCCCTAGCCCATTTGAACTGGCGTCGGGAGCAGGGAAGACCGGCCTAGGAAACCCATGCCTGGCGAGGTCTTAGGTGAGCGGGAGACCGCCGGGCGAAGGGCGCCGAGGCTCCTCGGATCAGAGCTCAGAGGAGGAGCCGGAGAGGAGAGCTGGGGCCCTCAGCAAAGGGTCTCGCACCCAGGCCACAGAGCCCGGACTCTGTGCTCCAGGCAGTGGGGAGCCATGCAAGGTGTTCAGCGGGGGCGCTACGGCCAAATTCTGGAGCGTATCATACCGACGCGTTTGCACGAAAGCTTCGGACCTGAGGGTGTCTCGCCTTCTTCTGGGGCTGGGCCGGGGCTGTGATCTGTGCCTGGGTACCGTTTCTTGTTGCTGTAGCAGCTGCCCCTGGGAATGTCGGGGGTGGGGGGAGGCACCGCAGTCCCCAGAAAGAAGCCCGTGTCCAGGCTAGAAATGAATGGAGAAGACGAAGCCGCTGTTAAGTCAGGCATCCCTGTGTGTGCAGCAGATAGACGCCTTTTCTGAACTCGGTAGGCCATCCGAGGTGGCACAGACAGCGTGGCCTCTTCCAGAATATCACTCCCTGTGCCCACTGGGTACCCCAAGGTACCCTCCTACTGGAGAGCCAGTGCCTCTCTGAGGGGTGGGAACTAGATTACATGAGTTTTGACAGGTGGTGAATATAGTGGGGGGTCTAGAACACAGAGACAAGAGCGATTCAGTTAAGAGGCTGGGGAGGGGGCAGACAGTGGGGAGGGAACCTGGCAGCTGAAAGGGCGGGGAGCAACACAAAGACCCCAAGGAGGGGGTGGCAGGTGGTGCTGGAGAGAAAACGTTGGCGCTCCTCAGTTGTGCTCAGGAGCCTAGCTGAAGGCCGTGACTTTGGCAATGACTTGTTCTCCACCAGCTTGGCCCCCCGCCTGGCCCCCGGCCTGGCCCCCGGCCTGCGGTTTTCCTCGGTAGAGAAGCAGTGGCAGCTTCCGAGAAACCCCACCAAGACTTTCCTGTCAGGGCAACTCCAAGTTCCTCTTACTGAGGAAGGGGAAGTGGTGGAGTTTCTCCTAAGGGCTTTCAGTTTCTTTCTAAGAAGCCGGAGTGACCCAACCCGAGGGCCCTTGGCCGAGCCAGATGTTAAAGGGAGAGACCTTTTGTCTTCAGGGGCTTTCCCACCTCAGTTCCAACCAAAGCGTCTTTGTTGGGGCCTGGTATCAGAAGTTCCAGAAGAGGAAAGCGAGGACGCGTGTTTTGCAGGCCCTTTCCCACGGCCCCTCCTTTCTTCCTCTCCAGGGACGCAACCCCAAGCCCTGTCCCGGCCCCCCTGACAGGCACAAATGCGGCCTGCCTTCCCTCAGGGACACCAGGGTAGGAAACTTACTTCCTCAACCCGCAAAGCCAACCTCTTCTGAGTCCTGCTTCCTCAGGGCTCTGCTGGGCAACTGAAAAATCTAACCCACATGAAGAACTGACAGACGACTCCAGCTCAATGCCGATTCTGGCTCAGGGGACGTGCCCATTTTGGAGGCCCACAGCTTCGTGAGGACACACTGTGGGAGCCCAGAGAACTGAGTGCAGCCTTCTCAGGAAGACCCACTGGCTCAGGGGTGAAGTAAAAGCCCTTACAGTAGTCGAACAATAGCCACCATTGATGCTAAGCCAAGCATTTTGCATTAATTTCCTCCTGTATTACCCACAGTGACCCCCTGATGAAGGTACAGTCATGATCCCTGAAAACAAGCCACCCGCCCAGCTCACAGCCCACGAGCCCCTTCTTCCCCGTAGACCTCTTCTCAGAAAGGCGGGGAAGGAAGACTATCTGACCCTCAGAGGAGTTGGCTGGAAAGGTCCAACCGCTGATATCCCGAAGATTCTCACAGCAGCGTGTGCCTCTCTGAGAGGCGAAGAGCAAGCCGTTGAATGAACGCCACCTTCCCAGCGCTGGCCTGGCTGGGGCTGTCCCCGGGGTGGTAGGAACTCCCTGGCCCTCTTTTATTTTCCTCTCACGGGCATCGTTCTTTGCCAGCACGTGCGTTATGGGGACAGTGGGGGGATTCCCCCAGGCCGTGATGCTGTTCCATTCAAAAACATCTGCCTGGAGGTCCGCTGCTGCGTGACTCACACGCTGCGGAGGTGGCAGGGAAACGCACAGCTGCTGGTCGGAAGGGCCTGACCCAAACGAGAGAGGATGCTCAGAGGGTGGCCAGGTTTAGCAAATAAAAGTACAGGATGCCCAGATACATTCGATTTTCAGATAAACAACATTTGGGATATCCTTCACTAAAAAAAAAAAAAACAACAAAAAACCAAACATGTTGTTTATCTGAAATTCGAGCGTAGCTGGGCATCCTGTTTTGTATCTGGCAACCCTAGACACGCAGCACCTGGGGCAAAGCCCCTGCCTTCCCCGGGGTCCCAGCGGGGGTTTGTTGAGAGCGCGAGACAACACAGCTGGGAGAAAACCACTGGCCTGGGATGAAAGCAAACCCCGGACTTGGTCAGAGAAGGGTGGAAACACTCTGCTTCAAGGGTTCCTCTTGAGTAATCGCAAAAGCCCGATCTCAACCTAGGGCAGAGTTCTGCGTTCAAATTCCACAAAAATGCGTGGGTGCTCCTGAAGGAGACTCTCCTTTCTCTGGCCTCCAGTTTTCTCATCTCTGTAATGCGGGGAGATTTGGTTCTACGATGGCTGAGGACTTCCTAGCCCTGGGCTTTTCCAGCCCAGGGGAAATCTGCTGGAAGCAAGAGAAGGTGCAAGCTCGCCAAGGAGCAAGTTTAACGAGGAGGAAGAGGCCAACTGTGCTGGGAAAAGTGTGGCCGTCTTACCCTACAGCTCCGAAAGGGGCTGGGGCATTGCAACTGGACATTGGGTGCTTGGGGGGGCTCCTCTTGGGTCAGGCACACCCGGTGCACCCCGGACCTCCTTGGAAGGGGCCCCAGGGACCAACCACAGCTGTGTCCATCGCTGCGGTGCCCGGGACCAGCCAGCTTTTCAAACATCCATGGGAACACTTGAGCCACAGTGGGGATTGTTCCTAGCTCCAAAATTAGAAAAGCATATTATAAAGATGAAATGATTAAATGTCTACAAAATGTTAACTAGATAATTGCAGCTCAGCTTCTATAGTTTATGCAAATTATGTGTGATGTGACACATGGACGCATTTGAATACATTTGAGGGATGTGGCCTTTGAGAGTAAGAATGCCCAGGGCCTTCACTATTTTTTTTTTTTTAAGATTCATTTCTCTATCTGAGAGAGAGAGAGCAGGGGGAGGGGCAGAAAGAGAGGGAGAGAAGCAGACTGTGCTGAGTGCAGAGCCCAACGTGGGGCTCAATCTCACGACCCTGAGATCATGACCTGAGCTGAAATCCAGAGTCAGACGCTTAACTGACTGAGCACCCCAAGAATGCCCAGGGCCTTTAAAGCCCCACAAAGGGCAGTCCCTGGGATGTGATGACGTCAAGCAAATTCCCTCCAGACCAGCCACTGTATTCCAGGATCTGATGGCCGTGTGGGGTGAACTTTGGCAGCCGGCCTCTCTGGGGAGAGAGGTGGTGGGCAGGTCCAGGAAGGCTCCCTCTGGGAGGAGTGTCAGGGTCCCACATGGTCCGAGGAGAGGGAACTGGAAAGATCATGCGGAGGCCTCAGGGCCTGGCTGCCCCTCCATGTAGGGCTGTAGCCTTGGCAGGGAACTGGAGACCACATCTCGAATCCCCAGGCTGGATGGATGCCAGGATTCTTCTGGGCCTCCGCCTGCTGGAAAGGCCAGGGATGCTATGTGCGGCCAGCAGTGGTGGCACTAAGGGGCAAGGGGTGCCCCCCCAATCACCATCAGCTTCATACCTCAGAGCTACCGCAGAAAAGAATAGTCTTCACCGTGGACGATGGGTGTTTTCTCAATCTTACGTGAAAGCACATCCCTGGGAAACTTGGTGTATCAGTTTGCTAGGGCTGCCGTGACAAAGCAGCACCGCCAGCGTGGCTTCCACAACAGACGTGCATTTTCTAACCATCCTGGAGGCTGGAAGTCTTAGATCAGGGTGATAACAGAGCTGGTTTCTACTGAGACCTCTCTCCTCCTCCCTGGGTCTTCATACAGTCCTCCCTCGGTGCCTGCCGGTGTCCTCATCACCTCTTCCTCTAAGGGTACAGTCCTGTTGGATGGGGGCCCACCCATAGGACCTCATTTTACCTTAACTACCTCTTTAGTTATTGCTTTTAAAGGATTTTATTTATTTTAAAATTTTAAAGATTATTTATTTAATTTAGAGCATGCATGCAAGCAGGGGAGGGGCAGAGGGAGAGGGAGAGAGAGAATCTTTGGCAGACTGCTCGCTGAGCCCGACGTGGAGCTCGAGTTCATGACCCTGAGATCAGGACCTGAGCCGAAACCAAGAGTCGGACGCCCCGTTAAGTACCTCTGTAAAGACCTAGCTCCAAATATATCATATTTTGAGGTACTGGGTGGTTAGAACTTCAACATACAAAGTTGGGGGGACACCATTCAGCCCATAACACTCAGTGACTTTTAACCCACAAATGGAAGTGAAAACAGTGTGCTGACTTTGTAAATGCGGGCTGGAGACTCGTCCCAAGATCACTGCTTAGTGATGACCACCTTCCTCTAGAAATTCTGGAGCCTCCCCTGCCTACCAGCTTTGATCAGGAGTAGTTGGGGGACAGAGCACGCTAGACGTGGCCCCCACTGGCCGGCAGGCTGGGATGAGGTCGATGTTGTAAACAAAATGCTAGGACTTCTCAGGGTGGGCCCTGCTCTCTACCCAATGATTCATCCGGTTCAGGTCTAGTGATTTTTGCTCTTGAAGAACTGTCTTCTTTAAAAACAAAGTTTCAAATTCAAATACCCAGAGCTGCTATTTATAGGCTCATCCATGAAGCTTAAAAAAAAAGTCACAAACTTTTAGCCTTTGTGTTTTTGTAAACGTGGCACGTGTTTATTGTTGAACACCGATGAAGCAGGAGAAAACAAAATTAACAAGAATCAGACCTCCCAGAGATAATCACTGTTAACATTTTGGTTTCTCGTCTGTATCTACGCATGTGTCTTGATCTCCATCTACGTTTATATAGTTAAATTTACTTTAAGATAAGATTAAGCCGTACCATTTCATAACTTCTTGTCAATTGCTGTATCATGATCCCTTCACTGGGCACTGAATTGTTCTCTCCGGCACCATTTTCAGTAGTGGCGGATTATGAGAACGGCCATTCCACAAACTTCCTATCACTGAATGCTTGGGTGCTTTACCATTTTCACAATATTAAAGCTTATTTGTTTATTTATTCAAACAAGCTCTACACCCAGCGTGGGGCTTGAACTCATGACCTCAAGATCAAGAGTCGCACACTCCTCCAGCTGAATCAGCCAGGCGCCCCGCCATTTTGATGATATGAAGTGACGCAGTGACAACATCCTCGTAGCTAAATCTTTGCCATGATTATTTACTAAGTATAAATTCCTAGAAGTGAAATTTTTGCATGGAAGAGAAAGAACTATTTAAAAATTTTACACTTTATTTCTTTTTGAATGTATGCACAAGGTTCAAAATTTCAAAGGCATCTCCCCACTTCTGTTCTCAAGTCACCCACCTCCTCCCCAACCAGAGACAATCACTATTACCAAGGTCTTGTGTTCTTCCCAGAGATATTTTTCATATATATAAATTACACACACATATATATAGTATGTGTCTCTGTGTATATACACACACAAGTATAAAATACCAGGTGTATTCTCGGGGCGCCTGGGTGGCTCAGTCGGTTAAGCGTCTGCCTTTGGCTCAGGTCATGAGCCCAGGATCCTGAGATTGAGCCCTACGTCAGGCTCCCCGCTCAGTGGGAAGCCTGCTTCTCCCTCTGCCTCTCAGCTCCTGCTCATGCTCTCTCGTTCACTCTCTCTCTCAAATAAATAAATAAAAGCTTTAAAAATATACAGGTGTATTCTCTATAAATATGCATATGTACATATACATACATTTCTCTCTATGTATACATATATCTATATACATAATTTTTTTCACAAATGGTAGCATCCTCTATATATTATTTTGCACTTTGCATTTTTTACCTAACGAATTATCTTGGAGAACTTTCTATGTCAGTGCCTCATTTTTTTAACAGCTGAATGGTGTTTCATGATAGGCAAGTACTGCAATATATTTAAATGGTCCCCTATTGATGGACATAGAGGTTGTGTATTAATTCTATATGGCTGTATAATAAATTACTCCAAAACACAGTGACAAAAAAAAACCAATAATAATTTCTCTTAGGTTTTCTGTTGATCAGAACTTTGAGCAGGACTGAGCTGGACGGTTCTCACTTGGGGTCTCTCATGAGGCCACAGTCAGATGTTGGCGGGGGCTGCTGTCATCTGAAGACTCAACTGGGACCAGAGGATCCATGCCTAAGGTTACTCATTCATGTAACTGGCAAGGTGGTGCTGGCCGAAGGCTGGCAGCCTCAGTTCCTCTCTGCATGGACCTTCCTATGGAGCTGCGTGAGTGTCCTTCTGACTTTTGCAGTGTGTTTATCCAAGAGGCCAAGGTGGAAGCTCCAATGCCTTTAATAACCTTAGCCTTGGAAGTCACTCATCTTCACTTCCACTGTATTCAATTGGTTGTGGCAATGACATAGGTTTGTCAGATTCAAGGAGAGAGAATAGACCCCACCCTTCAATGGAGGAGTGCTAACATCACATTGTAACAAGAGGGTGGGAAAGGAGTTATATCAATGTTTCCATCTTTAAATATTATTTTTTAGAAGATTTATTTGTTCATTAGAGAGTGAGTGAGCATGGGGGGGGCACGGGCAGGAGGCAGAGGGCAAGGGAGAAGAAGACTCCCTACTGAACAGGGACCCTGACATGGGACTCAATCCCAGGACCCTGGGATCATGACCTGAGCCAAAGGCAGACACTTAACCGACTGAGCCACCCAGTTGCCCCAGTGCTTCCATCTTTAGGAAGTTTAATCTGCCATACGCCATTGCCAATATTTTGCTATTATGAAAAAGTGTTGGTAACTACATCTTAAAGACCTCTGATAGGTATTACCAGATTCCCTCTAGAAAGTTGTACCAATTTGGACTCCGACCAGTGGTGTTTGAAAAAGTCCATTTCTTCACATCCTTACTACAACTAAGTTTATCTTTTAAAAATCTTTGCCATGGGGCGCCTGGGTGGCACAGCGGTTAAGCATCTGCCTTCGGCTCAGGGCGTGATCCCAGCGTTCTGGGATCGAGCCCCACATCAGGCTCCTCCGCTATGAGCCTGCTTCTTCCTCTCCCACTCCCCCTGCTTGTGTTCCCTCTCTCGCTGGCTGTCTCTATCTCTGTCGAATAAATAAATAAAATCTTTAAAAAAAAATAAAAATAAAAATCTTTGCCAATTTGATACACAAGAAATGATATCTCATTGTTGTAAAAAAAAATTCCTACTAAGAACGTGGAAAACCTGGGGCGCCTGGGTGGCTCAGTCGTTAAGCGTCTGCCTTCGGCTCAGGGCATGACCCCGGCGTTCTGGGATCGAGCCCCACATCGGGCTCTTCTGCTGGGAGCCTGCTTCTTCCTCTCCCACTCCCCCTGCTTGTGTTCCCTCTCTAGCTGGCTGTCTCTCTCTCTGTCAAATAAATAAATAAAATCTTGACAAAAAAAAAAAGAAAGTGGAAGACCTAAATTTGAGTATCGCTATTTGTTGGGGTGGCCATAACAAAATACCACAAACTGAGTTGCTTACCCACATAAATTTATTTTCTCCTAGTTCTGGAGCCTGGGAGTCCATGATCAAGGTGTCAGTAGGGCTTGGTTCCTCTTGAGGCCTCCCTCCTTGACTTGCAGTCACCTTCTTGCTATGTCCTCCACGGCCTATTCTCCTCGTGTACACATCTCTGGTGTCCCTTCCTCTTTTTATAAGTTCTATCGGGTTGGGGCTCACTCTTATGACCTCATGTAACTTTAATTACCTCTTTTAGAGGCCCTGTCTCCAAATATATAATCACATGGGGGATTAGGGTTTCAGCATATAAATTTGAGGTGGGGAGGGACACAGTTTAGTCCATAATAGTATCCCTACCAACTTGTTGAGTGATCCTGGGACTGTCGTATAAATCTTTCTGTGCCTCCGTGTCCTTGTCTGTTTAACGGAGATAGGCCACATTCCTCTTCCTCACTGGATTGCCATGACATTAAATTACATGTGAAGGGATTCAGAGAATATAATTATTAACACATAAGATATTTGTAATTCTGGGTCTCACCATTCTGAGCTTGCCTAACACGAGAGACCCTTCGTAGACTCACGTGGTAACCGTATAAGGGCAACGGGATGGATAAGTTGCCTGTCGCTGTGTAACAAACCATCCCCCAATGTAATGACCTCAAACAATGATCTGTTATTTCTTGCGGGTCGGTGAGGTGGCTGAGTGGTTCCTCTGCTGGTCTTATTCACGTAGCGGCAGTCTGCCGACCGGTCAGCTCACTTGGGTGGTCTAGAACAGTCCGGATGCCTAGCCTTTCTCTCCGTGGGGTGTTTCATGCTGGGCTTCTTCACATGGTGATAGAAATATTCAGAAAGAGAGGGGTGCCGGGGTGGCTCAGTCCATTAAGTGTCTGCCTTCAGCTCAGGTCATGATCTCAGGGCCCTGGGATCCAGCTCCAAGTTTGGTTCCCTGCTCAGCGGGGAGTCTGCTTCTCCCTCTCCCCCTGTGTGGTGTGTGTTCACTCTCTCTCTCTCTTTCTCTCTCAAATAAATAAATAAATAAATCTTAAAACAGAAAAAAGAAAGAAAGAAAGAAACATTCCAAAAGAAAGAAAGCAGGACCCCCACCTCAGAGACTGTACAACGACAGTCCTGCCACATCCTCTTGGTCTAAGCAAAGTCCCACCACAAACCCTGGCTCAAGGGGAGGTGAAGCGGATCCCACCTGTGGCAGCGGAAGCAGCCCAGTCACGCTGCAAAGGGGCATGCGCACAGGGGTGGGGCTCATTCTGTTGGGGGCCATTATTGTAACGCTGCTCCACAAAGCCCACCTGTGGGGGTCGACACAAACCACACAGTGCATCCAGAGACCAGCGAACTTCGGCTTTGCTCCTGACAACAGTCTGGCACCTGCCAACTTGTTCCTAACTCCATTCTCAGCCAGCCCAGCTCTGCTCTGCCCCTTGGTTGTGTCTTGGTTTGCGGCCCCGTTTATGCTCTTTGGCCTTGCTGATGCATCTGAAGCCTTCGATTTGGACTATCTCCTAGACTTCCCGCTCCTGACTGCGCCCTGCTTTGCTTCCTGGAACTCACTGCCCAGCCCAGCCCAGCCCCCTCAGCTGCCCTCTGGCACGGCTGACTTGCCCTCCCCGTGGGAAGTTCGTACACCACCAGGAGATTCTCTTGACCGATTTCCCAGGACAACTGCTTAATGCCTCTGAAAGTACAAAATATTTTTTTCCCTTTTATTCGCCCCAAACTAATAAGCTCCAGCAATTCAGGCCTTTGAGATATTCCACAGTTTATGCTCCAAGTTTTAGTCACTTTTGGGGGGGGGGTGTCTCTCACACAGGTCCTTTAGAGCTCATAAGTTATTGAGAATATAAACCCACGATACTGTTACTGATAAGCGCTATGAAAGGAAAAGCTCATACCAATTAGACAGAACGTCCCAGGATGGTCTATAGGCGGGCTGTGAAAAGTTCCATGAATCATCTTTGCCTAATTGAATCATGTTTTTGCTGTAGTGGCAGGACTTGCCGCCTAAGGACCCTCAGATGGCTATAAGGCAGAGCATAGAAATATTTGGTAATAAAAATTTGGATTTTATATAAATCCAGTTTTTGTAAGGGGCAGCTTTTTTGGTAAAGATATTAATTTGCTAATTATTAAAGTGATTCTAGTGGTTTTTTTTTTAAGATTTTATTTATTACTTATTTGTCAGAGAGACAGAGAGCACAAGCAGGGGGAGCGGCAGGCAGAGGAAAAGCAGGCTCCCCACTGAGCAGGGAGCCTCCCACAGGGCTCCATCCCAGGGCCCTGGGATCATGACCTGAGCTGAAGGCAGAGGCTTAACCAACTGAGCCACCCAGGAGTCTCTAAAATGATTCTAATGTTTTAAGATGTAGTGTTAAGTAAAAAAACCCAACCAAACAAACAGAAAACACAAGGCGCACAACAATTGCCTAGTTAAGTACTTTTTGTATAAAAAGGAGAGAATACACATACAAGATAACATAATGTAACATAACTTTGTGCATGTGTGTGGGGGTGCACCTGTCTCTTTTCTCTGGAAGTATCTATAACAAACCAGTAATATTGACTCTTCAGAGAAAAAAAAAATGGGCGTCTGACAGCAGGATGGAAAAGAGGTTTTTCAGTTTATCCTTTGTCCCTTTTGAATTTTGTACAAAAATTAATCAATACTGTGAGAGTGTGGCTTGCCTGAGGTGGGGGGCATGAGGCAGCCCTCCAGCGTGCTGGAAATGTCCTGGGTCTTGGTCTAAGTGGTAGTGATGTGGGTGAGCGAATGTGGAAAGTCCTCCATCAGTACACTTAAGATCTATGTACTTCCCTTTAAGTTATAGTTCCAAAAGAGTGATGTCTTTTCACGAAAAAATATTAAATATATTAAAAAAATAAATTTTAAAAGACAAATCAAGTCAGACCAGGATTTATGGCCTTGTTCCATAAAAGTAGATGTGTTTCTGGAAAGTTTCCTTATTCCAGTTTCTAGACACTGAAGCATAATTTCCATTTGGTTCTAACTATAATGTCTAAGATGTATTCGTGGACTTAATTCCAGTGTTGGTCTGGATCCGAGCATTCGAAGCCTGCTGCGGCCGGGGCGGGGGCGGGGGGGCACCTGGGTGGTTCAGGTGGTTCAGGTGGTTAAGCATCTGCCTTTGGCTCAATTCATGATCTTGGGGTCCTGGGAACAAGCCCCGCTTTGGGCTCCCTGCTCAGCTCCCTGCTCTACCCTCCCCCTGCTCATACTCTCTCTCTCCCTCAAATAAATAAATAAATAAATACATACATAAATAAAATCTTTAAAAAAAGAGGCCTGCGAGGGCGAACCCTCCACCCTCTGAGTCTGTGCTCGGTGGTGGTGGGAGAAGGGGACAGGTGGCGAGTCTCCCTGGAAAGCTTGGCGAATAGGAGCCCAGCGGAGAGGAGGGGACGGAGTCACACTTCCCGAGCACGTCCGTAACTGGGAAGGAGCCCACTGGGCACCACACACACGGGCACAACTGAGGCAGAGAAGCCTCTGAGAGGCAAGAGAAAATGAAAATTGGAAAACAGAACCATATGCTAATCATCCACGCATGTACTCAGCGTTTTACTGTTTTGAAGCCCTTTTAGACCAACTAGATCCTTTGACCCCGAAACAAGCCTATGAATGGATGGAGCACGTGTTGGTCATTCCATTTTATGAATGAGGAAGGAAGCTGGGGCCTCCGGACTGAAGTCACAAGGGGGTGACAGAACCAGGACACAAAACCATGGTTTTTTTTTTTTTTTTGTTGTTGTTGTTTTTTAATGATTTTATTTATTTATTTGAGAGAGAGAGAGCAGAAGCAAGGGGAGAGGCAGAGGGAGAGGGAGAAGCAGGCTCCCCGCTGATCAGGGAGCTGGACGTGGGGCTTGATCCCAGGACCCTGAGATCACGACCTCAGCCAAAAGCAGATGCTTAACTGACTGAGCCACCCAGCCCCCTTTTTAAAGATTTATTTATTCATCTGAGAGACACAGAGAGAACACGAGCACGGGGAGGGGCAGAGGGATAAGCAGACTCTATGCTGAGCAGGGAGCCCGATGTGGGGCTTGATCCCAGGACCCTGGGATCATGACCTGAGCTGAAGTCAGACGCTTCACCGACTGAGCCTCCCAGGTGCCCCTCAACACCACGTTTTAAAATGCTAAGTCTGGGGGTCGTCTGGGTGGCACAGCAGTTAAGCGTCTGCCTTCGGCTCAGGGCGTGATCCCAGCGTTCTGGGATCGAGCCTCACATCAGGCTCCTCTGCTGGGAGCCTGCTTCTTCCTCTCCCACTCCCCCTGCTTGTGTTCCCTCTCTCGCTGGCTGTCTCTCTCTCTGTCAAATTAATAAATAAATAAATAAAATCTTTAAAAAATAAAAAATAAAATGCTAAGTCTGATGTGCTTACTGCTGCTTCCCAGAGAGCTCACAGAGCATCTAGGAGCAGCTCTGCTTCCCTACTGTGTGATGTGGGGCAAGTTGCTGAATCTCTCTGTGCCTCCTTATTCTCATCTGTACGATGGAGCTGGTGTGAGGATTACATGAGCTGATACGGGGAAAGCACATAGTAAGTGCTCTCTTTAAAAGTTAGCTCTGGGTATGGTGACTAACATAATATAATAAAAAATCATTATTAATAAAAAAATAAAATAAAATAAAAGTTAGCTCTGGGTGCCTGGGTGGCTCAGTCAGTTAAGCTTCCGACTCTTGGTTCGGGCAGGTCATGGTCTCAGGGTCGTGGGATCGAGCCCCATGTCAGGCTGTGAGCTCAGTCGGGAGTCTACATCTCCCATTCCCCTCCCCTCCTCCCCACTGCTTGTGCTCCCTCTCTCTCTCTCAAATTAATAAACAAATAAAATCTTAAAAAAAAAAGTTAGCTCTTATATTTATTCCCAAAGAAAAAGAGGGGCATGAGGAGAATGGCAAAGATAAGAAATAAGAGAATCGTGGAGAGAAGAGGATGAGAAGAAAACTCAGAGGCACGATGGCAGTAGCGTGTCCACGCACGGCTTGGACAGTGAGAGCGGGAGGGGGGTGGCCCGCAGAGGCGAGGGTCGGGCCAGGAGCACCAGGAGGAAGGTGCCTTCACCCCCACCTTGGCCTTCAACCTGCAGAGGCTCACTGTTTGCATAGGCCTAAGGCCAGCTGGCAGCCGGCCCAGGACACAGCGCGGGGCCAGGCAGGGGAGAAAACAGAGGGAGCGGGCATCTGGGCCACCCTGGAGGGTTGTAAGCTCAAGGCATGGACAAGTGGGCTGGGGTGGCTTCCCTCAGTCTCTTCTAGAAGCCAGGCTGGGTGTCCAATGGTAAAAATGAGTTCATTTTTAAGAGGGGCTGATTTGCCAATTTCCATGGTGTGAATACATGAGCCATGACCAGTTTCAAACAGAAGCAGGGTCCGGGGGTCCAGCCACGGGGGAGAGGCAGGCAGCAGTAAGGAAAAGCCAAGGCATGAGGCCACAGAGTGAGGGGCCCCTCGTCCCAGTCCCTGAGAAAGTCCACAGAAGTGCCACATGACCCTGCACACACCATTTCACCTCTTTGACCTCCAGTCACTTCAGTGGAAGAAAAACAGCACCTGCCATGTTGGTGGCCTGACGGAGCGAGTGTGAATCCAGGCCAGAGAATATTTTTTGAGCACTCGCTCTGTGCCAAGTTCTGGGATACAGAAACGAATAAAAGGGGGTCAGTGGTAGGGAAGGGCAGGCACGAAGTCTCTAGGACCGAATCTGTGTGGCCGTAGCAATGATTCGTAAGGACGGCGACGGCCTTGCCGTATCCGAGCCCCAGGTTCATTCCAACAGTGCCTAGAACTTGACTGAGGACAGACTATGTATGGGCCAGACGCTGGGAAACATGGTGAATGAGAGGCTAAGTCCCTGCCCTCCAGGAACTTACATTTTTATTTTTATTTTTATATACTTTTCTAAAAGATTTATTTGACAGAGAGGGAGAGAGAGCACAAGCAGGGGGAGCGGCAGGCAGAGGGAGACGGAGAAGCAGACTCCCTGCTGAGCAGGGAGCCCCAGTGTTGGGCTCGATCCCAGGACCCTGAGATCATGACCTGAGCCGAAGGCAGACGCTTAACTGACTGAGCCACCCAGGTGCCCCAGGAACTTACATTTTTTACTGGTGGAGGTGCATACTAGTCTCACTGCAAACTAGGTCAAGCAGTATCATTGCAGTGTGACTGCGGGAGCGAGGCCGCGGCGAGGTGCTCCAGGCAAGGCAGGTGGACAGGGAACCATCCTGTGAGGCGGGCACTGAGCGAAGTAGGGGCATGTGGCACGCAGACATCCGGGAAGCGTTTCCTGGTGGGCGGTGGGAGGGAAGCATCAGATGGACTTCAAATCATGATGCCTCTGGAGGGTTGGGACCAGAACCTTGGACAGAGGGGTGGTGGGAGGGTCGGGTCAAATTGCGAAGAACTCCTTTGTCGGCTGTTTGGAGTAGGACCACCAGGGACACGTGTAGGAGCCTTCCCCACTCCCTGACCCGCGCCCCAGAGAAGGTGGTGGCTCGGACCAGAGTGGCAGTGTGACGTGTGAGGGTGGAAGCAACCAGACCCCTGGAACAAAACTGTGCAGGTACTAAGCTACATAAAGAACCAAGCTTGTAACAACTCCCAGCTACGGAAACCCTCCTGTGAGCCAGGAGTGTCCCTGCTTTCTCTCCTTTGGTTTTCACACCAAATCTGCAACAGGGCATTGCTCAATCTAGTTACCATAAACACACGGAGGCTCAGAGAGGTTGAGTGACAAGCTGATGTCCCACAGCAAGCCCACAACATAGCTGGCGTTTGAGCCTTTCAGACCCTCGTGGGCACCCTTCCCATCATACAAGCTGCTCCTGGGACTTTGGAAGGATTAGGATTCTACCTGGCACGTAGTAGGTGCTTAAATGATTATGAGTTTGCAGAATGTTTACTATTAATGACTCTTATTTTTTTTTACATTCATAAACTCACTCCCAACTTTATTGAGGTATAATTGACAAATAAAAATTATATAGATTAAAGGTGTATAACGCGGGGCGCCTGGCTGGCTCAGTCAGTGCAGCATGTGACTCTTGATCTCGGGGTCATGAGTTCAAGCTCCACGTTGAGTGAAGAGCTTACTTAAAAAAAAAAAGGTGTAAAATATATTTTTGATACATTCATAGGCTTTAAAAAGACTGTGAGCACAACACACACCCCAGAATGGCTAAAATTAAAAACAAACAAAACCCCTACTGTGCCAAATGCTGGGAAGGGTGCGAGCAGGGGGGGCCCTCATCACAGGTGATGAGAATGCAAAATGGTACAGCCGTCCTGGAAGACAGGCCGGCGGGTTCTGAGAACATTAGTCATATGCTTACCGTGTGGCCCAGTGACCCAATTTTATTTTTATTTTTTAAAAGATTTTATTTATTTATCTGAGAGAGAGAGTGAGCATGAGCAGGGGGGAGGGGCGGAGAGAGAAGCAGGCTGCCCGATGCGATGCGGGGCTGGATCCCAGGACCCCAGGATCATGACCTGAGCCGAAGGCAGACGCTTCACCAACTGAGCCGCCCAGGAGCCCCCAGTGATCCGACTGTAGATATTTACCCAGAGAAATGAAAATGTATGCTCACACTGTGTAGCTCCTAGCAGCGTTTTTTCCTAATTGCCGGAATAACTGGAAATAACCCAAATGTCCTGCGGCTGGTAAATGGGTAAACGAGCTGTAAGGGGTACGAGCGAGCAATGAAAAGGACCGCACTGCTGATTCAGGCAGCAACAGGAGTGATCTCAAATCCATGGTTCTGAAGAGAAGCCAGACCCAAAAGGCTACATACCGTACGATCCCGTCTGTGTGCCATTCCGAAAAAGACAGTGGTTGCCTGGGACTGGGGGAGAGGGGAAGGGGTGACTCCAAAGGGGGGCAGCACGGGGAAACTTCTGGGGGGTTGGAGCTGTGCTGTGTTTTCATCGTGGTGGTGGTTATATGACTGTACTTTTGTCAAAACTCATAAAACTATACAATGAAGGGTGGATTTTACTGTATGTAAATTACACCTCAATAAACCTAACTCATTTAGTACCACGGGAAGGCCACTTCCCAACCCCCGCTCTCGGCCTACCCCCGGCCTCCCACCTCCCCCCGCTCATCCCTTAGGGACCGGAGCCAGAGCTCGCAGGCTCCAGAACTGGTCCCGCCTTTTCTGAGTGGGCTGTCTCCCGAATCACCAGCAAGCTTGAAAATTCTGATGCCGCTGCCCCAGCCAAACTCAGGGGCTCTTATTTGGGCTTGGGGTGCAGCCTGGGCACTGGGAGTATTATTGAAAGCTTCCCAGGTGATGTTAATGACCTAGACGCTGAGCTCCCTTAGAGCAGGGACTATGATTTTTTTTCTACTTTATATCCCCAAGTCCTCCATAAATACGTGCATTGCAGCACATGTGGGAAAGAGCTGATGGCCGTGAATGCCCGTAATAATCACGCGTGGCCGCCACCGTGCTGAGTGCTGGTTGACACCCCAGTCCCTAGAGAGGTAGGACCATGGTTATCACTCTTTGACAGGTGGGGAAACCCCCACACAGAGTAGTGAAGTCTTGCCCAAGACCACATAGCTGGTCAGTGGAGGAGCAGTGTGGCTGCCAGGACCCACTAAGCTCTGGGAGATACTGCCCCCTAGTGCTAGCTAGGGCCAGGCCGGGGAATCAGACGGGCCTGGGTTTGAATCCGAATTCATTCCTTTTTTTTTTTTTTTAAAGATTTTATTTATTTATTCGACAGAGAGAGAGACAGCCAGCGAAAGAGGGAACACAAGCAGTGGGAGTGGGAGAGGAAGAAGCAGGCTCATAGCGGAGGAGCCTGATGTGGGGCTCGATCCCATGACGATCCCGGGATCACGCCCTGAGCCGAAGGCAGACGCTTAACCGCTGTGCCACCCAGGCGCCCCTGAATCCGAATTCATTCCTGACTTACAGGCTGGGTGACCATGCACAGGTTATTTGGCCTTGCTCAGCTCCACCTTCCTCATCTGTAAAACGCGTTGCTTGAAATGATGTCAAAAGACTGTTATGGAATGAAATGAGATGATGGGTGCCAAGTGCTCCCTGCGTAATGAAATACTCCAGCACTGATGAATACAGCAAGAAATGAATGAATGAGGGGCACCTGGGTCCACTCGGCCCTCCAGAGATGCCCCCACCCTGGCATCTGCCGGCCTCCCCTCCTCTCTCTGAGCTCCCCTTCCAGGGTGGGGGTGCATGGGCACCAGAGCCACCAGACTACTAGGGGAGCCCCTGGCTTTTTATAGGTAGGGACCTTTTGTAGAAGAAATCCAAAGCCCTTAGAGTCTTTGCTGCCTGATAGCCGGAGCCCGGGACGCACAGTGTCAGTGAGCCAGTGAGTCCAGGAGGAGGAGCTGCTAAGAGAGATCAGGGGCCCCCCTGGGTCACACTGGGCCATTTGAGCTCCCAGGAGAAGATCCTCAAGGACTACACCCTCTCCTTGTCCCTGGCTTTCCGGTGGGACCCCGAGTTCTGCCAAGTGCAGGCCTTCTCCTACCTCTTGGTCGCTACACGTCTCCAGGTCTCCGCACTCACTCACAGACTAACCCGGGTGTTTCCAGGTGGCGTTTCCCCGTGGTTGCTGGGGTGCGCAGCCTCCGGGCTCTGGTGCTGGTGCCTAAGCGACCCTGCTCAGTAGCATGTCGGGCCCCTGGAGAAGGAAGACAGAACAGGTGAGTCTTCCTTTCTTCCTTCCTTTACTTGCCCCTTAACATGGGAAAGCACCTTTGTTCTTGGGATTATAGAAGTAATATATGCTATTGAAAAAAAGTTCAAATTCTACAGAAGCATCTAAAGAAGAGAGCAAACCGACCCCTCCTAAAGCATGTTGGGTAGCCCCTTAGATGGTGCAGATATTAACTATCTTCATCCAAGCAGGACCGGAACGTTCCACCGCACAGTGGTTTGGAATGCTGCCCCTTCTACCCCGTGTTATGTGACCACAAATAAGTTACTCAACCAGCAGTGCCTCGGTTTCCTCATCTATAGAATAAGGATCTGAATATAGTATCTCCTTCTAATGTTACTAGGAATCAAATGAAATTATCTCCTCCGAGGCCTTAGTACAGTGCCTGGTACACGGTGAGTATTTAGAAGTGTTCAGATCCTGGGCCGCCTGCGTGGCTCAGTCGGTGAAGCGTCTGCCCTGGGCTCAGGTCATGATCTCAGGATCCTGGGATCGAGCCCCACATTGGGTTCTGTGCTTAGCGGGGAGTCGGCTTCTCCCTCTCCCCCTCCCCGCACCTCCCACTCGTGCTGTCACTCTCTCAAATACGTAAAATCTAAAAAAAAGAAGTGTCAGCTCCTTCTGCTCTTACTCCTCACTTAACACCTCCCCGTCCCCCAAGGCAGTGCATGAGATTCAAGTCTTCTTGCCCAACGGCTGAGCGGCCCCCTGCGTGGACGCAGTGGTTTGTCTATGAGTCCCTCTGGCTGAGTGTGAGTTTACCGGCCTAGGTCGCCTCATTTGGGTGGGTATTTATGTAGTTCTCAACTTGGGGGAACTATTGTAAACAATGTCCAGAAGTGTGGTCACACTGGCCAGTCTGTCTCCTTGGGGGAAATTCTCGGAATGGAAACTGTAGGTCAAAAGGTTAGCATGCCGGGACGTGCAAGCTCAGAACTCCGGCGTGTGCACAGCTGGAGAATGTGGGCATGAGCAGGGCCCCGTGCTTGGGTCTCCTCCTTCTGTTTCGAGCATGCTTTGCGCCCCATCTCTGGGATGCCAGCTCCCACGTTTCCATTCCCAGCCCAAACCTGGTGCCGGGGCTCAGATGCCCGACTCCTCACTGGATGTGGCCACGAGTGGGCGCCTCAGAGGTCGCTTGTCCACGGCAGAGACCTGATGCGTTGCTGCTCTGCGACCTGGCCTCCCAGGGCCCAGGGCTTCCTCGTCTCGGTCAGCACACGCTCTCAGGTCAGAGCCCCTGCTCAGTGTCACCTTTGGCTCCTTCCTCCTCTCTCGCCATGTTCACTCTGTAAGGGAGTCTCTGCTCTACCATCAGAATAAATCCAGAATCCAGTCCCTTCTCGTCGCCTCTCTCACCTGGATTGCTGCAACAGCCTCAAAACCGTTTCCACTCTCACCCCGCTCGGTCTAATGCAGCAAGCAGCAGGGGGATCTGTCAAAACAAATTACATTCCCCCCCACCCCCACCCCAACAACTCTCTGTCTCGCTCAGCTCTCAGCAGGGCCTGGTATCTGCCTCCCCCAACCTCACCCCTAGTTTAGTGATTATCTGATGACGTCTCCTCTTATCTCCTTCCTGCCCGCTCTGCTCCAGCCACACTGACCTCCTCACGGTTCTTTGCATGTGGCAGGGAGGCTCCCACCTCAGGACCTTTGCATTTGCTGTTCTCTCCTCCCAGAATGCTCTTCCCTCTAATATCTGTGTGGCCCCCTTTCTTACTTCTTTCCTTGAGGTTGTTTTTTAAACACCAACTTCTCAGTGAGGACTTCCTTAATTTTCCTTTAAAAACAGACACACACACACACACACACACACACACAGAGAGACCATTCTCTTGTTTCCTTTCTTGTTCTTTTCTTTCATAAGGGTGACCAACTATTCTGGTTTGCCTGGAACTGACAGGTTTCCTGGGACCCGAGAACTTTCTGTGTGTGTGTGTGTATTTTAAGTTTTATTTATTTAAGTGATCTTCACACCCAGCATGGGGCTCGAACTCACGACCCCGAGCTTGAGAGCTGGATGCTCCACTGACTGAGCCAGCCCTGCGCCCCTGAGAAATTTCAGTTTTAAAACTAGGAAAATCCGGGATGATTTGTTACTCTATTTAAGCACTTGTCTCATGTGATCGGCTCTACATTTACGTATTTATTTTGTTGTAAAAGAATGTAAACTCCAGGAAGGCAGGCATTTGTGTCTGTCTCGTTCGCTGCTGTCTCCCCATTACGGGAACTGCGTTTGGCTCCACCAATATTTGTAGAATGAAAGAATGAACTCATGGCCAGCCTGGTTCCAGAGAGATTGTGCCGATGAGGTTTTCTTGGGCTTTTAAAACACGCTACAGCAGGGAGAAAGCCTTGGGGTGGGGGCAGGCAAACTGCTGGGCCTGGAATGGGGCAAAGATCTATGACTTGTCCATTTTGCCTTTTTTTTTTTTTTAATATTTATTCATTTGTTTGAGAGAGAGAGAGAGAGTGTGGGGAGGGGCAGAGGGAAAGAGAACTGTTAGCAGACTCCTCCCTGAGCTCAGAGCCTGACACGGGGGCAGATCCCAGGACTCTGAGATCGGACTGAGCCCCAGCTGCGCCACCAGAGGCCCCCGCTTTGCCTTCTTTAAGGGCAGAGCCTGGCGGTGGCCAGCTGCCCGGAGGGAAAGGGCTCAGGGTGTCAGGCCTACACTGGGGCCACTGCCATCCCTAGTGGTCCCTTAAGGAAGAGCAGCCTCACCCTCGAGCCTGGGGCCAGAGAAGCGCGTTCCTGCCCTCTCCTCTCCTCCCATCTTTCCCCTCTTTCATCTTTCCCCTCTTTCCCTCCCCTGTCTGCTTGCCTGATGGAAAGAGTTGTTTGTTTGTTTTTAAAGATTTTATTTATTTATTTGACAGAGAGAGCAAGAGAGCACAAGCAGGGGGGATGAGGGAGCAGCAGAGGGAGAGGGAGAAGCAGGATCCCTGCTGAGCAGGGAGCCCGATGTGGGGCTCGATCCCAGGACCCTGAGATCATGACCTGAGCCTAAGGCAGACGCTTAACCATCTGAACCACCCAGGCGCCCCTGGAAAGAGCTTTGACGTGGCTCTGACACCCACCAGCTGTAGGACCTCGAGCCAATGACTAAACCTCTTTGGGACTCAGTGTCCTCATCTGGAAAATGGGGATTATAACTCCTGAGGGTGAAATGAGATAATTCACCCAGCACGGTGCCTGGCCCAGTAGGTGTTTATTATTTATTATTCTGATTACTGTCGTGCCTGGCGCTTGACAGGTGCTCGACCGCGGCTAGCGTGCTGGCTCTCTTCTTCATCTGGGCGGCCCACACTGAGACTCGGGAGGACACTCCCAAAGCACCCTGTGCCTCCCTCATCCTAGACCGATGAAATCAGAAATCTCTGTAGTGGATATGGGCAGTGGTATTTTTTAAATTTTTAGTTGATTTTTTTGTCTTTTTTTTAAGATTTTTTTTTTTATTTCCCTGAGACAGAGAGAGAGAGAGCGAGAGCGTGCATGAGGGGGGCGAGCAGAGGCAGAAGGAGAAGCAGGCTCCCCGCACAGCAGGGAGCCCAGGTGCGGGGCTCAATCCCAGGACCCTGAGATCATGCCCTGAGCTGAAGGCAGACACTTAACTGACCGAGCCTCCCAGGCGCCCCTTCATCGTTTTTTGTTTTGTTTTGTTTTTCGAAGCTTTCCAGGTGATACTCATGTGCAGTCCAGGTGGAAAACCATACCGTGACCAACAGTCCTGGGTTTCCGGGACTTTCCAGGTATTAGCACTGTAAGTCCTACGCCCCAGGAACCCCTCAGCCCAGGGCAAACAGGGATGCTTGGTCACCCCCTTCCCAAAGGAAAAGCCCCACGTTTTCTGAATCCCAGATCAAGACACACAGTCTGGGTGCCAATGACTGGAAATCGGTTGCTCGTTTGTTTTTTAAAGTTCATTTTTTTTTTTAAAGTAATCTCTACACACAACGCGGGGCTCAGACTCATGACCCAGAGACCGAGAGTCGCATGCTCTACTGACTGAGCCGGCCAGGTGCCCCTGGAAATCGGCTACTTAAGAGCCCAGCTGGGAGTAGTGGATCACAGGGGCTGCAGGTCAGCCCGGGCTCTGAAGGGGAGAGTGGCCCGCCGTGGGTCAGTCAGACAGGTCTCCATCATTGGGCCCCCTGGGGCTCCAGCCACTGGCCGCCCGCTCCATGGCCTTCACCCAGCGGTCCCTCAGCTCCTCGGTCTCAGCCTTGAAGGTGTAAAGCTGGCCTGACTGCTGCAGCTGGAAGACCCGGGGGTCTGCCTGGGTCCCCGCAGTCACCTGGTAGCCCAGCAGGGGGATGGAGGTGTGAGCCCGCATGTCCTGGGGGGAGGAGAGAGCCATGGGCCACTGTCTTTCTGTTCAGCCCCACCGCCTGGGACAGCCAGTTTGAAGTCACATACCCACCCCTTGCTCCCCAAACACCCACGAAGCTGGGCGGACTGGCGGGAGGGCATCAAGGAGGAGGAGGACTGGCTGCCCGCTGGGCAAAGCTGTTGGGACCTGGAGTCTGGGCCCAGCTCTGAGAGCCTCTAACCCTCTGGCTGGAGGGAACCGCATCCTCACTGGGTCTCAGTTTCCTCCTCTGGCATATGGGGCCAACAGTACTCCCCCCACACACACATACCGCGAGAAGGCCAAGGTCTGGGAGGCACGGACGTTACCTGAGGAGCAGCGTAGACATAGAGGACGAGGGGGTCGTCCCGGGGGATCACACACCAGCCCCGGGGGCCGCTCTTGCCCCACTTGTCCCCGACCAGCTGCAGGAAGCTGCACATGAGGCTCTGCTCGGACCCTGTCGTGGACTCTTTCTAAAATCCAGAGAGAGAGAGAGACTGTCAGGGAACGGAGCACCCACTGTGTGACCAACACTGGACCGAGCGCTCGACAATCACTCTTTCTAATCCTCGCGGCACCCCTACAACGGTTGTCCCTGAGCCTCAGGAGGTCCCATCAGGGGCCTGTGGTCACGGAGCTGGTCGGTGGCAGAGCTGTAGTCAAGCCCAGCCAGCCTGAGCTTGGGGCAGGTGCTGGGGGGGGGCTTACCACCTGTGAATTGCCCCAGGGAACAAGACTGGGGCCTGAGAAGGGAGCGGGCTGTGTGGCCTGGTGGGCCCGGAAGGCATGAGCAGGGAATGCGGAAGACTGGACAGCGGGCAGAGGTCCGTGGAAGGGAACCGCCTTGAAACCTGGGAGCTGCGTTCAGCTGGAACGTGCGGGCGTCTTCCCGCACCTCCCCGGGGCCGCGGGCAGAGAGAAGGATGGGAAGTGGGACCACAGCTGGCTGGTCGCTCAGCACCGAGGGCAGGGCCAGCATGAGGTGGGCGCCTGCACACCTTTGCCGAGGGGAGGCCCTCCGCCCTCACCTCCAGGATGCCCCGCCTCTTGTCCTCCTTGTTCTCAGGGAGCACGTTTCCAGTGAGGAAGGTGAAGCAGTGGAGGCAGACGCGGTTGGGCCTATTGCCATCGTATCTGAGCTCGGCCCGGTAGTCGGAGCACTTGGCACACACCACCTGGGGGACGACGGGCAGGAGCGGTTGGGGCCTGAGGTGAGGCAGGGGAGGGCCGCACTGGTGCCTTGGCCTGGGAGGTGGGGAGCAGGAGAGCACCCACAGACAGGAGGAAGACAAAGCAAACTTCAGGAGAGGAATGGAGGCCGAGACAGGTGGTCCCCCGTGCTGGCAGAGGCCCAGCCTGGAGACCGTGGCGCGGGGGTGAGAGCTCAGGCTCTGCGCTCCCCCAGCTGGGGGCTCAAGAGCTGGCCCCCTGCAGGTGCCTCTCGATTCCCCTTTTGTGAGGGTGGCTCTTAATCCTAGGGGCTTCCCTGCACATCCCTGCATCTAATTCACTTCTCCAAGCTCTCTCTGCCCTCAGCCATCCCCCTTGATGGTCCCAGCCTCCCCACCAGGTGACAGCTCTGGGGCCTTTCATCCTCACCTGACAGCAAGGGGGCAGTGACCTGCCCAGGGCCACTCCACTCACAGGCAGCAGCTGGCCCTCCACTAACAGGACAGGTATTTAAAATTCATGGTTTAGCTTTAAGATTCATGCAAATTCTGTATTCCACTCAAGCCTAGAGTCAAGCGTGTTCTAATATAAAAATGATGGGCTGGTTGTTTTTGCCAGGAAGACCTGTCATGTATATTCAGTAGAGTGCCCCCCCGCCCCAGCCCAGCGTGGAGAAAGCCCCCAGGCAGGCCGACATGGATCATGCTGGGGGGGCGCAGGCAGGAGAAAGAGGCATGGCAAGACTCAGAGAGAAGCATGGGGTCTGCAGGATATAACTTCCGGGGAGACTGGGGTGTCACCATAAGCCCAGGATGTGGGGTTGGAAATGGGGGGACCAGACACTGAGACCAGGGGGCCCATCTGGGTGGTGGCCAGCACAGCACGTGGCCTGGGAGGGACCCACAGGAGAAGGCCTGGCCTGCCCCACCCTCACCAGGATTCCCGTTTGGCAGGTGGGGAGACAGAAACTGGGCACCCAACCACTGAAAAGATGACTCACAGAACACAAAGGTCTGAGCAGGCATGAGAAACCCTGAAATTGGGCCAGGGATATCTCACAGAGCCCCGCACAGGGGGCTTCAACTACCTTGGGAATATTTTACTTCATTGAGACTTAAATATTTTTATATTGCTGGTGTATATTTATTTTCTCCTCCACCAGCTTTTTAGTTGAAAAAACTTCAAACCTACGACAAGTTGAAAGAATAATACAAGGATACCACTCCCAGCAAACTCACCAAGTGTTAACATTTTTGCCACATTTGCTTTATCTCTCTCTCTCTATTTTTTTTCTGAATCATTTGAGTATAAATTACAGTCATCATGACACCGCACCCTCAAATGAATAGCCGTGGCTCCTAAGAACGAGGGCGTTTTCCTGCCCGTTCATTATGTCACTATCACACGTGGGAAATTTAACATCGATACGGGATTACCGCTCGTGATCACATTTTCTCCGAAGTTCCCTATAAGGGCCTCTGTGGCTGGTTTTGTTTCTCCCATCCACGATTCAATCAAGGATCGTGCATTTCATTTAGTTGTCAGAATGTTCTATTTCTTCCCTGTACCTTGAAGGTAGGTACATGGGTATTGTTATTCTTTGTGCCTCTTTGTAGTTCTTAATTATTTTAAATACGTTTTTAGGAACTACTTCCCGAATTGCAAATGTGAATTGACTCAGCCCTTATTTACAGACGTGAATCACCAAGAACAGTAGCTAAGGCCCGGATCCTTTCTGTTCGGCTCTGCTAGAACTCATCGCTTACGTCTGAACACAGGTGTGTTCCCAGTCCTTGAAATTTACTCTAGGCCCCAACTGCCATGTAATACATTTTGGGGACACCTCCCTGACTGGCCCCAACCTGCCCGGCTGGTCTCCTGTCTCCTGGAGGTCATTAAAGACTGAGGTCCTAAAGGGCTTTTCTGTTTACAGAGTAAACGGAGGGGGTTGTCAGGTCAACAGAGAACAGCTCAAGGGCGCCAGGTGCTTAAAAAGCAAAGCGAGATGTGCCTCTGATAACCGGGCCTGAGCTGATAAGAGGAGCGGACAGGTTCCTTCCTCAATCAGCTGGGGGCTGCTCCTCCAAGGAGCCGGGCCTGAGCTGCTGAGGAAGGAAAGGAGGAGCTCGCTACCACCGCCGGGGTGAGGAGAGGAGACGAAGGCACAGTTAGCCACAGAACGAGAGGGTGCTGGAGGGCCGAGGACTTCCCGAAGAGGAGGGGCCCCTTAGCCGAGGTCACTCAGACGGGAGGACAGGCGTGGGGCTGGTGCGGTGGTGGGTGCAAGGCCTGAGGGGGGCCGAGTTTGCACGCCCCACCTGGAATGGGAGCCCGTGTCCTGGTGCTGGGTCTGGGGCTCTCAGGAACCGTGGTGAGGACGGATGAACGCATCGGGCTGGTTTGGGGGAGTGTCTCGAGCACCTCCTCTCACCCCTGTGAGCCCCATTTCCCCACGTGCAGAACGGGGATCGCAGAAGCCCCTGTGTCGCAAGGGGGCAGCGTGAGGTCCAAACAAGGCCACTCACGACCCTGGGCCAGAGGTAGCGCCCCGCGCCTCCGGGTTGCATGGGTTCAGGCCGGCAGAGCTGGCAGGGAGGCCAGAGGGGCCCAGAGTCGGGAAGGCGGAGGCAGAGGAGGGGCAGGCGGACAGGTGCCGGCGGGACGACTCACGTAGCCGCAGGCTCGGCAGTGGTGGCGGCGGCGCGTCAGGGCGTTGAAGGGCTCCCGGCAACGCATGCACATGGTGACCATCTTGTCCCGGACCCACTGCGGCGCCCGGAGGCCCAGCTCCCCCGACTGCAGCTGTTGGGCGGTAGGGTGGGCGCTTCATGACCCCCTTCTGTGCGCTCGGTCCACCTGCTCCTGGCAGGGGTCACGAGCCCTGTGCTTCCCAGGGGCTTCCCCATGAAGCCCACCGACGACAAAGACCGCATGGCGGGTCAGGGACTACTCCTCCCCTTGTACAGGTGAGGAAGCTGAGCCCAGAGAGGTCAAGGGACTCCACAAAGACACCCAGCAAGCCAGAGTTTGGAGCTCAGAGTGGAAATCAAGTCCCAGACACTATCCCTCTCCCACCGCACTTGCCTCCCACCTTCCCTTGGTCTTAATGTTTCTTGGGCACTTTGAACCCAGACCTGCACCGCCCCACAGCCCGAGTTACACAGACTGAAATCCTTCCCAGGGAGCGTTGCACAGAGAGGCTCCCAAAGGAAATTTCTGCTAACGGGAGAACCTTTGGCACTGAGCCTCTGATGTGGGGGTGGGTGGGCTTTCTCGGGTCCCTTTCAATCAGTCCTGGTGGGTGACACTCCCCTGTCCTCCAAGCTGGGCTGGGCAGAGCAAGGAGAGGGAAGAGGCAAGATGCAAAGGCTTCATTTACTTCTGGCTCCTGGGTGTCTCCCTCAGGGCCCTGGACCGCGGCCTTGAAGGTTTCATTCCGCTTCTCGATTTGGTCAATGGCTGCTTGGCAGGCCTAAGGGGGCACGGGAAGTGGTTAGGAGGCGGCAGGGAGGGCGCGTTCATCTGTCCATCTACTGTCAGCAGACATTGCTGGAAGCCTGCTGGCTGCGAGGTGCTGGGTTCTAAACACACCCCGGCTGACTCAAGGGAGGAGAAACTGTTAGCCCCAGATGACAGATGTGAAAAGTGAGGCTCAGGGACTTTAAGTGACCTGCCCAAGGCCACCCAGCGAGGCAGTGAAAGGCAGCAAGATCTGAACCAGGTCTCATTCCAAACCACCACAGAGCAAGTCCCGAGGAAGCACGAAGCAGCTGGGCATGTGCACACACACGGGCACACACACACACACACACACACACACCCCTCCCTCCCCCTCAGCCTGGGTGGGTAGGCTGGGTTCAGGATCCCAGGGGCCCTGGAATGCTCTGATACCTGTATCCAGGAAATCATTTCCTCCTGGGACCTGCTCGGAAAGTGAACACAGGTGTTGAGGAGAGCAGCCGCCCCCAGGGTTCCCGCCCGGCCCGTCCCCCCCCAGCTCTGTGCCTACCGGGCCTGCAGCTCCAGAGTGCGCTGCTTCCCCGACACCAGAAAGGAGTGGGGGAACTCCCCATCAGTCAGCTCCCGCACCTGCTTGGGAATGAGAGGGCCATGACGCGTGCAGACTCGTCACACCCTGCCCCCTCCAGGCACTGTGGGGTAGATGGAGGTGGATCGTGCCCAAGGAACAGTTCGAATTTGAGGGACGGGGATCAGGACCTTCTCCATGGCCTCCCTGAGTCTGTGGAGCCACGCGAATGCCCCTGCAACCAGGCCGCGCTCCGAGCACACAGGACGGCAAGACTCCTGGAATTTTAGCAGCAGCTACGTTGACTCGTGTGAGGTAGGAATGACAGTTTCCGACAAAGGATTCACCGAAAATGGAACTTGGGTCATCAACTGGGTTTGGGGACACGACTTTTTCAAGAGCAGACCGAAGGCCTGGAATAAGACCCTCTATCCCATACAGCGAAGGAAGAAGTTAGTTGCCCAATCCAGAGATCTGACAGACCCCCCCGCTTCCCGTCCTTTGCTGTCCTCCTGTCCCGGAACCCCACAAGTCCACGGCCATTGTGAAGCCTGCCAGGGAGCGCTTACTACGTGCCGGCCGCGGAGCTCAGGGCTCTCCATACTTGTCTCAATTAACTGGTCCAGCTGCTGCTCGCACCAATCAACCCTAGCGCTTAGCCGCTGCGCACTTCCGATGGCAGCAACCGCCAGCGGCAGTCTCGCATAGCTGAATCTGGTCGGTCCGCCGGTTTACAAGAAATATGGGGGACCGTGGGACGTGCTGAGTGACACCTTAGGGGTGCAGTCAGCAAAACCCAGACTGTGAGAAACGCTCCCGCAGAATGAGCTGATTTCTTCAATTAATGCGTGAGAAAAAAAGAGGAAGGAGGGGATGTGTAACGGACTAGAAGGGATGTCAGAAACTCATCCCAAATGATTCAAACATATCAGCTGTGAGAAGACATTTACGAGTCAAGGAAAACCAAAGGATCTTAATATTATTAAATAATTAGTATTAATTTGCTAGATGTGATAATGGTACTGTTGTCACCTTTTGTGGCAAAAAAAAAAAAGAGTTCTTATCTCTTACAGACACATACTGAAGTATTTATAGGTGAAATGATTATGGATCTGAGATTTGCTCTTAACTAATCCCGTGGAAAGAGGATTAGGAGGGGGATGTTGGGGAAACAAGACTGGCTTTGAGTTGACAATTGTTGAAACCAGGTGATAAGCATGCAGGGATTCCTTGTGCTACTTTCTCGGCTTAAAACTGTCCATACGGAAGAGTTAAAGAAATTCTTCACCGTAATCTTGGGAGAGAGATGTTACACCCTCATTTAGGAGATGTGGAGATGGAGGCTCAGAGAGGGCAAGAGACCCGCCTGAGCTCACACAGCAGCTAAAGGACAGAACGAGGATTCAAATTCAGGGTTTTGGCCCCCAAGGGGAAGGGGGAAGAACACCTATGCCCGCCCCACGCCCAGAGTCCTGTAAGCACAGCCCTGTCCCAGACAGTGTGGAGAGTCACAAAGAGAAACTAAGACGGAGACCAGAGCCCTGGTGTGGGGAACTTTGTTGGTCCACTGCCACCCCAGCGGCTGTGTGCAAGGGGCGAAGGAGGGCTGGATCTGGGGGAAATGGGCCTGCCTGAACCGGGGGAGAGAGAAGCTTTCTCCCTGGGGGACAATATCGGGAATCTGGCAAGACTCCACGACTAATTGGTGAGGGAGAGGGGAGAGGGAAAGCAAGGAGAAGTCTAAGGTTTGGGGCCCAGAGGTAACAAGAAATACGATGCTTCTAGTAGAAAAGGGGAACTGAGGGGAGCTCCTGACCAGAGCGGCAGGGATCACCTCTGCAGAAGGGCAGGATGAAAGCTTCTAGGGGACATTTCCAGGGTCTGCTGTGCCCAGTCTCGACCACTCCCCAGGTCTGAGCCGGTTCAGGCCCCTGCCAACCCATACAGTGCCTTTGTGCTAATTAGAAAAAGACACCCTTCTTCAAAACACTTTACTGACATCTGTTGGCAAACCGCATAATATTCAGATTTTGTTGGAACAAGACGCTTGACTGCCATCTGCCGGACAATGAGAATTGTAAATAAACAATCCACGGTGGCTGTGGATGAGGCGTGCTCATCTTAGGGGAGGTGTGCTTGTGCAGTGCCCAACCTACACAGTAGTACATGGAGACTCTAGGTATGTATGTGCCTGCATCTCTTCCTTTTTCCCAGGCCTGCCTTGTGCAGGATGGCACAACATTAGGACCAACTCAGACCTTGGGGAGAATCAGCTGCTGAGAACTAGTCCTCCCTGCTATCCAGAAAGGAGGAGGCCAGGGGGAACCGTCCTGGTGGTCAAAGGCCAGAACTACCTTCAGACTGCACTCAGAAGATTCCACAGGAGCAGATAGCTGGTAGGGAGACAGCCCTGCAACTGCCTGGCCTGTGCCATTCAGGGGAAGGTGCCGTGCAGCTGTGGGAGCATCGGACACTCTGTGCAGGAAATGTGCTCAGTGGGGTTGGCAGGTGCCAGGAACCCAGCATGCACTGATGCTCTCGGTCCTGTCTCTGTGTATTTCCTCTTTAGGACTCTGTTTTGACCTCTCTATTTTTTTGGCTTTTCTATCTGTCAATCTCTGCCCCCCTTTTTCTATGCCTGGGTCTCCACCAGCCCTAAGACAGGGCTGCCTGTCTTCATTTCTGTCTGTTACTCTCCATAAACCTGCCTTTCTCAAGCTCACTCACCAAGGCTCCCAGACATACAAGCCTGCATACACCCTGGCCTCTGGGACATTCTGACCGCTCCGGAAGAGAAGCTGGATGCCCCGGGGTGAGAGGCTGCATTCATAAAAGACCTGTCGGCTCAGGCATGGGGAGGAGGCTGGAATCCCCACAGGGGGCTCAGGTACCCCATGGGCCTTCAACATACTCAGGCTGCACCCCACTTCCGGGCCCTTGATTGGGCACCAAATGCCAGGCAAGCCCAGTCAGGAGCAAGGGCAAGGTCTTCCCTGCTGAGGGCTCTCAGAGGCCCAGGGCTTCTCCAGAGGACGGAGGGTCCTGGCTTAACTCCTACTTGCACCTCCCTCCTGGAGCAGATCCTGGGACAGGGCGGGGGAGGGGGTGACAGGGACATGGGATGGGGAAAATGCAAGCATACCAAGATAAGCTGGACTTGACCTCTGCTTCTCCCAGCCCCAGAGCTCAGGACACACTGGGGCTCAGGAGTGATCAGAGAGTTGTCAAGAAAGTTCCCCCGCTCCCTGATTTACTCCACTACGCCTGCAATTCTGCATAAGCTTTGCCCCTCTGAGAGGAAGCCTTCGTAGGAGACAGTCCGGTATGGGGATTAAGTACAGGGACTCCGGACTCTGTTTCACCTGGTTTGATTGCTGTATGACCCCAAGCAAATTATAACCTTTCTGGGCCTCGGTTTCCTTTCAGAAGAAAGCAGGGGAACCCTCTCACACTGTTGGCGGGAATGGAAACCGGTGCAGCCATTCTGGAAAACAGTATGGAGTTTCCTCAAAAAGTTAAAAATCGAGCTACCCTACAACCCAGCAATTGCACTACTGGGTATTTATCCAAAGGATACATAGTGATTCAAAGGGGCACCTGCACCCCAATGTTTAGAGCAGCTATGTCCACAAATATGGAAAGAGCCCAGATGTCCATCGACAGATGAATGGGTAAAGAAGATGTGGCGTATATATACGATGGAATAGTCCTCAGCCACTGAAAAGAATGAAATCTTGCCATTTGCAACAACATGGATAAAACAGAGGGGAGACAAGCCGTAAGAGACCCTTACCCATAGGAAACAAACTGAGGGTTGCTGGAGGGGAAGTGGGGGGCGATGGGGTCACTGGGTGATGGGCATTAAGGAGGGCACCTGATGTAATGAGCACGGGGTCTTATATACAACCGATGAATCACTAAATTCGACCTCTGAAACTAATTAAAAAAAAAGACTTAATTTTTTTAGAGCCATTTTAGGTTCATAGCAAAATGGAGAGGAAGATACAGAGATTTCCCATATACCCCCCCCCCACCCATTATCAACATCCCCCACCAGACGGGGACATGTGTGAGAAGTGAGGAACCTACATGGACACGTCACGACCACCCAGGGTCCACAGTTCACAGTAGGGTCATTCTCGGTGTTGCGCCTTCTGTGGGTTTGGACAAACGCGTGACGACAGGCATGGCTATAGCGTCACACGAAATAGTTCCACGGCTCTTAAAATCCTCTGTGCTCCATCGATGTGTCCCTCCCTCCCCTCTAACCCCTGGGGACCGCTGAGCTTTTTACTGTCTCCATAGTTTTGCCTTTTCCAGAGTGTCCGAGAGCTGGAACCATACTGTGTGTAGCCTTTCAAACTGGCTTCTTTCACTTGGCAAAATGCACTGAAGAGGGCTGCCTGCCTTTCGGTGGCTTGATCGCTCCTTTCTATCAGCGAATACTGTCCCGTTGGCTAGATGTGCCACCGTTTACTTCCTTATTTTTTTAAACGGGACTAACTACAGATACACTCACACACAGGCAGGTACCTAGATGTCCCTCAGGAGCGGGCTGGCGGAGTGAATTATGGCACTTGCACACCCGGGGACACTCCGCGGCCACCCGCAGAAGGGTGGGGGGCTCCGAGTGTCCCGACGCGCACGGATCACCAGAGTTAGCACTTAGGGAGAAAAGCGGAGCGCTGAACAGTGCCTATGGGAAACGGTTTCACTCTTTATGTGAAACCTGAGTAAGGAAGCCATAATAAATATATTATTAGTTGTGTCTGTGGAGACTACCTCCGGAAGGCCTCCTAAGAAGCAAAGTCTGTCTCCAGGAAGGGGCTTAGGGGACAGAGTGGGGAGGACACTTCTCATTGTATGCACTTCTTATATTTGATTTGGGGATGTGTATTATCTCTATTTTTAAGTAATGAAAGTGTTATTTTTAAAAGAAAAAAAATGAAAATGCAAAGGAAACTAACAGCCCTTCCACTATAGGGATATATGAGAGTCTGACGGGGTGAGGCAGGGCCCAATGCAGGGGGACCAGCCAGTCAGTGGGCACTATTATGGGCTGCTGTCCCCGTGTTTGTGGCCATCTCTGGCTGGGGACACACACCGTCCAGCAGTGGAGCTGACAGTGTAGACCCTTACCTGTGGCCTGCCGCGGTAGCCTCCCCTGGGAGCGGTTAGCCATGCAGAGTCTCAGGCCCCGCCCCGGACCTACTGACTCAGGACGTGCATTTTAACAAGACTCCCAGGGGCCTCATGCACGTATTAACGTTGTCAAAGCACTGGGGTAGTTGATAGGGAAAGCAGACAGAGGCCAGGCCGGGGTGGGCACGGCCCCAAAGAGGCGGCCAGGCCTGTGGGCACCCACATGGGAGAGCTCTGACCCCAAGCGCTTCCGCCTCCACGTTGGCCCAGGATCTGCCAGGTTTGGGTTCTTGGACTGAGAACCGAGCGCGGACCCTCCTGCTGTTCCCCATACTCGATCCCACCCTTGGGACGAAGCCTGACAGTGGGTAGGGTGCCTCTCACCTTCATTCTGGCCACATCGATGCGGGTCCTCACCTGGAACTGGGCGCCCACCTGGATGACCTTGGGTACACAGTACAGCAGCATATTGTTGAACTGCCAGAGACACGGAACGGTGAGTGGGTGCGTAGTGGCGGGGCAGGAAGGATGGGGGCAGGGCTTCCCTGCGAGTGGGTGGAGCACCTCCGCATCTCCCTCCCCTCTGGCCACGCTCCGGGCCAGCTCACAGGGGCACAGGTGTGATGAGGAAGGGGTCGTCTAGCCTCCAATCCAATGGGGATGGTCACCGAAGGGTCTCCATGTCTGTGGGCATCCAACTCACAAGGCCTTTCTCACGGGGGCTCAGGGCCCCAGGGGCTTATGGGTTGTTGCAGTTCCCTCGCCCAGACCGCCAGGTAGGACCAGTTTCCAGATTTCCAGGAGACCCCCTGGCTTCGTTAGTGCAAATCTGGGTAGTTCTTCGTAGCGGCTAACCTAATTCCCTGCTTTGCGCTCCCTAGAGTGCAGTTCAAAACCACAAGGTTTGGAGCCAAACAGACTGGGTTCAAATTCTGACTCTGTTGCTTCCTAGGGCCTGAGAAACCCCTCAGTTGGAAATCCCTGAGGCCTAGAGGCAGCGTGTGACTTGTCTCAGAGGAGGACCGAGATGCAGGCTCTTCCCCGTTTCTCCTGCGGTGCCAGGTAGGCAGCAGGCAGGCAGGACCTGGGGCGGAGTGGCCTCTGGACTGCCCTCTCCAGCGCAGGGAGGGCGCTTAGCATCCCCGTACCAAGAAAAGGTAGCGCTCCATGGGGTCGCTGCGGCGAAAGGAGATTTTGAGGACGGGGCCCTCACGGAGCAGGGTGTTGGAGGGGTCCACTATGTCGTCCTCGAGGCCCAGGCGCTGGTACACGTCCCACAGGTCTTGCAGCCGCTCCTGGGACAGGGAGTGCACCCTCAGCCGAGGCCAGGCAGGGCACACCTCCTTCTGGAAGGTTTGCCTTGTATGGACAGGGACAGGAGGTGAGGGGGAGGATAGCAGGGGGCCAGGTGTCACGGGGCGGGATCAGGGGAAGAGCAGATAGAGACCTGGGTGGGCTGGGGGAGGCAGAGAGCTGCAGGGAGGAGGAACAGGGCCCCTGGGGACGCTTGCTGCTCCCACCGGACGGCCGGCTGCTCACCATCTCAGCGATGGCTGCGTTGGAGTGCTGAGCGGCCGAGAAGATCACGTCAAGCGCTTCTGAAGGGAGGCACAGGGCCAGAATTATCTCCTGAAAATTTGGGGCTGGGGGCTGAGGCAGGAAGTCCTTGAGACTTAACAAAGTGGCCTCAGGGCCTGCTAGGAGTGACCGTAGGAGCAGCCTGGCCCCGCACACGAGATGACTGGATGATGGGGCCGTTTCCCACCCAGACTGGAGAGACTGGGCGCCACTGAAAGACAGGGCTTGGCGCTGGGCTCCTGTGGCTCTCATTGCTCCCCAAACCAAGCCGGACCCAAGCGTGCTGTGGAAAAGAGCATGGGCTTTGGCATAATACAGGCATGACTTCAAATCCCAGCTCTGTCCCTTTCTGGCTGTGTGACCTTGGGCAAGTTGCTTGATCTCTCTGGGCCTTCGTGTCTATAAAAATGGCTAATGGTATAGATAATGTCTGTGAAGTGCCAACAGTCAATGTTGATAGCTGATCGTTATTCTGACCAGTTTAGCAGGTGCTCAATCAATAAAGGGGAGTGGCTCCGACCTCCCTAGCCCTGTGCACTCCCGGGGGGTGTCCTCACTCTGAGCATCGGCCTGGTCTGGGGCCTGGGCTGGCAGCTTCTGGACGTACTCCCTGAGCAGCAGCTCGTAGCGTGGGATTCTCTGCACAGGTTCCAGCATGTGGTGTTGCAGCGTCAGGCTGCCCGAGGCCTCGCTGCCCTTGGGGAGGGAAGGGAGGAGGAAGAGTGTGGGGTGAGAATGGGGAAGGGCGGCTTGGGCTGCCAAGAGGGTGGGGGGAGTGGGCGGGGCAGGCTGGCCCTGGAGACGTGCAAGCAGCCGAGCCGGAGGTGCCCCAGATCCCTGGGGGAAACCGAGGCAGTACACACTGGGGGTGGCGGTGCGGGCTCAGCCCCAGCCCTCACCCCACCTCACCTGAATGCGGGTGATCGTCTCCTGGAAGGGGGCAGACTTGTCGGTCCAGGTGGCCAGCAGCTCCATGGCTCGCTCAAAGTTCTTGACATACTCACTGTACATCTTCAGGAACGGGGCCAGTTTCTGGATCACGTCGCCGATGCGGGGGGTGGTGGTCCTGCAAGAGGGCCACCCAGGTCCTGCCCTCAGCCTCAGGACCTCCTCTCTTGACTCCAGGCAGGGTCAGGTGAAGCCAGGCTCTCCGAACCCCACCCTCCCAAACAGTCCTTCCGCTGCACTTCTGGGTACAGGCATGGGACACGTCATCCTCACCCACCCGTGCGTGGTCCAACCCCTGCAGACTGTGAGCCCCTGAGGGCAGATGCTGTTCTTCACCCGCAGACCCAGTGCAGTGTCAGGCCTGCAGCACGTGTCCTGTAACCACTTGAGGCTTCCTTTTTTTTTTTTAAGATTATATTTTTATTTATTTGACAGAGGAGACAGAAAAAGAGGGAACACAAGCTAGGGGAGTGTGAGAGGGAGAAGCAGCCTTCCCGTGGAGCAGGGAGCCCAATGTGAGGCTTGATCCCAGGACCCCAGGATCACAACCTGAGCCGAAGGCAGACACTTAATGGCTGAGCCACCCAGGCGCCCCATGTGACCACTTGAGGCTTCTGACATAACGGGAGCAAGGACCAAGCACCGTCCAAGACACGCTGCGGGTCTCATCCCATTTAATTCTCACAACTCTGCGGGGGGTAGTCATCGGCCCATCTTAGAGATGAGGGAACAGCCTCAGAGGGGTAAGAGCATGTCCAGGGTCATACTGTGGTAGGGCTTGAAGGTTAGCCCAGGGGCTGTGACAGCAGAACGTTGAGGGGCCTCCACGGTCACTGAAGCTGGCCTGCCTGAGTTTGATTCCCAAGTGTGCTGCTTACTCTAGCTGTGTGTTCTTGGACAAGTCACCTAACCTCTCTGTACCTCATTTTCCCATTGGAAAAAAAATGGAATGGTCATAGGCATAGGGTCGCCTTTAAAACAGCAGCAACAACAACAACAAATCCCGGGGGTGCCTGGGTGGTGCTGGTGGTTAAGCGTCCAACTCTTGGTTTCGGCTCAGGTCATGATCTTGGGTCGTGGGATCGAGCCCTGAGTTTGGCTCTGAGCTCAGAGTGGAATCTGCTTCAGATTCTCTCTCCCTCTCCCTCTGCCTCTCCCTCCTCCTCCCTCTCTCTCTCTCTCTCAAATAAACAAATAAAATCTTTAAAATAAAGGACGCCTCAGTCCTCACGGCATTTCTTTAGCAAAATATATAAAGCAAGTACTTCCATCACCAAATGCTTCCATGGTCTCTGAAAATGAAGACAGTTTCTTGCATCAGCACATGGGGGCGGGTTTGAAGATTCAGTGAGTTCATAGGTGTGAAGCCCAAGGCTGGGCATGTAGGAAGCCCTCAGTTAGCATCGGCTCTTTCTGCTGGCTCTGAAGTCCTGCAGCCTAGTGGGGACCTGACCCATCCCCTTCCCCAGGACAAGCACACGCGCGTGCGTACACACACACACACACACACACACACACAGCCCCTCAGTGCTCATGGGTCCAAGCCCCTACTGTGAGGCCAGTCTGAGCCCAGAGGAGGAGACTGTCATGGACACACAGCAAGAGCAGGGGGCCCAACAGGCCAAAGGCAGTGCAGTAGGGGCTGCACCCTGACCCGGCCAGAGCTGCGGTCAGGGGGGCTCAAGGGCTCGTGGAGGCGCTCTCACCACTCGTCCAGCCGCCGCTGCAGCTCCGGGAGGAAGAACTGGGCGTGGAACTGGTAGATGGAGGAGATGTTGGAGAAGATGAGCCTGACCACGTCCTCGGGGAAGGCCTTGCTGGCTCGGGCCTCCGTCAGCAGCTCCTGGAAGAACACCTGCAGCCCCGCCGATGGTCACTCGGCCTGAGGCAGAGAAGCACCACCCGCACACCTGCCGGGGAGCGATGGGCACAGCTGGGGGGGCTTCGAGGCCCCTCCGTGGTTTGCTGGATGCTTCCACCTCTTCAATCTCCCACCATCCTCGAAACAGCCTCAGGAAGAGAGAGAGGGGGCTGTACTCGGCCACTTTACAAATGGGCAAACGAAGACCTAGGGGCTCAGGGACTTGACGGGGGGCTGGCCGCTGCTGAATGTCGGGAATGGGCCCATCTGGCGTCAGTCAAGGTCTCGGACCCCACCAAGCTAAAGATCATGCTCCAGATGGGCGAATATTTAACCCTCTTGCTTGGGGCTGCTGCTGCTGCTGCTGCTTTTTTTAAAAATTTTATTTATTTGACACAGAGAGAGAGAGACAGCACAAGCAAGGGGAGCAAGAGAGGGAGAAGCAGGCCCCCCACTGAGCAGGGAGCCCAGCATGGGGCTGGATCCCAGAAACCTGGAATCATGACCCAAGCCAAAGACAGACGCTTAACCGACTGAGACACCCAGATGCCCCTTATCTGGGGCCTCTTAAGAATGTGTGAAGGGGTAATAACGGTGAGGATGTCGGGTGTGGGGGTGACAGATGAGGGTGTTGTGTGGGGCCGGAAGGGCCATGCGTGCTCTGCTACACGCGAGGCCAGCCCAGGCACCGGGGGTGAATGGCAAGTGGCATTAATGCCCTAAATCCCGATTTCTGCCCCAACGCCAGCCAACGGGGTAAAGGACTGAAGCTTCCTCGAATTACATCCCAGGTCCTAAGTCTCAGCGTCATGAGGTGTCCAGAAGGGAGAGCGGAGGTGAGGTGAGGAGACCTGGGTGCTGGGGCCCAGGGTAGGATAGGGTGGTGTTCTGGCGACTGACCTGGTCTAGCAGATGGAGGCGTGCCACATAGGCCTTCTCTGTCTCCAGGAGCTCCTGGACGATCTTCTTTTCCTCAGGCTCCTGCAGGCAGGTCGAGGGGAGAAAGAGAAGGAGAGAGACAGCTTTGGTCTCCTCTGATGGGCACCCTGGGTGCCATCTCCAAAGATGTCCCAGTGAATGCCCACCTCCTGGTGCCCATGCCCTCCCACCATGCATCTGGGCTGGCGCTGGAATCGTTTTAACAAAGAATGGGGCAGGAGTGAGGCTGTGCCAGTTCTGGGCCTAAGGCCTAAGAGGCCTGGAAGCTTTTTGGAAGCTTGTGCTCTTGGGAGCCATGAACCACCACATCTGGAGGTCTGGCTGCCCCGATGGAGAGGCCATGTTGAGAGGAGAGGCCCAAAGACCTCACTTATAGAGAGAAGAGCCAAGGGCCCAGCCGTGCCAGCACCCCGGCTGAACCCAGCTTCTACTGTCCCTGCCCAGGCACCAGGCTTGAGAATTGAGCTATGTTGGGCATTCCAGCCCCGGCCACCATCTGACTGCAGTCATGGGAGAGACCCTATTATGGACTGAGTTGTGCCCCCCTCCCCAAATCCATACATTGAAGCCCTAAAGCCCCAATAGGACTGTATTTGGAGATAGGGCCTTTGAGGTGATAATTACAGTTAAATGAAGTCATAAGGGTGAGGTCCTAATCCAATAGGACCAGTGTCCTTAGAAGAGGAGGGACAGACACCAGGAGAGTATGTGCATGAGGACACAGTGAGAAGACAGCCATCAATAAGCCAGGACGAGAGGCTTCACCAGAAACCGACCCTGCCAGCACCTGGATCTTGGACTTCCGGTGTCCAGAACTGGAAGGAAATCTATTTCCAGTAAGCTACCCCGTCTGTGGTATTTTGTCATGGCAGCCCCGAGCTGACTACCACAAGCCCCAGGTGAGACCAATAGAAGAACGATCCAGTGGCGTTCCAGTCAACCCACAGAACTGTGAGAAATAATACATTGTATTCAGCCATCGCACTGTGGAGTGCTTTGTTACGCAGCGACTGGTAACCAGAACATACTACTATGATCACCACCCCCCTTTTATAAATGAGGGAACAGGCACAAAGAAGTTAAAGAGCTTTGCCCGAGGTCACCCAGTTAGGAAACAGAAGCTCTGGGGCATGATCCCTGGCTGTCTGGCTCTAGGGTACGCGGGATCATGCAGCCTAGCCCTTGAACTCCACAGACAAGCAAACCGACAGCCAGACCAGGGAGGGGACCCGTCCAGGATCAGTCTCAGGGCAGGCTTAGCACTAACCTCTATTTCTAGTTGGGATTATTTGCCTCCTTCGGTGGTTAAACTGAGGCCACACCTGGGAAGGGTACTAGTTCACAAAATGGAGACTATTCCAAGCTGTGTGGCCTTGGACAAGTTCTTCAAGCTGTCTGAGTTTTGATGTCCTGGCCTAAAAGACTCCCACAGTGAGGGGGGTGTGAAATCATGCCAACAGTGGGGTACATTGTAGGTGTTTAATCAAAGGCCATTAAGAGGGGTGAATCTAGCTTTCAACTGATCTTTGGTGACACAAGACCCAAGTGCTGGCTTTGGCTGGGAGAGAATTTGCTGGGAGGAGGTCAGCGAAGGGGTCCCCCTAGATCCCCACTTCTGCTCTAGCCCTCAGGCACCTGCGTCCCTGGCCCAGGGTGGGTCCCAGGCTGGCAAGATTTCCTCCAGGCCCCACTGGACAGCTTGTTCTTCAGGGAGCTCAGGTACCTCCTGCTGACCGTCCTGGGCTCGGGCCCCTCCAGGGTCTCCCCAGGGTTGGGCCCCTTCCACGGCTCTGCAGCTGGGGGAGCCCTGCACCCAGGGCGGTGATGTTCAATCTCCAGCTTGCAGACTCTGGGTGCTGCTCCTGGAGTCCTGAGGCAAACAAAACAGATCTGAGGGTTTCCCGGCTGTAAAATAGGAAGAATAGCACCTCCCGGGTGGGGATCGAGGGTGATTAATGCAAATCATAGGTGTGAAGTGGCCCCTGAGAGCTTGGCATTCAGGAGGAATTTGCTAAGTAAAATATCCACTTCCTTCCCCAACGTCTTCTTGGAGGGAACTCCAGTCTTCAAAATGAGTCAGCTAGACTTGTTTTGTTTTCTGGGGAACTACCTACTTCCCTCTTTAAAATGCAATGAGGAACCCTTCCTCTGCATACAGTGCTTTCTAAGTGGTCCCAGCCTCTTAGACCACCCTCACCTGTACAACTCACCTCTGTTTTTAGTCTCTGCAGCAAGTAAGGCCCTAAAATCTTAGTAACCTATACATAGAGAGAAGATGGGAGCCATGGAACACTCTACAGGGAGGGCAGAGCTGCTAAAGCTGGGGCTTTTCAATGGGAACTGTGCCCTCTACATCTCCAGTGGTGGGGGAAAGCCTGTCTGGAGGCAGTTTCCTTGTTCCTCCAGGAATGGGTCTTTGAAGGGAGCTTTGTGTGTGTTTATCCTACTACAGGGTCTACAGGCTAGGTAAATTCTTTAGATAAAAGAGGCCACCCTCGCTGAATATATCCCATGATTTGGGTTGTGCCCATTCCCTTTGGTATGGAAAGTCTTGCAATGAGACGGACAGGCTGGTCGATGGAGGACCAGACAGGTATAAAGTCTCTAAAATTCTGAGAAAGGTTTTCATTTCTGGTTTTGCAGCTAAGAAAATGGAGGTACAGAGAGCATAAGTAACCTGCAGCTAGGGGGTGCAAAGGTGGGCTTCAGATCAGACATGCTGGCTCCTGAGCCTTTGCCCTAAACTGCCCCTCCCCATTTGAGTCAAGGAGAAATGGGTCCAGAGGGTCCATGTGTCTGTCCCGAATCACACAACTGGTTGGCAGTAGAGAGAGAGAGGATTGGAAGCCAGTCCCCAGTGGCTCCTCATGGTGTCTCTACCCCTGCCTGGCAGGGTGTCCTCAGCCCGCGGAAATAGGTGGGCCTCGGGCTTTCTGTTCTACATTTGGTTTCAGCTTCTGCATTTCCTTCCAAGTGTCGCGGCCAGCTTCTGTTTCCTTTTCACCCCTCAGTTTCAGATCAGCTAAGGTGCTAGGAGACCTCACAAGAAACCCAAAGCCAAGGCTGCTGGCACAGGGTCCCTCACATGATAAGGGGTGGCTCTCACCCTGCGGGCAAGGCCTCCTCTGACCCCATTCTGGTCTGCGGGCTGCCTCCTCCTGCCCGGTATTGCCTGGGCACAGCCCACATGCCGAGGGTCTCCACTGGGCAAGCCTGGCCTGTTGAGTTGGGTGGTGCCCTCTCCCCACAACCCAGGGGGCGGGTGGTGGGCCTGGAAGGCGGTGCCTGGAGCTGTCCTCGGTGCTGAAATAGAACGTGCCTGGCAAAGAACCCTGGGAGAAGCAGGGTAAGGTCACCAGCTCAGGAAGCTGAACTGCCCTTCTAGGCCCATATCTATGCCACATCCACCGTGAAACCCACAGAAGTCTTTGTCTGCTCTGAGTGCCCTCAGCACAGAATCTAGGCTCCTCTCAGGATATCTACTATGACCTGGCATCACAGTAATTCCATGAGCTTAATTTCCGAAGACAGAAATCCTCCCGGCAGGGATCATTCTTTTGGCTCCTGTGTCTGTTATGGTTCCTGGGTGATGCTGTGCTGTGCCACCCACACCCCCTTCAGGACTGAGGCTCTCTTCCCCCAGCTGCTGGCAGTATGGTGGCAGATGGCTACTGACTGGGTCCCTCTCTGGGAATTGCCCTCCCTGGAAGACAGCTGCCTCATCCCAGATTAAGTCCATATCCAATGACTAGTCCGTGTGGGGGTACAAAGACTCCTTGCTTCGCCTCAATTAGAACAACCTGAGGGACATCTCAGCTCCAGAGCTCCTTGGGACAGGCTGAGGCCTCTGTTGCAAGTACACACAGTTCAACTTCTCCCAATGCTGCATCCCTCACCCAACAGGTGTCATTCCGAAGACTATCTCCAGTAAATCTACTGAAGCCAATTTCTACCTTAGAGTCTATTTCCAGAGAATGCTACCTACAACAGTCCCTAACACAGTCCTGGGTTTAAGAAATGCCTGCAGAGGGACACCTGGGTGGCTCAGTCGGTTAGGTGGCTGCCTTTGGCTCACATCATAATCTCAGGGTCCTGGGATCAAGTCCCACATCGGGCTCCCTGCTCAGTGGGGAGCCTGCTTCTCCCTCTGCCTGCTGCTCTCCCTGCTTATGCTCTGTCTCTCTCTCTCTGACAAATAAATAAATAAAATCTTAAAAAAGAAAGAAGGAAAGAAAGAAAGAAAGAAAGAAAGAAAGAAAGAAAGAAAGAAAGAAAGAAAAGAATTGCCTGCAAAGTAGAGTAATGTTACACAGACACAGACAGACAGACACACATACATACTACCCCTGTCAGGGCCACCAATGACCTCCACACATCTGGCCCAGTTTTTTTCCCTTCAGATGGAAGCCCCTACATACGAACTTAAAGCATTCTAAGCCTCCCTGCCTCTCTGTACATCCAGCATCTCATCAGAAATGGGAATAGAAATAGACCTACCCTCAGGAGGCTGTTAGATAATTAAATGAAAAAAGTCACACAAGTCACTTAGAACAGTGCGCCAAAGGTAGGCTGCTTGTACATCCGGGTTTGCCTGATATAGTCTCAGCTTTTCCTGTTGCCCCCTCCCCTCTGCCAAAAAAAATTTGATGGCATCCACTTCCAGTTTTAATTGTGCCCTGATCTGAATGATAAATTACATGGTTGTCCTACTTATGAAGAGTAAGCGCTTGGTAAGTATTACTATTATTTCTGAGGGAAGGCAATGGGTGCAGTCCTGCAGCCCAAATGCCGTTGGGCCCACCCACGCTCACTTGTAACTACACACGTCTGGACGTGTGTAGGGGACAAACATACCAGTGCACACACCCTCCCCGCTGCCCAGCTGCTGGGGCCTGACCACACTCCTCTATGTTGCAAGGAGCCCAGGCACTGCCCAGACAGGAGGAGGTGTCCAGGATGGGCCCAGAGAGAGAACTGCTCACGGTGAGGGCCCAAGGTAGCCTGGGCACTGATCCTCAGCCTGGAAACTGGGAGGGCCTGTGCTCTGGGACCCGGCGGTGGGCAGAGGGGGGCCCGGGGTGGGCAGAGGGGGGGCCCAGACTGAACAGAGGAGCTAGAGAGAGGCCGCCAGTTGGCCCTGGCGACCCTTCCCACCCCCACCACCCCATACCTGTTGTTCTCAAACACAGTCACCAGATTGGACACAGATGACAGCTGCTCCTTACTCTCTCCCTCCATTCTGCAGGCCTCCACGGTGGTCCTCAGCTACCCCTGAAGCAGGGAGGGAGGCCTCCAATCAGCACCCTCAGCCACCCCCACCTGGGGTCACAGAGGGGCTAAGGCATCCTGGAATGTGCTCTGGGTCTTTCCAGAGGGTTCAGTAGGCCAGCTCCCGGCTTCAGAGTAAGGAAGGAGGAAGTGGTCCCAGAGCCACAGCCCCAAAGGGGAAAGGCCTGTGCTTCCTCGCAGAGGGAGGAGCCCACGCGGGCCCCACCCCTCCCTCACAGGGTCTGACCTTTCACTCCAGCACACCTCATTCCTCATGCCACCCTAAGGGGGCAACGAGGCCCAGAGGTAGTTTCTGGAGCCAGCCCATGACCGATCTTGGCCAACCACACTTTCTCATAAGACCTGGTGGATTTTACTTAAGGCTTTCTCAGCAACTTCTTTTCTGCATCTGACCAGCTGCTCACTGCTGTGAGGAAACCACTTTTTTTTAAAAATTAAAAATAGATCACAGACCCATTAAGGGCTAGCAAAGAGGAGAACAGAGCTGTTCTCACCTCCCCACCGGGCGCTCATTTTAATGGCTGCTGTCTCCACCTCCTTGCCCCAGTGGAGAGCAGCTTCCTCCCTGAAACTCTGCTGATAACAGCTAACGCATACTCTTTTTAGTGCTTTACAAGCATTTTCTCATTTAATCCCACAATAGCCCTATGAGGCCGGCCCTATGACTACCCCCCTTTTACAGAAGAAAAAACTGAGGATCAGACAGATAAGTACCTTGACCAAAGTCACCCAGTGAGGACACAAGAGAAGTCAGATTTCCAAAGCAAAAGTGAGTGGCCTACAATTCCAGCGGAGATTTTGTTGAGAACCTGGATGCCCAACCACATTCTTGCTGCATCATCCTCAGACTTCCCGGCTCTTAGCATGCTGGCTTGTTTCTGCTGGAAGCTTCCTCTAATCACCCTCTACCGCCGGGTCCCCCAGCCCTTCCACCACAAACGTCCATCTGTTGTATTCCCCTTATTCCGGCCTTGCTGGCCCTTCAGGGCTCTCCCACTGGGTTCTAGTCTCACTGGTCCTGAAGCAGGGCCCTCCATTGAGATTCGTCTTTGTCCTGGAGCATAGGGACTTGATTGCTGAAGTGCCTGGCACGGCTTCACGCTCCAGCACCTGCAAACCCCTGGGGGCCTTACACACCCAACTGCCTCACCAGCTTGGAGCTTCGCTTGAGCAATTTCTTCTAGAAAATGCCTGGCTCCTCCCCGCAACCCTAAACTTCACTAACCCTCTTCACTTTTTTTTTTAAGATTTTATTTATTTATTCATTTTTTAAAGATTTATTTATTTGAGAGAGAGAAAGAGAGAGAGAGCGTGTGGGTGGAGGGGAAGAGGGAGAGAATCTTCAAGCAGACTCCCCACTGAGCCCAGAGCCCCAAGCGGGGCAGGGGGGAGTTTTCGGGGAGAGGTTCTATTCCACCACCCATGAGATCATGACCTGGTCAACCAATGGAGCCACCCAGGCGCCCTAATCCTCTTCACTTTTTGTTTTCACTTTTTATTATGGAGAATTTAGAACACATGCAAAAGTAGACAGAATAATATAATGCACTCCCATGAACCCATAACCCAGACCCAACTACCGTCAACTTGCGGCCAGCCCTGCCTCACCTGCAGCCACATTCACCCCCCCTTATCATCTTGCAGCAAATCCTAGATGTCAGATGATTGCACCCATGAATATTGCACCCATGAATATCTAAAAGATAAGGAGACATATATACGCTCACACGCACACATCCGTATATGGTAACATTATTCTACCTGTGCATACATACATGCATGTTATATACATGTATATACATAAAACGATATTACCACTACCATATCCCAAGAGCTGTTTACCAATAATTCCTCAATATAATCGAATACTGAGTCAGCACTCAAAGTGCCAGTTTCCTCATAAATGTTGTCTGCTATGGACTGAGTCCTCCCCTAAAATTCATCTACTAAGCGCTAGCCCTCAATGTGTCTGTATTGGGAAATAGGGCTTTTAGGAAGTAATTAAGCTTACATGAGGTCATAAGAGTAAGGTCCTTTTAAGGACTGGTGGCCTTCTAAGAAGAAGAGCAATCTCTTCACACCCACCTCTCCCCACAGCCTGCACACTCTCTGAGGAAAGCCGTGTGAGGCTAACCAGGAAGAGACCTCACCGGAAACGGAACCCCGCCAGTGCCTTGATCTGGAACTTCCAGCCTCCAGATCGTGAGAAATAAACAGCAGCCTGTTATAAATAAAAAGGCAGCCTGAACAGACTCATCCATCATCATTTTTTTTTTTTTAATTAGGAGTTAGGGGCTCCTGGCTGACTCAGTCGGTAGAACGTGTGAGTCTTGATCTCGGGGGTCGTGAGTTTGAGACCCACGTTGGGGGTAGAGATAACTTAGAAAAGTAAAAATTAAAATTAGGACTTAAATAAAGTCCACATGTTACAATGTGCCACCCATGAACTCTCTTTCCATTCACAGGTTTACTTCATTCTTTTTGTTTTCCCACACAGTACAGCTAAGAGAACACCGGGTTGCTGGCCCTACAGGACCCATGCTCAGGACTTCGCCGACTGCAGGCCTGACCCCTGGACTTCCTGTCCGTGGTGGCTCAGTCTAGAGACTTGCTCAGGTCGATCTTGAAGTTCCGCTTTTCCTGGATGTCCTTCCCAGTCTGGGGAGGCCTCGCTCCTTGGTGCTCCTCTCCCCTGGACTGCAGGACCCAGTAGCCTCCTCTGCCTCCCACCAGACTGTATACTGGCTCCCTGTGGGCAGAGCGTGTCCCCAGGCCCCGATCCCCAACCCAGCCCAGTGTCCAAAACATAGTGGGACCTCAGGAGGCACATGTAATGGACACAGCTTACACCCTGAGCCCAGAGGCTCAGACCTCGGCAGCCAGTGTTTTGGGCTTCTAGAACAGAATGGAGGCCCAAACAGCAGGACCTGCCTCTCATGTGGGGCCAGGAGAGGGCACAGGGACACCGGCAGGAGGCCACCTAATAGCCCAACTCTGAACATGGCACGGGCGCCATTAGAGCTGCCTCGGCCCAGGAGGGAGACCCATGATACCTGCACCCAGAGCAATCTTCCAGGGCTCTGTCCCCCTGGTCCCCCCACTTCCCTGACCTCAGCCCCTCACTGTTCTGCCGGCCTTCCTCCCTGACTTGCTTCTCACCTGCCGGCACCACCCAGGCTCCATGCCGGCCCTGTGGCCTCACTGACACGCGGCCTGCACCACCAATTCAGAACCCACCCCCGGGCTCCACGGGCACCTCTTCCTGCCTTCCCCCTCAGCCTGACTAGGCCCAGCCCCTTCAGGACATCACCAGGCGCATGTCCCACCTTCCCTTCCAACTCAAAGCCAGAACAAATCCCAGATTCCTTGGTATGCCCTCCAGACTCTCGCGGTCTGGCTCTGATGAACCTTCCCAGCCACGTCTTCCAGGTCTGGATTGCGACCTTGAGGGTGGCTCCGTGCTGTGTCACCTGAACTGAGTGGAGCTGCAGTTCCAGAATGCTCTCCCCCGCAAGCTGACCGTGGATTGAGTAGGGGCCGCAGCTGCCGCGCTCGCTCCCGAGGCCATGCTAGTGTAGCTCACACTCGTTGAAGCAGGTCTGTGGGTTCTGCACCCAGCTCCTCAGCCCGTCTAGCTCCCAGCTCTGCTGGGTGGTTAGCTCCGGGACAAACGGTGTTGGCTGCTTTTGCAGTCACCTGGGTCATCGAGGCTGGTGGCTTGCAGGTGGCAGCCCGTCCATCCTGCAGACCCCCAGCTCTTCTTCACTGGTTCGGTTCATTCCCCCC
>NW_024425564.1:1768383-1784937 GCF_017311325.1 Ursus maritimus
CCCCCCCCCCCCCCCCCCCCCCCCCCGGTTTCACACCCATCTTCCCTTCTCACCGCCTGTGTGAGGCACTCAGACTGAGAGGCATCGATTCTTTAAGTAGCTTCCCTGGGGCGCCCCGGTGGCTCAGTTGGTTAAGTGTCAAACTCTTGATTTTGGCTCAGGTCATGATCTCAGGGTCATGGGATCGAGCTCCAGGTCAGGCTCCGCGCTGGGCGTGGAGCCTGCCTAAGATTCTCTCTTTCCCTCTGCCCCTCTCTACCCTGCTCTTCTCTGTCAGAAAACAAAAATAGAAGATTCTCTTTAGGGTGGGGGGATGGGCTAGCCCAGTGGTGGGTATTAAGGAAGGCATGTATTGCATGGAGAACTGGGTGTTATATGCAAACAATGAATCATGGAACTCGACATCAAAAACGAATGATGTGCTGTATGGTCACCAACATAACATAATAAAAAAAAAGAAGAAGAAGAAGAAGATTCTCTTTAAGTAGCTTCCCTGTCGTAGAAGGTCAAGTCCCATAGTCTCTATCTCGCCTGGTTGCTCTGTTTCTTTCGTCAAATCTGACCTGTTTGCTTTGGGCCCATAACTGAGCTTCACTGCTCCTCACGTGTGGAATGGGGATGGTTATAGCGCCAGGCTCCCATGATGGTTGTGCAGACTCCGTGGGACAGTACAGTGTAAGGGCTCAGAGTAAGGCCTGGTACGGAGTAGACACGCGGGGAAGGGTGCCTCCAAACACTCTTGCTCCTGACCGAAGACCTTTGCTATGGTTACCCATCAGTTCCTCTTCCCTGGAATGTCTCCACCCTGTCAACAGCCTGTTCACTGCCTCCAGGAAGCCTTCCTTGCTACCTACCACTGGCATTCCTTTCCCTCCTGAGACACTCGGTGTTCCTCTCTATTTACTTTGATCTCTTCTGCCCTGTTATTAAGTCTTGCGTGCAGTTACCAAGCATTTCTTGAGCACCTACTATGTATCAGCATTAAGATAGAAGTTATAGATGAAACACAGTCCCTTGCCCCTTAGCTTATAGTTCAATGAGGAAGATGGGCCTGTTAACCACTGAAATATGATGTGGGAAATGCTTTGAACAAGGGACGGGAGAAAGGGCATCAAAGTCTGCAGAGAACAGTGGGTGCTATTAAGGAAGTCTTCCTGGCAGAGGCAACCTGAAGGGTGAAGGACGAACTAACTCTCCAGGGGGACAAGGTAGGAAAAGGCATTCAAAACAAGGAATAGAGGGGCGCCTGGGTGTCGCAGTCATTAAGCGTCTGCCTTCGGCTCAGGGCATGATCCCGGCGTTATGGGATCGAGCCCCACATCAGGCTCCTCCGCTATGAGCCTGCTTCTTCCTCTCCCACTCCCCCTGCTTGTGTTCCCTCTCTCGCTGGCTGTCTCTATCTCTGTCAAATAAATAAATAAAATCTTTAAAAAAAAAAAAAAAACAAGGAATAGAGCACCTGGGGGGCTCCGTCGATGAAGCATCTGCCTTTGGCTTAGGTCATGATCTCGGGGTCCTGGGATGGAGACCCTGTCAGGCTCCCGTTCAGTGGGGAGTCTGCTTGTCCCTCTCTCTCTTCTCTTCTCCCCTGCTCCTGCTCTTTCTCTCTCTCTGTCTCTCCAATAAATAAATAAAATCTTAAAAACAAACAAAGAGAAGGAACAGCACGTACAAAGGGTGTGGACTTGAGAGACCAAGGCTAGATGGGGAAGAAGAGCAGACAGTCTAGCACATCTCTGTGTCCAGGGGCTGGGGAGTGGAGGGACACAGGCTGAGGGGAGGCCGGGGGTCTGGCCCTGGCAGGCTCTGTCTGCTGAGCTGAGGCGCTTGCGAGCCCAGAGAAGTAGGTACAGAGTTTTAAGCAGAGAAGCCCCTGATGCACTGGGCATGAACATGTCTCCCTCTGAGCAACATCTCCATTTCAGGGCTCTTGGGGTCCTTGGCAGGGGAAGGCTCCTGCTTTCTCTCCTCTGCTTTCAAGCCCCAAGGAGGCTGAAGAGCTCAGTCCCCTGCAGCCCAGACCCAGGGGGCAAGCTGGAGGGACAGAGGCAGGGAGGGAGGCCCAAGCAAGAACTGCAGGGCTGGGCGGTCACGTGGCTGGCTGTCAGGACCGCTCTGCCCTGGGATGCAAAGAGGGCTTTGTGGGCAGACTAGAGACATCTAAAGGGCCTCTCGCTGGCAGTCCTGGAGCCGCAGGGGGCATCCGGGGAGGGGGGGGCTGCCAGGGAAGAAGTGTCAGAATTTAGGACCTGGATGTGGGGTGTGTGTGATATGTACATGTGCTGTGTGTGCGCGTGTATGTGCGTGTGTGGCATGTGTGCGATGCGTGGTATGTTTGTGTATGTGCTACGTGGTGGGAGGGTGGTATGTATGTGGGAGTGTGGTGTGTGTGTGTGTGTGTGTGCGCGCACAGGAAATCTCCAGGGGTTCACGAGGGCATAGCTTTTTCAAGGGGGAGTGGAGACTCCCGAGGGGAGCATTTATCTTTAGCAAGCCAAGGCCCAGGAGGGGACAGGCCTGTGTGTTCCCAAGGCTCCCCCTTGCCCCCAGCCCCGCCCCCAGCCTCAGTGGAGCACAGCACCTGCTGAGAGCTTAATGGCCTGTGACAGACAGGGGATGATGTGGCTCCAGGAAAGGCACAGGCAGCCAGCTGAAACCTGTTCCCGAGGCTGGTGCCGCCTTGCCACCCCACCCCCGGCCTGCTACCTCCCAGCCCCCGCTCCCCCCTCCCCCCATTAATCCTCTACCCCACTACTGGTCTTTGGGGGCTGTTGGGGTGGGGGGCCATGCGGGGGCAGAGGCCACACCACCAGTGCCACTGGCCTGCCTCGCTAGTCCCTGACTTAGGCTTCGTAGACTCCACTCCCCTGTCCTCCCCCAAACAGCCAGAATTTTCCCACTTGTCCCTCAGCCGGAAATCCCACCAAAGCCTTCTTCTAGGAGGCCTCGGTGCTGCCACTTGCCCCCTTCCGCGGGTGTGGGTGCCAGGCCTCGGGTGGTCGTCTGCCTTCCTACCCGTCACCTTTCCCGGAAAGCCCCCCCTATTTGGCTGCTGTACACCCGCCCCTTTGTGGTCTGGGTGGTCCTACACGTTTTTGGGCCGTGCGGTGTCATTATGCACAGCCGGCTCGCTCGGAGGGCAACACAGGGAGGCCAAAGCAAACGCCCTCAGTGTGTGCCAGCCGAGGGCTGGCCGCCCAGCAGGAGGGGCTGCTCGAGGGCGCGAAGGTGGCTGAAGGACAAGACAGCAAATGTGTGTCAGCCCTGACGTGGGTGGCCCCGAGGACGTCAGTGAACACAAACAGCTCTTTCTTCTTTGGCGTGCGAACGGATCAGGTTTCCAAGTTGGCAATTCTCGGGGATGGGGCAAGGCTTGCGCCAGGCCCTGGCACCCACCCCACTATTCAGGAAGGGCTCAAGGTCACCAGAGGCAGGCATCAGGTGGGGCCCGGGGAGGCGGCCTGGGAAACGGAATGAAGAGGGAGGGGAGGCGAGGGTGAAATCGCAGCGGGGCTGGGCTAACAGCGATGATGCAGGAGGCAGGAGGCAGGCCCCTGGGAGGCTGGGAGGGGGCAGAGGGAGGGATCATGTTTCTGGGGGAGGGAAGGGGGGCCCCTCTGCAGGGCCAGGGCTGAGTCTGAGCCCCGAGACGCCAGAAGGGAGCCAGCCAGGCAGCGTGAGCACACGGCCAGCGTGGGGGACCTCATACCCTGGCTCACTCCTTTTATCTCCACACAGCTGTGGACCGCTAGGGCCTCCACCGCAGCTCACGGAGAAACCCGAGCAGTTTGGAGGGGGTTGACAGGTTTCCGAGTGGAAAGAAGGGGACGTAGTGTTCCTGCACAGCCAGCTGTCCTGCCCACGGAGACCTCTCTTCCGACCCACTTCCCACCTGAGCTACCTCTTCCCGCCTTCCCGCACAACGGTGGGACTTGTCTCTGCCCGTGAGCCCCCACCCAATGCACCTGCTCTGTTACTAGCTCCACCCCCCCCACGTTTCCGGCAGCGCTGTTCTGTAACCCACCACGCACGAGCCCACTCAAATCCAGTTCTCCCCTCAAAGAGCGGCACGATTCCCTCCTTTCTGCCCACCAGCTTTCTCCCCTCCTCCTTTCAGCAGATAGCCCCTGTCCTAGGAACTCGGGAAAAGAGGACAAAGGATATGCCCAGAGCTTGCCTGAGGCCTTAGTCCTTACAGAAGCCTGTGAGAGCAGGACCTCAGCTCGTTTGTCTCTGGGTCCCCGGAAGTGAGCACAGGGCCTGCCATGTAGTAGGCCCTCCCCAGATCTCTCCTGAGTTGGCCACAGGACATTCTGAGCACATTGGAAGGGGTCGTGGAAGAGTGCAGCGCTGTCTTTCCTCAATCTTCTGCCCCCTCTGAGTTTGGCTGGGTCTCCCCCAGTGCTCCCTGAGTGCTCCAACGTAAGCAAGTCGCCACCCTCCCCAGTCCCCACAGGAAAGAAAGCAAGCTGGCTGAACGTCCACTACTCTAGTCTTAGTTTCCCCACTATTTTCGAGGGTTACCTTCCACTGGTCTACATTAGGGGTATGTCTAGTTTATGTCTCACTGGGAGTCATAGCCAAGTCCACAGCCAATGGCCTACGAGGCCCAACTCCCTGACCGCATTTCTACCACTCATCGCTTTCTCACTCTGCTCCAGCGCTTGGCCTTCTGTCTGCCTTCCAACCTGCCAAATGCCCACCTCAGGGCCTTCGCACTTGCCACTCCTCCTTCCTAGAACTCTCTTCTGCTAGATAGATATCTGCATGGCTCAGCCTCTCACCTCCTTCAAATCTCTGCTTTAATGCCACCTTCTCGCCAAGCCCTTTCCTCTTTCCCACATACTCCCCAAATTGCAACCCCACCACACATTCCCAGTCCCCCTTCCCTGCTTTATTTTCCTCACTTCTCACTTTCTCGTGCACAGATTTTTTTGGTTATGTGTAGTGTCTGTCTCCCTCACTAGAATGTCAGTGCAGGAAGGCGGGTGTTTTTGTCTGTTTTGCTTACTGCTCTATCCCCAGCATCTATCACAATGTCTGGCCACACAGTAGCCAGGTTGAAAGAATCAGGGGGAATTTTTACTTTCTGTCCCTCTTGAGCTCTCACAGGGCAGAAGCTCCAGGACATCCGGCTGCATATGCGCCGTGAGCCAAAGCTCATTCTGCCTCTGGTCCCTGCTGGAACCCCAGCCCCAATCTTCTGGACCAGATGCACCTTCCAGTCCGTCCCCAGCAGCAGGCGTCGGGGTAAGCCACAGCCCCTTCGCTGCCCTGCCCCTTTATCACAGGCAGGCATGGGAGTTACAACCTGAGGAGGGAAGAACACGGGCCACTCCATGTGACTTTGCCCCTAGTCCAAGGAAAAGGTGCCCTAAATAGCGCTTCCTGAAAAAAAAGCGCTTCCTGCACACTGGAATCACCAGCATGGCTTTCTCAAAACATTTTATTTTTTATTTATTTGTGTTTTTTTTACGAGAGAGAGAGAACGCGCGCGCGCATGAGCAGGGAGAGGGGCAGAGGGAAAGGGAGAGCACCTTAAGCAGGCTGCATGCCCAGCGTAGAGACCCTCGTGGGGCTCGATACCACGACCCCTAGATCATGACCTGAGCCGAAATCAAGATTCAGACGCTTAACTGACTGAGCCACCCAGGCGTCCCCAAAACATTTTAATTTCCGGACATTCTTAGTCAACTGTCTGGGCTGAGGACTAGGAGCTTTTTCTTTTTTTTTTTTTTTCTAACTCCTTTAGTGATTCTAGCGTTCAACCAGGGTAGGGAATTAGGGGTCCAGGTAATGCTCTGGCTGGGTTCTGGTATGCGTTGATGTCTGAAGTCTTGCTGAGCGCCCAGAGTGAGCACAGGTACCCCAAAGTGCCAGCTGGCCTCTGGTTCCTCCAACAGGGGGAGTTGTGGTCATGCGTGGATTTTCGTCAGCCCACCTTACACACGCACACACACGCACACACACAGCGCTACCAAAGACCAAACCGGAGAAGGCACAGTGTCAACTAGGATTTACAAACTCCAGTGCCAGGTAGAGCCATGCAGTACCATTACCGGTGCCAGCTGGCGTGCTGTCGAAACGTGGAGAACCGTGGACTTCTCCCGAGGTCAGCTTTTCCTCTGTTGTCAGGACGGAATGCAGGCTTCCTGGTGCCAGATTTTGTTCTTGCTTTTTCCCCAAGAGAATTTAAATTCGAGAATTTTAAATGAAACAACCCATCCTTTCCCTTAAAAATCCCAATGCTGCCAACGTGTTGCTAACCCCAGTGATAGAGTCGCTGACCTGCCACATCTTACAAGGCTGACCCCGTTACAGGGGGGTCAGGATCTCACAGGATCGCTTTGGGGCAGCGTCCACCATCCTTCACGTCCAGGATAGTCGGAATTGCTGGCTCCCGGACCGCACAATGTTTAACAGCTGCTCCCTCGGCTCTGTCAGGACTCCCCTGAAGTTTCATGAGAAAGGCTTGTTGCCGAGCTGTGCTGGTGTCCGTTCCCACTGGCTTGCGCAAGAGAGTCGTGCCTATCTCTTCCCAGCTCCACGCCACATGTCACATTTGCAGCCTGAAATCAGTCACAGAATATTTCCACCTCGTGAAGTGGCAAGTGCTACAAATCGGAATGTTTTTCTTCCTAGAGAACCTTCTTATCAAATTTACCAGCATGCTTCTACCTACAAGGATTCGGACTCTGCCAAGGGCTGGTAGGGAAGCAATGGAGAAAGGAGTCGCTTTGTCTTTCTAGTTACATAAGGATTCTCACGAATGTGTGCAGTTGACATTTGACAGCACCTTCCCCTGGATACCCACTAAGAGGAAACGAGAATCTTTGTCCTGAAATAGTTTCTCCTCAATTAAGGAATCACGGTCATACAATAAAATGCCCAGGTTTTAAGAGTACAGCTTGGTGAGATTTCCCAAGTGCATCCACGTGTGTAATCACCACCCCAACAAGGATGAATGCATTTCTACCCCCTAGAAATTTCCTCATGCCTCTTTCCGGTCACTGTTCCCCCATAGGTAACCACTGTTCTGATTTTTATCTCCGCAGATTAATTTTGCCTATTTAAGAACCTTATATAAGTGGAACCATACAGCAGGTACTCTTTCGTGTCTGGATTATTTCACTCAGAATAATTTCCCTCAGAATAAAGGCTCATCGGTGCCTTTGCCTGGTATCAATAGCTCTTTCCTTTGCTGGGCTGGACAGCCTCCCATGAATGGTACCATCTCTCTTTTTTTAAAAAACATTTTATTTATTTGAGAGAGAGAGTGAGCATGAGTGGGAGGAGGGACAGAGGGACAGGGAGAAGCAGACTCCCTGCTGAGCAGGGAGCCAACAGGACTGGGGGGGGGCTCTATCCCAGCACCCTGGGATCATGACCTGAGCTGAAGGCAGCCACTTAACCAACTGAGCCCCCCAGGCGCCCCTGAATGATGCCATCTTAATCCCCAGATTCACCCAAAACTCTGGACAAGGGCCCATTCATGTTTGATTTTTAGGGACTGCAGCAGGAGAAGAAACTACTCCCACCTCTTAGGACAAACAGACACGCCTTTCTCTACCGAGAGGAGAATGGCAGGGCAGAGCACAAAGCGAGCAGGCATTTGATCCTTTGACACCAGGGCGAGCGCGGTGCTCAGTGAGATGCCACATCTCCCCCTGGTGCAGAGGCCCTAATTCCCCTCTCCGCTCTTGCACATTTCATCCCAAGGCCTTGGGGCCTGTTAGTCCCAAAGCTGTCTCCCATGCTTCTCTCAGAAGGCTTAGTGATTCCTCATGCCAATACATTCCTGGTGACTTGCACAGTATGCCAGGATTCCTGAGATGATCAGTTATAATGTACCCTCTTTCGGCATAATTAGAACAAGAGGTGTTTCCTGAATTGGGTGGCTCTATCTTAGCACGCTTCTCTGCTCCCCTAATTCAGAGAGTTCCCCTTGGACAGGAGCGGGCTAGGCAGCTAGTGAGAAGCCCCTTACTGGTGGGGTGGAAGCAGCCCTACACCAGCAAGGTAATCAACCAGCTTTGCACAGAACCCCAGGGCTCCATGACAGAAGGAAGGCCAGTGCTCCCCACCCCCACCCAGAGTGAACAGCATGAACAGAGACAGCTGCCAGAACGCTCTCACCCAGAACTAGTAAACAGGGAGCCTACATCTGGAACAAGCCATCTTCTTTAAAGCAGGGTAAATTCTCCAATATCTGGTGTGCTTCGCCCCTCCCCTAACCTGGTTAGTGTGATGTCAACCTAGTTGCAATAATGGGTACTTACTATTTTGTATTCTCTTTTCATTGAAACAGTAGTTCCCCACAAACCTCCAGGGATTGGTGGTTTATATACTTGGTAATTCTCAAGCTCTACAACAGTCTTATTTCTTATTTCTTTTTTTTTTTTTTTAAGATTTTATTTATTTATTTGACAGAGATAGAGACAGCCAGCGAGAGAGGGAACACAAGCAGGGGGAGTGGGAGAGGAAGAAGCAGGGTCCCCATAGAGGAGCCTGATGTGGGGCTCTATCCCAGGACTCCAGGATCACGCCCTGAGCCAAAGGCAGACGCTTAACTACTGAGCCACCCAGGCGCCCCTTATTTCTTATTTCTTAATTTTCTGCTGTTTGATCCTACTTGGAGGCATATGGATCTTCCTAAAGTTTTCACTCTGTAAGTGGTGCTACTGGTACAATTTTTAAAAGTATTTTTGCTTATTCATTCATTTTCTAGAAAACATTTAGTGGGTTTCTACCATGTGCCAGGCACTGTGCCAGCATGAATAGGACAGTCCTACTCTCAAGGAATTTATAATCTAACAAGGCAGACAGACAAGAAAGGAGGCAGCCACAATACTGCCTGGTAAGTAATTGCAGATGGTAATGGGACCACAGGGCCCACTAATCCAGCCCAGAGCTAACTGTTTTATAGTTCTAAGTACTATTAAGCATAAGTACCTAAGTATAGCTCTAAGTACTATTTCTAGGTTGCTCTGTAAAGGGAATTCTGAGCAAGATTTTCTTTCATTCAATCATTTCAATAAGTACACTTCTCATTTCTAAATGATCTGTTTGATTTCTTTTCAAATATCCCTGTTCTTTTTTACACACTGTCGTTTTTTCCAGTAGTTTCTAGTCTTTATTTTTGCCTTCACTTGAAAATGCAAACCCCCCCTTGAAGTCTCTTCCAGATTGCCTTATTACATCGAGTTCCCAGGGTGTGTTAATCCTCCTGTTTTGTCCATTCACCTTCATGATGGAATGTGTTTTTGAGTGGTTTGTAATTTTTTTACTGTGAGGATTGTTTTTTCTTCCTCTTGGTGTCCCTGTGAGCCCTGGGTTGTAGAAATATAGCTATTTTTTTTTTAAAGATTTTATTTATTTATTTGACAGAGATAGAGACAGCCAGCGAGAGAGGGAACACAAGCAGGGGGAGTGGGGAGAGGGAGAAGCAGGCTCATAGTGGAAGAGCCTGATGTGGGGCTCGATCCCACAACGCTGGGATCACGCCCTGAGCCGAAGGTAGGCGCTTAACCGCTGTGCCACCCAGGCGCCCCAGAAATATAGCTATATGCGCTCACCCCGCAGTGGTGCAGTTTGCATTTGCTTCTGCTCAGATCCCTAGAGATATCATTGCTTTAGCTGATCAATTTTTACTTTAATTTCTTTGCTTAGGGAAACTGTTCAATCACTTAAAATCAACCAAGTGAACATTTACTGTATGTATGGCCCCATATTCCCACATTCCGTGCCGAGGAGGATACAAAGCAATGCAAGGCAGCTACACTGTAGACAACACAACACAATGGAGCTGCCGTCCATGGAACCACAGGCTCAAAGGACCAAATACACACAACAGGTTAGGTGCCCATTTAAGTAAGACAGAGTAACAGGCCTAAAAGCGAACACCAGTCAAGGTCAGAAGGAAAAACAGGTGGAGAAAGAAGGTGAGGAAAAGCCCAGAAAAGGAGGTTTATGTGAAGAAGTTTCAGAACTAAGGTGAGGTAAGCTCCCCTCCCAGCCCCCCCCCCACCCCGGCCCCACGCCCCATCCAGAACCCTGACTTCTGGGTGGAGAGTTAGTGTGCTGCTGCAATGTTACTTGAGGCTGTGAATGAACTTGACTTTCAGGTTTCTGTTAAGAAAGTTAAATCAGAATCCAGGCAAAAGGAAGTCGTTTAAAGTGCTCTTGGGGGCTAGCGGTAGGTTTGATGAAGGTTGCGTTTGAAGGGGAAAACCTGTAACTTGAAAGGGCTATAAAGCTTTGTAGGGATTGAGACCAGAACAAGCCTGGGTTAGAGAGCCCAAGGAGGGGGGAGGGGAAGGGGGGGGAGGTAGATGGGCAGGATTTGGATGTGGGCAGTGTACGGAGTATTTATTGTCAGGCGTGGCAAGCAGGGAGGTGGCTTTTTAGGGGGCAAGGCAGGAAGGGAGTCAGGGAAGACTGCAGGAAACCCGGACCAAGTGGTCAAAGGTGTACGTCTATTCTAAACTTTTTCACAAAGAACACAGGATAAGCACCTGCAAAGGAACCAGGTGCCCCACTGCTGTGTCCTTGAAGACTCTGGGATACTTAATCTGTTCCATATAAACGTTTTTTGAGCATGTCCTCTACCAGCAGGGCACGTTCCAGGTGTTGTTGGGGGTGAGGGTGGGCATGGTTACAAACAGGGACAGGGTACTTGCTGCAATAAATAGCTTCTCCTCCCTGGGTTGTCAGGAGGATTTTTTTTTTTTTTAAAGTAGCCTCCACACCCAGCATGGAACCCACTGGGGCTGGAACTCACCACCCTGAGATCCAGACCTGAGTAGAGATCAAAAGACAAGAGTCGGAGGCTTAATCGACTGAGGCACCCAGGGCCCCCTCCAGAATCACTGAGTTGATGTGTTGCAAAGCACTTTAACATGCCTGCCATGTAGTGAGCGTGATTTGAGGGCCAGTTATCACGACTCATTTAAAATGTTAGACTTTCCATGCCTAGCACAGCGCCTGTGTATCCTCCCATTTAAAGACTGATTAAAACCCTCACCCCGTAGTGAGGGACATACGCAAATAATTTAGGGCAAAACATTTTCCTAACCCTGGGCTCTAAGAAACGTTCGCGATGGCTCAACTACAAAGGAGGGTGACCACAGTCGCTAAGGGGCTCCTTGATTTGACTTAGTGGGGAGGATAAGGGGTAAGACACGACTGGAGAGCGCGGAGGAGTTCAGCCCGGGGGAGGAGGCCTCGCAGGCCGCAGCGCCTGGACTCTGGGCCGCAAAGGGGCGGGCCCAGAACTGCGGAGAAAACTCACCAAGCCGGGGAGGGGGCTTGGAAGAGCCTCAGACCATATTGGGGGCGTCTGGCTGGCACAGCCGTCGAGCCCCGCCCCCGCCGCCTTCGTGTGTGTGGGGGGGTGTTCCAGGGGGAGGGCCCGGGCCAGCGGCAGACTTCACACTCCCGGAACCCCCGGCCCGAGCCCCCGAGACCACTGACCCCCGGCTTGCAACCCAGCGTGGGGTCAGGCCTCAATCCCGTCCGAGGGCCACATCCGGCGCGTACCACCCGCCGCGCCACACACCCGCGCTCCCCCGCAGTCGCGAGTGGTGCGGCCCGGCCCGCCCCCTGACGCCTGCTAGGGGCGGGGCGCCCTCCCGTCACGTGACGGGGAGTGACCTCGCCGCCCGGCGCCATGGGGGCTTCGGACCCGGAAGTGGCGCCCTGGGCTCGCGGCGGTGCCGCGGGGATGGCGGGAGCCGGAGCAGGAGCTGGAGCTCGCGGCGGAGCGGCGGCGGGGGTCGAGGCTCGGGCTCGCGATCCGCCGCCCGCGCACCGTGCGCACCCGCGCCACCCTCGGCCTGCGGCACAGCCCTCCGCCCGCAGGATGGACGGCGCGTCCGGGGGCCTGGGCTCCGGGGACAACGCCCCGACCACTGAGGCTCTTTTCGTGGCGCTGGGCGCGGGCGTGACGGCGCTCAGTCACCCGCTACTCTACGTGAAGCTGCTTATTCAGGTGGGGGGCCTGGGCGCCGCAGGGAGGTGGGGGCTGATGTGAAGGTGACAGGCCGGGATCTGGAGGAGGATGGGGGCAGAGAGTCATTGGCGACGGATTTGGGGATAGGGGCGTGGACGGCAGGTTTGGTGAGCTGAAGGAGTGGGGGAGGAAAGAAGCGTTGAGGGGCTTGGGGGTGAAGGAAAGGGGACGAAGGGGTAGAAGCGACAGATTTGGGAGAGGATGGAAGGAACAAGAATTTGGTGGCTGCAGGGGAGGGGTCGAAGGAATAGAGAGAGGGGTTTGGAGGATGAAGGAAGGGAGGCGATGAACTTGGAAGAGGAGGGAAGGGGCGGCATTTAAAGGGCGAGTAAAGAGGCAACAGAATGGGGGAGGGGCGGGAAGTTTTGGCGAATGGGCAGGGAGGAGGATTGGGGGCCAAATCAGCGCATTTAGATGGAGGGCACATATTTAAGGGGGGGGTAGCAAGAGCTCTGGATTTGATAGAGATGGATTTAAAGCTTTTTGAGGGGACAAAGGGCTGGAGGCCAGGGCCGAAAATTTACGAGAGAAGAAAGGGCATCAGACTCGGGGGAGGCGGGGGAGGGAGGAGACAGTGGATTTAATGCTGGGGGAATTTGGTGGGAGAGGGCGAAGGCAAAGGATTTAGCAAGGGAGAGCTATGCGTTTGCAGGAGAAGGGGGCTCTGGATTTGATGGCGACGACAGATTTGGTGGGAGGAGGGGGCAGGGTGACGCGTTTTGAGGGAGGGGAACAGATAGGGCGACGCAGTGGGGGAGGGGTGTGATGGCGATTTGTCTGGAGAGGGGACCGGGAAGGAGGAGGCTTTTAGGGGGAAAGGGATGACGCATTTGGAAGAGAAAATGAAAGTCACAGTTGGGGTTGGGAGATGGGACTCGCAGTCCTTGTTTGGGGGGTATGGGTTATGGAGTGTTGGAACTGGGCAGAAGGGGCAGTTGGGACATGGAGGCAGGATAGGTAGAGCCTGGCAGAAACTGAGGCCAAGGTAGGGATGACTCTGGAATGGAGCCGTGCAGGGGCACTTGGTATATATGGTGGCGGCCAGCAAGGCCTTGCAGTTGAAGTGGTCTGCTTGAGAAAGGGAGAGATGGAGCTGGAAGGAGGCCGGGTGGAAGGAGTGCATTTGGCAGAATTAGGTGGACGAGACTGAGATGGGCACTGTTTAGATGGAGGTGGGTCCAGCCTGGACTGATAACTAAAGATTTCGCCTAGAATTTTCCAGTGAGGAGGGGGGAGGGGGGGTGAAAATTGACATGGAGACCAACCAAGATTTGAGGTTTGAGTTGAAGCAAATGGGCGCCAGACTTACTACTGTCTTTATAACCGGGCCGAGCGAGTGGGAGATAGAGTTGGCCTGGGAGCAGCTGAAATCTGGGGTCTGAGGAACGGGGCAGTCGATTTTTAGGTGTGACCGGGAATATGACAAGGAGTGAGGAGATTGAGTCAGGGACATGAGGGTGCCTGACCGGCATCTAACGGTGACTGAGATTGAGACTGGCATTTGGTTGCAATTTGGGAGTGAGGGCTGCTTTACTTAGGGAATTAGGGTTGTATTTGCAGCAGTAGAGATTACAGGTTTGGGAGGGAAGGGGGGGCTTTGGAACAGATGCTACCTGAGAAGTGAGGGTACCAGGAGCTGAGTTTTTTTTCATCTGACGGAGTGAGATTGGGCGAGGGCAGGGTTTTTAGGGTGGCAGATAGGAGGGTCTGGGTAGAGGATGCTGGAGTGCATAAGGAATTGGCGGAAGCGGGGAGGGGGGCTTCATGTGAACAAAATGAGAAGCGGCTTCGTGGTGGGTTTGGTGTATAGGTTTGAGAAGAGAATTGAAACACGAGTGATTTGCAGAGGGAATTGGGAACGAGGGAGACTAAAGGGTGAAAAGAACTGGGTGGGTAAGGATGGGTGACAGAGGTAGTCTGTCTGATCTGAACCCAGCTGGTGCTGAGTGTAACATGTTTTAGGGTGAAATCTTAATACGTACAGCTCGGGAATCCCCATAGTTGGCAAAAAGGCAGCTCCAGTTTGGGGGGCAGGTGGCAGGATTGGAGTGGCAGATTTGGGGGTTGGCTAGATCGAGTGAATAAGAATGTGGGGGCCTCCGATCGGGGTCCATCCGAGTCAAGTTTCAGGAGTTGGAGATTTGAGGGTGATGAACTGGCTTGGTCAGTGTCGGATGCAGAGCCACAGCTCTGGCTGTGGGGAGGACGGGGTTAACAGATTTGGGGATGAAATAGGGTGCATGTGACTTGGGCACAAATAAGGGAAACTTGAGGATGAGGGGAATGGGGCTGAGATATGTGCCTTTGATAGCCCCAGGTGGAAGTTAAAAAAAATAGACTCAATAGATTTGGGGGCCCTGGGGGGAAGGGACACAACAGATTTAAAGGTGCAGGTGGAATTGCTATAGGGCTCCCAAATTGTGCCCGGACTGAGACGGTAACAGAACGGTAGTAGCTCAGACTTGGAGATGCGGGTGTAAAGAGAATACCGACTATGGAAGGGAACAAAATCAAAACTTAAGTCAGAACCTTCAAGCATTTATCCGAGCAGGGGAGAGGTCTAGAGGGGGAGGGCTAACAGCTCCGGTCAGCTGGCTCGTCCCTTTCCTTCAACTCCCCTGGGCTAGAATGTTTTTTGTTTTTTTTTTTTAATAGAAGGTGGCCGTCATGGACGGGGTTTCTTTGTTTACAGTCAGTGATCTGTCGTGTAGCTCAAATCACATCCACAAAGGACAGCCAGAACTTTCAAAAACACTTGACTAAGGCGAAGAAGAGAAGAAATTGGACCAGGGAAACAGCAGAAGCACACCTAGTCCAGTTCTTAAGGCAGAGCTTCTCAGCCCTGCCATTTCTGCTCCCTCCTACATCCCAGAGGAGCTGCTCTGGTCCAGGGGCTTGGCTGGCTTCCTTTGAGGGACAGAGCTTGTGTCCTGGCCCCCTGCCCAGGAGGGGGACTTCTCGCACCCCACTTCGGTGCTGGTCTCCTAGAGACCTTGCCTCCTGCCGGGCGGTGGAGAGACTCTCCTGTCAGTTGGCAGCATAATAAATGGCCTCATCCCTCGGGAGTGACACCCCCGCTCTTCAAAGGGGTGTGGGTGGCTGTGTCCTCACCCCTTCCCCATGAGTTTAAGGGGTACTGTAATTATAACCAGCATCTACACGGCAGGAATTACGATAGCCCGACAGAAATGAGGGGGTCCTTCTGTCACAGGGATACGAAGTGATCAAGATTAGAACACAGATGAGGAATTGCTTGCGGAGCAACCGGGACTGGAGCTAACAGTTTGCTCTGCCCGGGAGCGAGAGGGCCAGGTTTGTCGGCCTCTGCAGTGGCTGCAGGAAGGAGCTCGACTGTGGGGTGCACTCTGGGGTGGGTTACTTGGAGCTGAGCTGTCTGAAGTTCGGGACTGAGACGTGGGGGTGATGTGTTTGGGTGTTGGTGCATTTGGGATTGAGATTGGACTGAAATTTTAGTCCAGAGATGGGAATTACCTGAGATTTATTCTGAGGTGAGCACAGGGTTCGAAGTACATAAAAAGGGGGGTTTCCGCACTGGAAATGTCTGGAATTTGAAGGTGAGAATGTGGGGGGCAGGGTAACTTGGATGACATTTCTGGCACGTCTTGCCGAACACTGAACAGAAGCAACGTTGGAATTTGTGGGGAAGAGGCGAAGGCCTGGGGGCATGAGCACCCGGGAGCTGGATCAGCGTAGAATCTGACCTTCCTTTTGTATTTGTTGCTTCTGAAGGTGGGTCATGAGCCGATGCCCCCCACCATTGGGACCAATGTGCTGGGGAGGAAGGTCCTCTATCTGCCGAGCTTCTTCACCTATGGTGAGTCCGCTTCCCAGGCAGGAAGGCCCACACGGACAAAAAAGGAGCGTCAGCTGGGGAGCAGGCCCAGCCGGCCCCGGGGAACACGCAGGGCAGCGTGGCACCCGGTGGCCGACCGGCCCCGCCGGGAGGAGGGGATCAAAGGGTGACCAGAGGCAGCCGGGGTTGCGGGGGCGGGAGCAGGTGAACAAGACAGCTTTAATCCAGCTCCGCCGCCTGCGGTTCCCGGATGGTTCCCGGATGCTGGCCCGGTTCCCGGATGCTGGCCCGTGTCATCCCTACCGCCCCAAGTTGTGCCTGGAAGCGGGGGCCCGGGGAGTTTGCTCTGAGCAGTCTGGCCCCGTTACCAGTGTTTCTGCCGTCCTTTTTCTCCAGCAGGAGGCCTCTTTTGGCAGCTTCCTGGGTTCTTCTTCCCTCTTTCCCCTGCGTTCCCGAGGCGGTGGGCCCCACTCTCCTCGTACCGGGTACGGAGCAGCCAGCCCTGGGCGTGGCGCTTCACCTCCGGCCCTGACCGGCCACTCGAGCTCGGCCCCGAGCTCCTAGTCTGCAAAGTCGTGGCAGCTTTCTTCGTCCAGGCCCTTCATGCAAGCACCCCCCAGCCCCTACTGGCGGGGAGGTCTCTCCCCAGAAGCCCGCCCCAGGGGAGCTTGCCCGATGCTCCCTGAGCCCACCTGGCTGCCTCTTACTGCTCATCTCCAGGCCCCCCCCC
>NW_024425564.1:1784947-1788091 GCF_017311325.1 Ursus maritimus
CTTTTTTTTTTTTTTTTTTAAGATTTTATTTATTTATTCGACAGAGATAGAGACAGCCAGCGAGAGAGGGAACACAAGCAGGGGGAGTGGGAGAGGAAGAAACAGGCTCATAGCAGAAGAGCCTGATGTGGGGCTCGATCCCAGATCGCCGGGATCACGCCCTGAGCCGAAGGCAGACGCTTAACCGCTGTGCCACCCAGGCGCCCCTCACTGGACTTCTTTAAGTGTGCCCTTACTGTCCACGTTCACAGCCGGGCTGATCCCCTTCAGGCTTCCCCCACCACTTCTGCTCTTCATACCTATTTGGTCAGTCCAGAGTGTTCTCTGAAAATCTTTCTGCCAGATAACCTGGGGCTTTGCTTCCTGTCACTTTTTTTTTTTTTTTAATTCCACACACTCTTGGCAGAATCTGACGTCATGTTTCTCTTCCATTTTTGCCACCATGATGTTGAGTAGCCCAGGGCCAGGCCGAACCTGTCATTTTGTGGGGAAATGTGTTCATGTTTGGTTTTATTTAGATACGGTCCGTGAAGGGGAGGGAGAGGTCACAGAAGTAGGCAGGTACCCTGACCATCGCACAGTGAAGCCAGTGTACAAAGTTAGCACTGGGTTTGTGGGAAGCTGGGGTGGCGGGCTGCCAGCCCCTCCATCGTGGCTTCTGTGCGTGCTCTAGCCGTATGAGCCACCCCGGGTTAGAACCCAGCCTGACTCTCCTCGTGTCACACAGTCCTTCCCGAAAGGACTCAGGGTGAAGGGGTCTTGACCCACATCTTTCCTCTTGCAGAGATGAGCAGAGTTCTGAGGGGCTCCTGGTCACGCCCTGTATATAAACGTTGTTTCAGCCCAGATGTAAACAGATGGCCGTTGGGCAGTTCTAGATAACCCTGCCTGCTCTCACGTGAGCGGGGCGGCTCAGCTGTCTGTCCAGTGTCTAGACAACATCTACTCCTCTCCAGGTCATGATGAAAAGTGCCACAGCTGTCATGACATTCTTTGGTGTAACAGAATGAACTTCCTGGAGAGTTTTCCAGGGACTGCAGAGAAACCATGGAATAACAGAGCCCCTGGCTGGCTGTGGGGCCCTTTGGGCCCACAGAGGCCCCCGGAGGGATTTTTGTGTACCTTTCTCTGCTCTCATTTACTCATAAATCACCTCTGAGATGAGGAGAAATAGGGGTCCTTTACTCCTTTTTTTTTTTTTAGAGTTTATTTATTTATTTGACAGAGAGCAAGAGAGACAGCCAGAGAGCACAAAAGGGGGAAACAGCAGAAGGAGCAGGAGAAGCAGACTCCCTGCTGAGCAGGGAGCCCGATGTGGGGCTCAATCCCAGGACCCTGAGCCGAAGGCAGTTGCTGAACCGACCGAGCCACCCAGGCACCCAGTCCTTACTCCTTTTTTACTGGTGGGCAGATCGGATAGAAGGAGTCTAAGTGACGCACTTGTGCTCACACTGAGGCTTTATCCTGCCTGCCTCTCGTGCTGCCTGGAGCTCCCCTCCCCCCAAATAAACCTTTCTCCTACCTGTTCACTCTGTGAAGCAGGGCACCCTGCCACGTCACTCACAGTGTCCGGTCCCCTCCTATTCCTCTCTTTCCAGCCCCACCCGCATCTCAGAAAGCCAGATACGCGGGGAGCCGGTGCTCTAGGCCCCACTGAAGGCTGTTCTAGCAGTGACATTGAATTCGCTGGCGTGGCAGACATGGTGCAGCAGAGAGAAAGGCACTGTTGCTGGTTCCTGCCACTGCGTGGTGCTAAGGAGCTGAAGTTGGGTCTGGAAAGGCAGCACAGTGTCTGAGAGAAAGTTCTGGCTTCTGGGGATGCAGGTTTATAAGAATACATCACCTTTTGAACATAGTTGAAAAGTTTATATTAAAATAATGGAACGTTGGAGCGCCTGGCAGGCTGGGTCGGTCGAGCATGTGACTCTTGATCTGGGGGTTACAAGTTCAAGCCGCACATTGGGTGTAGAGGTTACTTAAAAAAATAAAATCTTTAGAGGTGCCTGGGTGGCTCAGTTGGTTAAGCTTCTGACTTGGTTTTGGCTCCGGTCATGGTCTCAGGGTCCCGAGGTGGAGTCCCGCGTCACGCTCTGTGCTGAGTGCGGAGTCCTTGAGATTCTCTCCCTCCCTCCCTCTCTGCCCCGCCTCCTGCTCACATGCACACGTGTGTGCACGCTGGCGTGCACTCCCCCCCCCCCCCCCCCCAACAAACAGCCCCAGCCAGTGTCAGATCTGAGAGAAGGTGCATAATTCAACCTGGCATCAAAAACAAAGGACTCTTTGCATCAGACATGTTTATTTTTCTTGCAAGGCTTTGACACGTCAGTGGTTGTCACCCGTGGTTGACTGAGATCTTGGCATGAAATCAATTTGATGCCCAATGTCAAGCCGCCTCCTTTAATGTCTCTGGATAAGGCAGAGGGCCCTCGCATCCTCGAAGAGAGGCAAATGAATGACCTGGGGTCAATCACTCAGGCTTGACAAGGATCCAGCTGGTTCCCAAAAGCAATAAATGCTAATGGGTACCAGCTGGGGGCCTGGGTGCGGCACAGTGACAGGATGAGGACGGCCCTCTCCGTGTGCTCAGAGGACCCTCTTGAGTCTTCCTTCCTTTGTCCCTTTTTTCTTCCCTTAGGTTGCAGATTTCATCATCATTGCCTGTGGGCACTCTGCCTTTTTCCTTCTTTTCTTGCCCCCAAGGAAAACATTTTTTTTTTTTAATTAATTCATTTTTCCAGCGTGGGGCTTGAACACGCAACCCCGAGATCAAGCGTTGAATGCTTCTCTGGCCGAGCCAGCCAGGCACCCCAAGAGAAACATTTTTTAAAGCAGCAGAATTGGTTTCTGGGTTGTAGCACTGAAGTTGCTGAGTTGAGGAACTGTAGCTGAGCTTGCCAAATATTTCTTCAGAGTTAAAATATGTGAATTTGTTGGTTGAAAATAAAAAGAAATGGACTTCGGGGTTGGGGCCCGATTGCTTCTGGAGTTTGGGTAGATAGCTGCTCCTTCTGTGACTGAGGGACAGGCCGCATCTGGTCTGGGTGTGAATGTGACCCAGAGTGGGTATGTCTGGGCCGGGCGTGACACGGCCACCTCTGTTTTCTTACAGCCAAGTACATCGTGCAGGTGGATGGGAAGATAGGG
>NW_024425564.1:1788106-1808106 GCF_017311325.1 Ursus maritimus
TGATGTCCAACGCCCTCTCCACGGTGACCCGGGGCAGTATGAAGAAGGTGAGCCGGGGGTGAAGCCAGGAGCAGTTGCCTGAGGTTCCCCCAAGCTCCCTGCCAGCCCCGGAGGCGGCTGTGTGCCCTAGTCTATTTCTCCTTTTCGGGGCTGCACCCTAGCACCATAGCCAGACTCTAAACCCTGGTGGTCCAACACTCCGTCTCCTTGATTGGAAGGGTCCTGCCTCATAGACTTCCCGCTTGCCCCCAACTGTGACATGAGGCAGGCAGGGGCTCCCCCCCACCCCCTGCCCTGGGCTCCAGCCCTGGGGTTACCGGAAGTAGACCCAGCTACAGGGGAAATAGTAGGAGCTGGTTCCTGCCGTCCCTATCCCTTAAGTGTGACATTTAAGAGGCATAGCTATACTTTGCTTTTGGCCCCCCCTTTCTTTTGTTTTGTTTTTTTAATTAAGTAAGCTTGAGGCCAATGTGGGGCTCGAACTTGAACTCACAACCCTGAGATCGAGAGTCGCATGCTGTATTGACGGAGCCAGCCAGACGCCCCACTCCTTTGTTTTTTGTCTCTCAGGTTTTCCCTCCAGATGAGATCGAGCAGGTTTCCAACAAGGATGACATGAAGACTTCTCTGAAGAAAGTAGTGAAGGAGGTGGGTGTCTGGAGTTGGGAGAGGGAGAGGCCCTGGGATGGGAGTCTGAGTATTTCTCACCACCGAGTCGGTGGGTCCTTGAGAGACACAGATTTGGCTTCCTGTGGGGGGGGGGGTGGCTAGGGTGCGACATGGAAGGAGCCCTGTAAGGGTTCTGGAAGGAATACCAGAAAGCCTCTTGGCTGTCATGGGGCCGGCCCAGTGCAAGACTCAGCAGCACTCCTGGGGGGAGGGATTGGGGGATGGCTGACAAGTGGGGTGATCCAAGGTCGACTGACCCCACTGGGGGCTGTGGGAATCCCAGTTTTTCCCCTGCAAGAGCTTGTGGTTCTCCCTGGGTGCCAGTTCCCCAAGAGAGGGCAGACCGAGTCCCCACCCTCTGCTCTCTTCCAGACCTCCTACGAGATGATGATGCAGTGTGTGTCCCGCATGCTGGCCCACCCCCTGCATGGTGAGCCCCCCCAGTGGAGACTGCTTCTGGAGCTGTGGGGTAACCCCTCGCGGACCGTAGCTGGGCGGTGGTAGATCACCAGGAGATAGAGGCGGGTGGGGGGTCTCCCACTGGAACCACACTGAGGAGAGGTCAGCAGGGAGTCCTGTCCGGAGGGAGCTGAGGCCCTTCCCAGGCAGAAGAAACGGGATGCCGTGGTCACAGAGTGTGACAGGGAATCCCTGAGGCCCTCCTCCCCTCCTGCGCTGATACAGGCCACACGCGGTGGCCACGGCAGCGGGCACCCCTTTGCTGGGTGCCATGGGCTTTGGCCACCATGTCACCCTTGTGTGTTTCTTTTTCCTCAGTCATCTCAATGCGCTGCATGGTCCAATTTGTGGGACGGGAGGCCAAGTACAGGTGGGTAATTCTTTCAGGACTGGCCCGAGGGGCCCTGTCACCACTCAGAGTCTGCCAGGACAGGCTGCGCTGGGGTCAGGTGCTGTCCCTCTTCCGCCCTTGTTCTAATGTGCTAGCGTCAGAGGAACGTGGCAGGGGCATTTGCTCCTCTCCATCGCGTGTTCAGGGCTGCCCTGGCTGATCCCGACAGCCCTGCAGAGGGGGCGAGTGGGAGCGGAGTTGGCTCGGATTTTGCCCCTTGGGACTGGACCCCCTAGTTATGCCCTAACCATTTAGCTCATTTCATTTTCTGCTAAGAGGCTTCCCACCCTCTGGGTGTGGGCCCATCCCTTTGGGTGTTCACCACTTACTTACCCAGCATCTGCCATGCCCGACCCTGAGCTGGAGCTGTGGGGACATAGCTATGGGGCCACAGCCCTCCCCCGTGGCAGTTAGGCCCTTCCTGCCCCTATGAAGCTTAGTGCAGGACAGCAGGCGGAGCCTAGAGGCACGTGGCAGGAGGACAGTCTCTGTGACCCTTCCCCAGACTCAGTTCCTGGCTTCTGTTGTTTTCTGCAGCTGTCTTGGGGGACCACTGCCCCAGGCAGCTCTGTTGCCATGGCCTCATTTTGGGTTCGCTAATGGGAAATGGGCCCATTCTGCCAGACTGAAACGTGACGTCGGTCAACAGGACCAGGAGGGGATGATCTGGCTCAGAGCCTCCGTGGGCCATGCCGTTGTTCACGAAGAAGGGCTGTGGGGCCTGGCGGGCTGGGGGCCTTGGGAGCAGCTAGCCAGGGCTTTGGCTCCCACCCTCTCCATCTTTCTTTTAGGTTTCCCCTGCCACCTGGGCTTTGGTGGAACTCGATGTAGGACAGGCCGCTTGGCATCACTAGCCACAAGTCCCAGAGATTGCCCTTGAGCCTCCGTTGCGTTTCACACCTAAGGCACCAGCCCGTCCTTTGCTCTCTGAGCTTCTGCTGGGGAGGGCCGGGGGCCTTTTCCCAGGCTGCATCTGGGCTCTCTGGTTCCAGGGTCTCCTGCAGGGCCCCGTGTTCCTTCTCTGCCCTATGGGCAGGTGGGTCCCCACTCACCACCCCTCCTACTCTCCCGCTGTCGGGCATTCAACCTTCTCTGCTGGAAGGTTACTTCAGAGAGAGACACTAGGGCCAGGCAGGAGAGCAGCCCATTGCCTTTGCAGTAGCCCAGACCGGAAGGCTAATCCCCAAATTCCAGATCCACAGAAAGCAGCAATAGGGAACCACTAGGCTTCTGTCCTGGGGTGAGGGGTTTCCCGTCTCTGAACTGTGTGAACGCCCCTTACCCCCAGAGAAGAGCTCTCTCATCTTCTCTATTTGGGTTCTGCCTGGTAACAGAGAATCCCCTCTCCCCATTCCCGCCAGGACTAGGTGGCTCCGAGCAGGCATGGTGGGCTCTCCTCCACACCAGGGGCTGGGTTTCTCCAAGGTGACCGGGCGACCTCATATCCCTGTCTTCCCTTCTTCACAGCGGTGTGCTGAGCTCCATTGGGAAGATTTTCAAAGAGGAGGGGCTGCTGGGATTCTTTGTGTACGTGAGTTTCTATACCCCTTAGCTGGCCACATGGCATGGCTCTATTAACAGACATGTTCTCGACCTCTCAGGCCGTAGCTGCCAGGCTCAGACTAACCACGGGGCCCTGCCCTTCTCGCGTAGCTGCGTTCCGGCTCTGTAGAGCTCCGTAGCACGTGTGAGCCACGGATTACCGGGACCAAAGCCGCTCGGCCCTTTGCAGATAACGGCTCACACAGACATGGTACTGTTTGTCCGGCACACGGGGGAGATGGACTGACTGGCCCCTGCGCCAGCCCCTGTCCCTTGGCCCTGGGGATGGGAGTGGGCCGATCTTCCTGAGCCGGGGTACTGTTTAACATGGTGGATGTTCCATGGAACAGTCCGCATCTCTGGCTTCTCCTAAAAAGTCAGGACACCTGTCTCTGCTGGGCCTGCCCTTGTGCAGGGCAGCCAGTGGCGGGGGCCCATCGCCTCCCGAGGCCCACAGACCCCTGCCCTTCTGGGTGTCTCACACCCACCTTATGTTAAAACAGAAAGCTTATACTGAAAAGTCCGTGTCCCAGTGGAACACGCCCCAAGCAGACCCCAAAGCCACGCTCGACAGCTGTCTTTTTTTTTTTTTTTCCCCGCCTTATTAAGGTCTCGGCAGTGACAGGCACGCTGTTATGTTCATGACATACCGGATAATGGGGTTCCCTGTTCATTCACTGTGGTTTTGTAGTTGGTCGGGGTGTGTGTTTAGGGTCTCGTTTAACCAGGAAATGACCATGTAGGGGCACGTGTGTGTATGTGCGTGTCTACTATCTGGTTCTGGGGGGGGGGGTGGATTTTCCCCCAGGGGACACTCGAAATGTCTGGAGACATTTTTTGGTTGTCACAGTTGGCAGCTAGTGGGCAGAGGCTGGGGATGCTGCTGAACCCCCTACAGGGCAGAGGTCAGCCCCCCACAGCGACGCGCTGGCCGGTCCTCTGTGTCGGGAGTGCCAGGATTGCCAAGGCTCGATTCGTACACACACGCACTCGCACTCGTGTATTCGTGTGTGTGTGTGTGTGTGTGTGTGTGCATACGTATGTATATGTATGAATACACGTGACTAAGTATTTGCTCAGGTGACGGGTACATCAGTCCCTGAAACGACATGTCGCCCCCTCTGGCAGTTTTCACGCTCATTGTATAGAGTCCTCGTCCCGGGTGTGAAGAGATTCCGACCCAGCACACGCCTCCCGGCCGGGTTCTCTCACTCTTCACATACTTGCGGACCGGGTGACCCCTGTATGTGTTCATGACACCAAGAAGGCGCCAGAGCGCGTGTGAGTGGTTCGTCTGAGCACAGGTGGGGGCATCGAGATTGGAGCTGGTGTTCGCGAAGTTTCAGTTTCTTCGTAGCCCTTATCACCTAAATGTGTTGCATATATTCTTCTGAGCTCTTCACATATTTTGAAATGAGAGTTTCACAGATTCAGAAATTTCCGCCACCCCTCCCAGGAGATAGCCGTCCTTCTGGAGAGTTTTCCAAGTCGCTCCATATCTAAACGAGCAAATAAACACATGGAAAGAAACACCAGTAGCACACAGGACCCGTTGATCTCAGTCTGACTTTTTGCCCTCAGCACTATATTGTCAGGACCTTCCGTAGCAGTTTGTAGGGCTGTTTCTTCTGAAGGCCACCCAGTAACAGTCGGCCTTCCTTGCCGAAGCTTGTATGGAATGTCTTCAATGGAACATTCTAGAGGTGAAGACCACAGATGCATCAGGCAAAGTGTTTTGTGAGAGTGGATTAGGTAAAGAGGCCAGGAGACAACTGTGAATGTGTAGACCGCATTTCATAATCTGCATGTGAAAATTCCAGATGTAGCAACATTCACATCTTGAGGCCTAGCCTCCGTGGTTTGAAAACCACTCGTGAGATCGTGTTCTGATTTGTGGCATCAGATGTGGCCTGCGACAACCCCCCGTGGAGAAAAGAATACTGCCTTCCTGGTGTGGATAGCTGCCGGCCCCCTGTGGCCCCTGCAGGCTTTTTTCCTGAGGCTGTACTTTGAATCTGCTGCCGTTTTGAGTTTGGAACATCCCTGCCTCCTTCCTGGGCGTGGAGCCCCCAAGAAATGGTCCCCTCCCTCCCCCTGCTCATCTTTACTCACCTTGTTTTTTAGTGGCTTAATCCCTCACCTCCTGGGAGATGTGGTTTTCTTGTGGGGCTGTAACCTGCTGGCCCACTTCATCAATGCCTACCTGGTGGATGACAGCGTGAGTGACACCCCAGGGGGGCTGGGAAACGACCAGAATCCAGGTTCCCAGGTTGGTTGGAACAAGGACTTGTCAATCTTTCCATGTACTGCTGATACCCAGGGTCTGGGGCAGACTCAGGACCCTGGGATCCTTAGCACCAGGCCCTGAGGGCTAGAGAGGGTCTCTGGGAAGCAGTCTAAGAGGACCCCCCCTTTTTTTTTTAAGATTTATTTATTTCAGAGGTAGAGCACAAGCTGGGGGAGGGGCAGGAGGAGAAAGAGTCCCAAGCAGACTCCCCACTGAGCTTAGAGCCCGACACGGGGCTCGATTCCTAGATCACTGAGATCATGGCCTGAGCTGAGGTTAAGAGTCAAGATGCTTAACTGACTGAGCCACCCAGGCGCCCCCTAAAAGGACCTCTTGTCCTGGGGTCAGCTTTGCCTCTGGGGAGAGTGGGCTCAAGAGAAGAGATTCACGATCTGTAACCAGGCCTGGAGGAGTTCATGGAATGCCCATCCTTGGGCAGCTTTGGAAATAAAACAGACCCCAGCTTATCCAAGGCAATGACCCAGCGATAACTCAGGAAATCCAGACACAGCCTAGCTAATAACCCTTTAACTTTTGCTTAACGTTTTACGCTTTTCAGAACCCTTACGTGAACATGATGACATTTGATCCCAACAGCATCCCAGTTGTGAAGGGAACAGTGCAGGCGTAATGTCCCATTTTACTGGTAAAGAAGTTGAGACCCAGAGATTGAAAGGCTCTCCCGAGGCACTTGGCTAGGAATCAGTAGGGCTGGGACTAGGTCTTTCCCGGTGCTGGGCCGATGGCGCTTCCCCCGCCTTGAGGCTTGTTAGGTCGCCTGGGCAGTGTCCCACGCAGGCGCGCCCCACTGTTTTATTAGCAGTGGCCTGCAGAGCCTGATCTGCACGGACTTCAGCAGGCTGCGTCAGGCACGAGGAGGCGTTAGTCCTTCTAAAAAGTGCTTGTTTAAGAAAGGTTTCTAGGGACCTGATGGGTTAGGGAGTTGGGGAGCGGTGATGGGCAGGGGTTTCCTGGTAGCTAGACATTCTAACAGAATTGCACACTTCAGGAGGCTAGGTGGGCTGGGGACCTGTCTGTCAGAATCACCTCATGGGGTGGGGTGGGGGTTCATAGTCTGCCTGCGTCTGTGTCCGGGCCCCGGAATGGCAACTCTGGGGGAGTGTGTGTCTGGGCATGTGTCTGTATGGTGAAGAACGTCCCACCCCAGCTGAGAGCCTCTGCTCACAGGGAAATCGGGTCTGGTCATTTGGCTTGGGTAGGTGAGTCCTATTGGCCTTTCAATGTAAGCAAATTTAAGTGGTTCCTTAGAGACCAGCTCCCACATACCCAAGGCCCTGCCCTTTCTTCACATACACAACAAGGCTGGGACGTGGGGGTGGGGGTCCCACAGCTGATTGGCTTTCTCCAGCTTTACGGAAAGGGGTTTTCAAGTGCTCTTCTGTGTGTGGCCCAGAGGCTAAGACGAGGTTGCCATTCACGCAGAGGGCTAAGCAAGCTTCCATCCAAGGTTACAGGGAACCCACCTGCAAGGATGGCCATGGCACAGGAAGCCGCGGGACAGGGAGCTCCCCCTTCCTAGCAAGGGGCTCTTTTCTGGGCAAAGTAGAATTCAGATGTTGGGGGTCCGAGGGGGGTGAGAGCTTGGTGAGGTAGGGGGTGGCAGTAAGTTTAGAGTTGCCTCACCTTTTGCTTCAGCACCAGGATTCTGTGTCTGGGGGTTGGCATGGGTGTCCGGCTTTTCATTTAGTAAGCACTTACTACCGACCCTGTGCCAAGTCCTGGACACTGATCTAGGCAGACAGGCCAGACCCTTGGAACTCACAGCTCGGTGGGGTACACAGGCCAGCAGCCATGATCTCTGTTCCTCACCATCCCTGGCTGGGTCTCAGAAGTCAACTTCTGCCTCCCAGGGCATCTCTTGGCTCTGGCTCCAAGACTGCAGAAGCCACTGGCGGGCCCTGAAAGGGAGCGCAGTATTTGCAGCAGTGTGAGGGGAACCGAGCCCAGAGGGTGTATGAGGCCAGCGTAGGGGGTGAGGTTGGGAGGCCGCAGACCAGGCAGCTTGGGGCAGGAGGGCCTATCTGAAGGGCAGCCCGAGGTACCTGTAGCCAACTGGTCTTCCTTTCTGTCTCCAGTTCAGCCAGGCCCTGGCCATCCGGAGCTATACCAAATTTGTGATGGGGGTAAGTCAAGCCCGCGGCTCAGCCAGCTGCCCTTTCCGCTGCCCTGTGGGCCTGGGTGGGGCTTAGGAGGCCAGCTCTAGTGCTGGCTGGAGGCAGGCCTGGGTGTAGGGTGTTGGCACGGAGTCGGAGTCGGACCGGTGGGGGTGGGGCTCACTGCCACTCAGGTCTCCCTGGGTTTCAGATTGCAGTGAGCATGCTGACCTACCCCTTCCTGCTGGTTGGTGACCTCATGGCTGTGAACAACTGCGGGTAGGCGTGCACCCCTCCCCCAGGCACCCTGCCAGGGCTGTGGGGGTGGGGGGTCCGGCTCAGCCTGTCCAAGCTCTGCCTTCTCCCGCCTGGTCTGTGTATAGGCTTGCCACCCCCGCCGCCCGCCAGGTACCCTCTGGGATTCACTGCGCCCCGCTGTTCTGCATCCATGGTTTAGTATGTGGGTGGGTGCAACTCCAAGTCATTCCTTGAGATCTCCTTCTCCTTGGCCGAGCCATTCCCCGTTGTTCAGGGGTCTAACGTGCCCTCCTTCCTGGGCAGGCTGCAGGCCGGGCTCCCCCCGTACTCTCCTGTGTTCAAGTCTTGGATCCACTGCTGGAAGTACCTGAGCACGCAGGTAAGCAGGCTCCCAGCAGAAGGGGCCCCTCCATTCTTCCCCCGCAGCAATCAGGTGAAATGGTTTTGTGGGCTTTACGTTGTGTGAAAGGTGAGGGATTGTCATGGGATCCAGTGTTGTCATAGGGAGGATAGAGGCATTTTCATTAAATTTTCACTTTATTTAGAAAGGATTTGAGGTCGCTAGATCTGAATTTACATACAGGTTTTATAGTAGACACAGTCTCCTTCTTCAACTCTCAAAGACTCTTAAAGGAGGACTTGGAGGGAGCCCATGGAGTAGGTGGTGAACCCCAAGGTCTTAGCCCTTGAGTAGCACGGCTGAAAACACAGTGGCCGCCGTGTCCGAGGCCTACCCCTCCCTTCTGCCAGACATCCCGATGCCCAGGAGAGCCTGAGACTTGAGCTGGGCTATGTGGCGAGGGTGCCACTCTTGGGATTTCGTGTTCTCTGCCCAAGCACCCTCCTGCTGGCTTGGAGCTCCTGGGCCCAGAGGTCACAGATCCAGGCATCTGGCCCAGGGCAGATCCTTGCCTTGGTTTGCCTTGAAGTAAAACCAGCACACTGACAGGCTTGAGGGCTGAGAAGAGAACGGGTGGGAGGGAAGCAGGGGGGGCAAGAGGCAGACCCCATTCTTCCCAGCGGCTCCAGTCAGGTCTACGTGCATCACATCCCATGGGCATCAGGGAGTCCCAGAAGTCTCTGAAGCTAGAAGGGGGATGAGTCTCCTCTTTGGGTCCAGTGATGCTGGACACCCTGTGATGGGAAGCGAACCACTCCCTTGTGCTTCAGGACAGGCCATATTCTGACCTTGCCCTCTAAGACTGCCAGCCTGTGCCCTCCACCTCTGACCCTGGGGTCTCTGAGCAGCTGGCCCCTCCTTTGCCTCATGCTGGCCTTGCTCTGGGGCAGGACGAGAAGCATAGCCTCCCCGTTCACTGACCTGCCCATTCCTTCCAATCCAGGGCCAGCTTTTCCGCGGCTCCAGCTTGCTTTTCCGCCGGGTGTCATCAGGATCGTGCTTTGCCCTGGAGTAACCTGAATCCCCTGAAAAACCCACAGCGTCTCAGCCTGGCCACTGTGGGGGGGGCCTGACCATCTCGGGCACCCGTCAGATGCGTCCAGCCCAGCAGCACCTAGATGTGCTCTGGCCAGCGGGGCTTCGGTTTCCATATTTGCCGTGTGTCTGTCCAGAAGCGGGGGTTGGGTGGGGGGGAGGCTGCACCCCAGTGGATGGGTTCCTGTTAGACCTGCGGAAGGTGGGGTGGGGCTAGGGAATTGGGGCAGAAGCCCCTTCCTTCACAGATTTGCCGAGTCTGCCCTGTGCAAGGGGCCAGAGAATGGCTCGTGGAGGCCCAGGAAGGATGGGAAGAGGCTCACGGGGTCAGATCCCACCCCCACCCCCCACTCATACCCACGTCAGCCCCAGCCATCGTCCTGCAGCTCAGCTGGGAGCACCGCTCTCCTGCTTTGTAAATAGGGCATGGTCCCCTTGCACGAGGCCACCATCATGTCCAGGCCTGTGCTAGGAAGCTCTTGCTAGGTGCTGCCTTCGTGTTTCCAACACTACTTCTCTGGCGCGAAGGCAGCACCCTCTGAACGGGAAATCGTGACTGCTCCGAACGCGTCTCCCTCAGCAGATGCTCGTCGGTTTCACGGTGAGGCTTTGCGTGCAGGATCTGGTTCCCTGCGCCGTTGTGAACACCCAGAAGTTAGGCAGGCCAGTGTTTCTCGTGCTGTTCGGTTTAAAAGTTCCCGGCAAGATTTGACGTCGTCTCCCTCAAATAAATGTACTGGTGGTGATTTGGAGTTTTGTGGGAGCGTGTTATTTTTATGAACGCAGCAGCTCTGCGCAGGGTCCTCCTCAGCCGTGGGTGCTTGTGTGAGAAGGGTCGGGCGGCTCCGCCTGGGGATGAGACGTGCCGGGCCTTGGTGTGGATCAGTCGCGGGGAGGCCGTTGGAGGGTCGTGTGAATTGGACAAGGTCAAGGTGTCAGTTCACAAAGCGACAGCTAGGGCACAGGCCTAGGAGCAGGAAGGCAGCGCCGGAGAGGCCCTCCCGGCTTCAGAAGACGCTCCACCCGCTCCCCGGTCGGCTCAGCACCGCTTGCTGTTGGCATTCTCAGATCATTGGTATAGTGGTCACGTGGTTACAGCGGAAGGGGTAGAGTGGGCCCAGCTGAAGCCCTGAGCTCTGCCTTCTCTGGAAAAGGCAGAGCTCCCTTAATTCGCTTCTGCCCAACGCCAGGGTTACAGACCAGCAGAACTTACAGACGGAACCCCTCTGGGTCTGACGGGTTTCCATCTGATGGGGTTTGAATAGCAGTTGGGGTCCAGCTGAGTTCCCCCAGTGTTTCTCTGCTCTTGTTCTAGGGAAGTAGTTTCAGAGAGTTGGGGCTCTGGTGACTTTGGTCCTGCTCCTCACAGGTATGGGCTGGGTGACCCCCAGGGAAGGCCCCTGGGGTGCTTTGGCAGAACCGGTTTTCCCCAGTGGCCTAGTAGCAGTTGACTTGAGGACAGTTTACTTTGTGTGTCCTTGGTCCCCAAGAGCGCAGGAGCGTGCCTGCGTGGGCGCCCTGGAAGGGTCTGTTGGTCGAGGTCCCATACTCACTTCAGACTGCTGAAGCGCCAGGGAAGGAGAGCACAGGTGAGCAAGGTGAGCGGGCCGCGCCTCGCTGGCACCACTTCTTGAGAGAATGAAGGCCCTTCAGAGACATGTCTGCCTCATTGGCATGTGACCTTTCTCCAGCCCAGTGTGGTTTCCCCCCATAGCACTGACCACTGTTGGGGGGTGGCTTTTCTTCCTGGTGCTCCGCCCTCAAATCCTATTTTTTCATTGATTCCTTCCTCTGGTCCCCCAGATGTAGGGCACCCTGGAACCTGAGCTGAGCTGGCTCTGAAGAGCCCCTCCCTCTGACAGCCATCCCCTCAGACGTTCGGAGAGGCCGCCTGTGGTGAAGAGTGAGTGGTAGGTGGGCGTGGCGGGTCACCCTGAGGAGAGCCAGTGCTGCCCCCAAGTAGTACCTGGGGACTTGTGAATTTCAGGGTCTGGACTGCACTTTCCAGGCTGTCTTCCACAGCCAGAAATGGCCAGAAAATCCCTTTGATGCTCTCAGTTTTTAGTTGAGCAAAGCACAGGTTTTCCCCCTAATGTTTTTCAGTTCAGTATTCAGATGTGGGTATTGAGCATGTTAAGTGCTCCCTTTGCTGGAACCTTCTGTGTTTGAGGGCTGAGGGCTCACCATTGGAGCCCCTGGTATTTCCCTGTCCTGGAAACTAGAGTGACGGGGTTTTTAGCTGAGCTGGATTGGGCTAGGAGGGGAGCTGAGCTGTCAGCAAAAGGAGGGGTGACAGGAGTGGGAATGTCCTTGTGGGGCGTTAGTCTCTATCCACTCCTCTTGGAAAACCCAGTTCTGATGGACAGGCTGGGAAATCCTCTGATAGGCCTTTTGGGGCCCCCTGTAGTGAAGCCTGAGTTGGCAATGGTGGCCTGTGCTGGGTCCTACTGTGGCCCTTGTTGCTTTGCCAGTGCCCAGATGCCTGGGAGCCACGCAGCAGAGTGCTCCCCACTCTGGTCCTTGAGGCCTCAGAGTGCCAGCCACCCTCCCCTCTGAACGTGCCCTCTTAGCTTCATGGACTTGTGCGGACACGTCCCCTCTCTGCCCATTTGTCACAGCCTTGCCTGACTAGTATGGGACACCATGTCTTGTTTCCCCAAAAATGAACTTCCAAAGAGGTCCCAGCTCCTGGTCTTGGATGGGTTCTCTCCATGTGACAGGTTTCCTGAGGGCTGGCCACAGATGCTCTTGCTCTGTAGGAGGCAGGCAGAGCCCACCCCAAAACTCGGAAAGATGGGTTTGGCCTTACACAGTCCTGCTGTGCTCAGAGCTACCTTACTTGACCGACGACCTCAGAGGACCGAGGGCTAGCTTGAGAAAACAGGCCCAAGAAGGGAAGGACCCCTGGCTCAGGATCGCAAGCTGGGCCATCATCTGAAAAATGTAATACTCTGTACTTAGAATAAGAAACAAAAGCATATGACCATATCAGTAGACACAGAAAAAGTATTTGACAAAACTCAACAGCCCTTCATGACAAAAACACTCAAAAACCTAAGAATATAACTTCCTCACCCTGATAAATGGCATCTCTAAAGACCCATAATTAACATTAGACTGAATGATGAAGGACCTAATGTTCTTCCCTAAGATCAAGAGCAAGACAAGGGGGGGCGCCTGGGTGGCACAGCGGTTAAGCGTCTGCCTTCGGCTCAGGGCGTGATCCCAGCGTTGTGGGATCGAGCCCCACATCAGGCTCCTCCGCTATGAGCCTGCTTCTTCCTCTCCCACTCCCCCTGCTTGTGTTCCCTCTCTCGCTGGCTGTCTCTATCTCTGTCGAATAAATAAATAAAATCTTAAAAAAAAAAAAAAAGAACAAGACAAGGATGTCTGCTCTTGCCATTACTCAACATTGTACTGGAGGGTCCAGCCAGGGCAATCAGGCAAGAAAGTGAAATAAAAGTTATCAGGGTTAGAAAGGAAGAAGTAAAACTATCTCTGCAGATGGCATGATCTTGTGGATAGAAAATCCTGGGGGGCCTGGGTGGCTCAGTCAGTTAAGCATCTGCCTTTGGCTCAGGTCATGATCTCAGGGTCCTGGGATCAAGCCCGCTTCTCCCTCTCCTTCTGCCCCTCCTCCCTGCTCATTCTCTCTCTCTCTCTTTCTCTCTCAAATAATCTTTTTTTAAAAAATCCTAAAGAATCCACTAAAAATACTGTTAAAACTAATAAATGAATTCAGCAAGGGTACAGGATATAAAATTGATACACAAAAATCAGTCATATTTCTTTACATTGACAGCTGAACAAAGTGAGAATGAAATTAATAAAACAATTTCATTTATAATAGCACGGAAAATAAAATATGAACAAGTTTAACAAAAAAAATTGCACAGTTTATACTTTGAAAACTACAAAACATTGTTGAACAAAAGTAAAGACCTAAATAAATGGAAAGACAACCTGTGTTCGTGGATTGGAAGATTTTGATGGCAAATTACACAAACCCTATCAAAATCTCAGCCGACTTCTTTGCAGAAATTTGATAAGCTGACACTAAAATTCAAATGGAAATTCAAGGGATCCAAAATAGCCTAAACAATCTTGAAAAAGAACAAAATCAGAGGACTCACACTTGACAATTTCAAAACTTAGCTAAAAAGTTATGGGAATCAAGGTGGTGTGATACTGGCATAAGATAGACATATAGATCGATGGGACAGGATCGAGAGTCCAGAAATAGTCACATTTAAGGTCAATTGATTTTGGACAAAGGCAACAAGACAGTGAATGGAGGAAGAATCGTCTTCAACAAAAAGTGCTTGGACAGCTGGACATTCACATGCATGAGAATGAAGTTAGACTCCCACCTCACACCACATACAAAAGTCAGCTAAGAATGGATCAAAGGCCGAAATACAAGAATTGAAACTATAAAACTCTTAGAAAAAAGCATAGACATAAATCTTTGTGACTTCGGGTTAGGCAGTGGTTTCTTAGATACGACACAAGGAGAGCAACAAAAGAACAAATAAATTGGGTATCATCAAAATCAAAGACTTGTGTTCAGAGGACATCCTAAAGAAAAATTGACAACTCACAGAATGAGAGAAAATGTTTTAAAATTACATATCTGGTAAGGGACTTGTATCTAGACTATATAAAGAATTCCTACAACTCAGTAAGACGAGTACCCCAGTTAAAAAATGGGCAAGAGCCTTGAATAGACCTCTCTCCATAGATGAAAGCCCAGTAAGCACATGCAGAGATGTGCTTGGCATCATTAGGGAAATGAAAAGCAAAAGCACAATGAGCTGCTACTTCGCACACATAGGATGGCTATAATTTTAAGAAGATAATGAGTGTCGGCGAAGATGTGGAGAAATGGGAATCTTCACACGTTGCTGGTGCGCAGGCGCAATGGGCAGCCACTTTGGAAAGCAGTCTGGCGGTTCCTAGAAGAGTTAAGCGGAGAGTGACCATGTGGCCTGCAGTTACCATGCGATAGTGCTTCTCGGTATATACCCAGGAGAAAGGAAAACATGTCCACACAAGGACTTCTCCCTGAAGGTTCACAGCCGCAGCGTTCATAATAGCCACCAGGCGCCAACCCCCCGAATGTCCACCAGTTGACAAATGGATACATAAAATGTATTCTATACAAGGGAATATTATTTGGGGATAAAAAGGAGTAAAGTACTATCGCATGCTACAGCACGGATAGATCCTGGAGAGATGATGCTGAGTGAAAGAAGCCAGCCAGAAAAGGCCACCGAGTGTATGATCCCATTTATACAAAACGTCGGAACAGACAAATCCATGGAGACACTAGATAGGGCTTTGGGGTGCAGGGGGAATGGGGAGTGGCTGCTGATGGGGAGGGGGTTTTTTGGGGGTGGAGAGAATGTTTTAAAACTGCTGATGGTTGCACCCCCCGTGAATATACTAAAAGCCGTCGAGTGATACACTTTAAGTGGGTGAGTTGTATAGGGGTTGTATCTTAATTTATATTGTTAAGTTCTATCTTGATACGTTGACACACACACACACACACACACACACACACACACACACACGGGCTTTCCGGCCTCGCAGCACTGCACCGTCCTGCTCTGCCCCCCCGGGGGAGTGTGTCTGGGACTCCAGAACACTTTCTCAGGATTCCTCCAAGCACGCAGGGCTGGCAAAGCCTTCTGGGCTGGTGTACCAGATGGGCCCCGGGCAGCAGCGCCCTGTAAAAAGGCTGTAGGCCACTCCTTGATTCTGGGTCTAAAACCCAACTAAGCCCCCACCGGTGACCCCTGGAGATGGGGAGTGAGTCAGCCCTTGGCCCTTCCTCCTTCCTGTGGGCTGCCTGAGATTTGAGTTGGGGAGGGGGACAGTTTATAGGAAGGAAAGGAAGGGTGCCCCGAAGGACTGGGTGGAGTGTGTGGGGAAAGGAGGTGTGTAGGAGAGGGAGCAGGTGCGGGGGCGGAAGGGGAACCTCTTCAGGGTGTCTCAAAGAGCCCTCCTTCGCCCAGCACCCCTCATAAGCACAAAGACTCGGTACTCTTACACAGGCTTTATTCAGGAGTCAGGGGCTGCTTCCCTTCCCTGGTCCCTGCCTGCCCCCCCCACCCCTCCCCACTCTAGAACCCCATTCAGGTGGGGCTTGTCCTTCATCTGCCCCTCACAACCACCCCCCCCAGCTACACCAGCAAGTAGGGGGAGGGGGCACTCAGAACCCCTACCTGCAAAGGCAGATGGTCCCCAGCCCAGTCGGCAGGGATCTCCCCTGAATCTCCAACCCCTCCCCAGGATTGAGATGGGAGGGGCAGGAGGGATCTGGGCCAGGTGGCAACCTGAGCTCAGCCAGCCAGGCCTCATGCCCCCAAGATGTCTGTGGATGAGGGCACATGCCCTGCAGCCTTTCCCTCCTAGAGGGCCTTCAGCCAAGAAACATCTCCTCTGGGGGGTGGGGGGACAGGGTGGGGGAGGTGGCAGAAGGACAGCTGACCTCTTCAGCCTGGGAAGGCAGGAGGGACTCCTGGGAACAGCCCCAGACTCAGATGCCTTAAGGAAGAAGCTAAGGGACTAGGAGGGGTCAATGGGTTTCTGGAAAGCACTGAGATCTTTTGTGCCCAGGAGAGCAGAACCACGGCCACAGGACAACAGGAGAATGAGCACAAGTGGCCACAGGAACACTGCTCAGAACATTCTGCAGCTAGCTGAGGGGTGGACCTCCGCAGAAGCAGAGGCACTCCTGGGGCGGTGCCAGGTGTTGGCGTTACAGAGGCCTCCTGAGGGCACAGGTCACTGGCCCGGAGTCTGGCCAGAAGCTGGGGTCAAGGGGGGCTACTGGGCCACAGAGCAGGACCTGCCCAGGAAACTGTGGCCTCTTACTTGGAGGAAGACAATCCAGAGTGGGCATGAGGCCAGGGTCTCCCCACCAGGCCTTGCCTTTGAGTGGTGAGCCCTTCAGAAGATTCCAGCCAGCACCAGGGGAGGCAGTAGGAGCAGTCCCAGAAGGGGGCCCCAGACGTGACCAGGGCCCGAGTTCAGCCCTGACTTGAGGCTAGGCTTTTCAGGGCCGTCTGCACCTGTGGGGAGGGAGAGGCTTTGTCTCAGTCTGGACACAGTTCTGCGTGACCTCCCACCCTCCCTGCCAGGCATGCAAGTGGGGGCCCAGCAGCCAGGGAGGAAGCTGTTAACCCGGAGGCCGCACGCCCCACTATGCCTGTAACATCGATGCTGGGGGCAGGGTGCTGACGTTCTGGAGACAAGGAGGGAAGGTGGGACGAACACTACAGGCCTTACCTGGCAAAGATGACTGCAGAGCCAGGGTACGCCCGCCCACGGCATTAGCGGTGGCAGAGGTATTGGGGGAGTTGGACAGGGACTTGGAAGAGGTGTGCCCCGTGTGGTCCAGTGTGGCCGGCAGCTCACCTGTCTTGCCCTGGCCTGGAAACACTGAGGCCAAGACCTCACTGGAACGAGACAACTCGGCCTCAGCCTTGCCCACCTTCTGGGAGTGGGGTAGCGGCTCCCGTGTCCCTGTCAAGAACACCTTGGGGTGCAGAGAACTCTCTGGACTCACGGAGGGCACTCTTGTCCTGCTGGCCTCTTCGTCTGCCAATTTGGAGATGGGATTATGAGTCGATTTGGGGAAGATAGCTGGCCCCTCGTCCAGGGAGAACAGGCTGTGAGTTGCCAAAAAGGGAGGGACCTCAGTTGTTAAGGAAGGTGGAGCCTCTGTTGCCATGGAGAGGGAATCTTCCGTTGCTAAGGAAGATGGGGCCTCGGTTTCTACAGCAGGTGGAGCCTTGGTTGCCAGGGGACTTGAGACCTCTGTTACCAGGGAGGATGTGGTTTCCGTGGCCAGGGAAGAAGGGATACCGCTTTTCCTGGAGCCTGAAGCTTCGGTTGCCAGGGAAGACGGGGCCTCAGTTACCAGGTGAGGCAAATCCTGAGCCTCTTCCGGGCTTATGATGGGTTCTGACAAGAAACAAGGCCTGGCGTTAGTGCTACAGCGGGACCCCACATCCGTCACCCCACCACGATCAAGGCGAGGTGACCAGATGTCCGACGATGACGATGACACACAAACACACATCCCCTCCAGAGATTACGTCCTTCACTGATAATAAATGTTATTTTATTATAACATTATGACAGTGTCTCTTCTATCCACCTCCTTGTCCAAATCTTCCTCTCCGCACTCACACAGCCACTTTTTTCAGGGGACTCGCCAGCCAGATGCCTATGCCTAACACGTCCACCGCGTCCCCTTGACGTCCACCTGGCCACGCCCACCACCAGGACCCGCCCGCCAGGGGGAGCCCTCTCCTCTTGCCACGCCCACCTCGGCCTGCGCTCGCCCACCTCTGTCCTCCACCCTTCGCTCGGAGGGTTGAAATCCGGTCACTTTGAATGACAGGGCGCCAAAATGCGCAAGGAAAGCGAAGTGGGCTTGGGAACGCAAAGGGCCCCCGAAGGTCAAGTCCCGCCAGACCCCTCCCGCTGCCCGTGCACCTCTCGGGAGTCCCGGGAGGCTCTAAGGACCATGCTGTCGGCATCCCTTGCCGCCCCTTCCTACTCCTCCCCACCCCACCCCCAACTCACCACAGAGGGAGTTCTCGCAGCGGTAGCCGGAGGGACATAGGGAGCACGGAGTCCCTTCCTGGTAGGGTCTCTTTCCCTTCACGTTCCCCCTGCGGGAGGCGAGGACGATGCTGGGGGCGGGGGCGGTCCCTACAGACCCCTGTCCCTATCCCTCATACACACACCTAGGCCGGAAGTACCCCTGGGTCTTGCTTGCTCCCAACTAGCTTGCTGGGCCAATGAGAGTAGACTCCCATCGCTGCCGTCGCAGCTCCCGCAAAGGTATGGGGTTTAGGCCCCAGACTGGCCCCCTCCTACAATCTTCAACTACCCAACTCAACCCCCCTCCTTGACTCTGCCCATCCTCTACCCCCAGGGCTCCCTGGGCACTCACGGGGGCTCATAGTTGCAAACCAGCAATTGAATATTGATCTCCTCAACACCCTGGAGCTTCTCACAGAAGTGGGAGCCACAGCCAATCCTCTCTGTCTTGGCCCAGACCACCTGAGGAAGGGCAAACCCAACAGTTTAGCCTGGGTGGGACACCAGTAGCTAGTGTCTCTCTACACCTGTCTTCTATGGGTGGGGAGAGGAGGATCCCTACATCCTGTCAGATCCAAGTCTCTGAGGACACGCAGCTCAGGACAAAACTCTGAACAGGGGGTTTGGGAAGAATTTGTCCTGAACCACACACACTAGTTCACCAGGCCTTTCTCTGAAAACCTTCCCTTTGTACATACCCTCATGTGTTCCTCCTGTGCATTTTTTTTTTTTTTTTGCAAATTCCTGTGCATTTTAAACAGGGGGTATATCCAAAGGAATGAATCCCAAATGGGAGAATCTTAGATATCAACAACAAACAAAATCCAAGGAAGAGAACAGAAGGAACCATTTTGAATGTAGAACTCCACCCCCACCCCACCCCACCACATCACAAGTGAGTAGAGATTTGCTCTGCTGTTTCTAAGTCTGGGTCTCCTAGGTGAGGGAATTCTGTCTTAAGTATAAAATTTTATATATTCTTTAAGATTTTATTTTATTTGTTTGAGAGTGAGAGCACAAAACAGGGGGAGGAGCAGGCAGAGGGAGAAGCAGACTCTAGGCTGAGCAGGGAGCCGGATGTGGGACTTGATCCCAGGACCCTGGGATCATGACCTGAGCCGAAGGCAGACACTTAACCAACTGAGCCACCCAGACGTCCCAAATATAACATTTTAAAAGTCAAAACAGCCTTTGTGCACCACCATGGGCTGAGACCAGCAGCCCCCCCTTGCTGCTTCTAGACCTCGTCTGCTCAGGAGTCACTCAAATGGAGGGCAGTTTTTGTTGTGAGATCTGGCTCTGGCTGTTAATTCTGCACACATCCCCAGGACTCGTTTTTTTCTGCTCAAGTTAGCTTAGAATACCACTGTTGAGCATCTCCCAGGCAGAAATGACCTCAGAGTGCGTGTGCACTCAGCCCTGGGGAACGCTGGGGTGGTGGGCGGCAGACCCATTCCTGCTGGGCGTTGACAGCAATCCTTGCAGGGGGACGCGTGTGTGTGTGTGTGTGTGTGTGTGTGTGTGTGTGTGTGTGTTGGGAGTGAGGGGCGGGTAAGAGGTGGCAGGGTGCGGAGGGAAGGGGACAGGGAGGGCTGCGGGCACTCACAACTTCTTCATCTGGATGGGCGATGTCAGGATTTCCTTCCCCAAAGATTAGCACTAAAAATACCACTCAAAAGAAGTACTGGAAAGTGGAATTGGTGGATATGGGTGGGAAGAAAGTTGATCTTCCTTTTTCTTTTTTAAGAAAAATTGTCATGTTATTGTTTGAACAATAAGCACTGGGTGGAGAGGAACAAGACTTCGGTAACACTGATGTTAATTCCCCTACACACCCATATACACACACCCCTACAGCGCCCGCACCCAACATCTCTTATCTAGAAACTCGAATTTTCAAAATGCAGTGAGAAACCTGACATAAGCAAGAAGTGACTGTGAGGGGCAGGAAGTGATCTCGAAGGCTCCCCGAAACCTTCACTCAGTGATGATTTGCTCTTATTTTACACATGGCTTTTACAAGCAGAAGAAAAGTTAAACACGCACAACTGTCTATTTGCTTTATCGGTCCCTGGCAGGTTAGAAGCAGACACCACGAGAAATGACAAAAGAGGGACAGTGAGAGAAGCCAGAAGTCGGGGGCAGTTACCGCGGGGGCAAACAGGCCTGCCTGAGGCCGGAGGACAGGGCCGCTTAGAGGTCGGTCAGGACTGCCTAGTGCTG
>NW_024425564.1:1808116-1812938 GCF_017311325.1 Ursus maritimus
CTGTCAGTGATTACCGTCCACGACACTGGCTCTGCCACACCTAACTTAGGTCCCTTCAGTGGGAGGCTGAGAGGGGCCACCTAGATTTTCAACCGACTGGGGTTCTTCAAGAGTCACCTGAACATGGTTTAGGCAGTTTGGGAAGCAGAGTCCGTCAGAGGCGCTCCTGTGGAAACACGACGTCTACGAAGGGGCTCGGGGGCTTAGAGTGGGGGCTCCCCGGGCTCCGAGGCCGGAAGGGGAGAGGCGGCCCCTCCCCCTGCCTCGCCCCTCCCCCTGCTCGCGCGGCCCCGCCCACCCGCCCTGTAGCCCCGCCCACCGCCCTGTGGCCCCGCCCGCCCGGCGGCCTCGCACCTGCGTGTAGTGGCCGCACATCTGGCCCCGGTCGCAGGAGGCGGCGCTGAGGTTGTAGTGCTCGCGCTCGTGGTGCCACTCCTCCATGGCCAGCGGCACGTCCAGGCCCTCCTCCGTGATGGCGAACAGGTTCTCGCCGCGCCGCCCGCGCTCCTTGTTGTGGCCCCACACGCACTGCTGCGCGTAGGCCTTGGCGAAGGCGGCCAGCTCCTCGTCCCACCTCTGCGGGGCAGGTTGGGGAGGGAGGTGAGCGCCTTGCGCTCGGGGAGACGGGGAGAGGGGGTGGGAGAGGGAGGTGGGGATCAGAGAAGAAGGTCGAAGGTGTCCTGGGGGCCTCTGGAGGCCGGAGACCCTCCCTTCTTTTGGGATGACTCTTGGCGGTGATCAGACACAGGTCTGTGCTCCTGGAGGGCTTCTGTGGGGAGGTGGGAGGGTTCCACGCCACGGAGTTGGCTAAACTTGGGACCGTGCACCAGCTGTGATTTTAGACAGATTGCCTCACCTTTCTGAACTCTCATGGGGCTTTGGGAAGAATAAATGAGATGATGTTTGTGACAGTGTTATTATTAATTAATATTAATATCCTTCTATGTGAAAGGAGGGCAGCCGTGCTCCCAGCGGTGCACCCAGGGCTGCCTGACTGCTCCTAAGACCACAGAATTTCCAGTGAGGTGTTCAAGGGCTGCGTTGTTTATTCTGCCGCCCTCCACCCCCTCACCCACACACCATAAATATGACTTGGGGCGGCCAGCATTCCCCTCTCAGGTCCCACTCTCCCCTTGGGGTGGCCCAGCCTCCACGGCTTTACCATTTCCATGCTTCCCTCCCAGGTGCTCTCAACTCTTGTCAACTGACAACCCCTTTTCCCCAGAAGATTAAGTGTCTCCGTGTGACCCTCACTGAGAAGCCTATTTCCAGAGCGTTGGTGTTTCCAGGAGCTGTCTGACCCCAAAGGCCTGTTATCCAGGGGGGACCTCAGGTGAGGCAGCAGGAGGGGGTATGTTAGGTGAAGGGACCTCTGAGATTCTGTGTGTCCCCGGTTGGGAAGACGGGCCCAGTGTGGGTGGGAAGAGGGATTAACAAAGGATTGATGCGAAAGGCCTGGATCCCATTAAACTTCGTCCTTGGCCTCTCCTAGAAATGGACGGCCTGGTGGGAACTCTTGCTCCACCCTCTGGCGGCCCAGCCAACTGTGGGAGCCAGACAGCCTACGAAGTGCCAAGAGCCTGGGTGACCCTGAGAGGAGGGGATTGTGTGGCTCTTCACACACACACACACACACACACACACACACACGGTTCTCAGGAGCAGCTGCCTGGGGTGGGGATGGGAATACAGGGCTGGGACAGACCCACTTTGTGACTATGGGTGAATCCCTTTCCCTCCCTGGGTGTTTTGTCCCTATTCCCTGAGGTTCTCCCAGACTCTGGCCGTAGGGGAGTTGGGGAGTGGGAATGCAGCAGAGTGCGGGGGCCTGACGGAGGTGTGAGCTCCCATAGGACAGTGGTGGGGCCCCAGTGTGGTGCAGGGCCGGTGCGTAGCAGGTGCTCAACAGACATTGTCAGCCCTTGATGACAGAGACAGACCCTGCTTTCAGGCCGGCTGGGAGTCCTATTCCGAGTGGGTGTGTGGAGTCCCAGCCGTGGAGTCATTCCTGCAGGTCTCAAGGCTTCTCAGTCTTCCAGAGACCCCTGTGGATTTTTGAGAGTCCCGGCACGCCCCCACATTGACCGCATGGTCACCATCTGAAAGCAAGTCCATTCACTCATTCACTCACTCAACAGCACTGTGCCAGCCCGGAACTGACAGCAAAGACCGAGAAGCCCAAGTTCACACTGCCGCAAACTGCTGATTGGGCCACCGTGTGGTAAATGACAGATTTGCAATGGGCAGTGTAGAGGCACGGAGGATGGCCATTTAGCCCAACCTGAGGGTGGAGAAGGAGGCGCTAAGCTAAGTGTTGAAACTGAGGCATCGGTCAGGTGGAGAGAACAGAAGGCACAGCATGAGCAAAGGCCAGAGGTGAGAGACAGCGTTTTGGCTGGGGAAGGACAAGCTGTTGAGGTTACTGAGGGAGAAACTGAGCAGGAGAGGAGGCTGGAGGCGTCAGCAGCGGTCAGATGCTCAGAGAGCCTTCTCAGGAGCTGGAGCTTTATCCCGAGCCAGTCAGGAGCCAGTGGGAGCCATTGAAGGGTGTTGAGCAGGGTCAGGCCGTGTGTTGGATCATTCATTTTGGCAGTAGAGGCCAGAGGCTGAGGAAGCAGGTAGGGGCTCTTCTAGGAGTCCTTGGGAGAAGTAATGAAAGACTGGACCAGGATTGTACCAACGAACAAGGATGGGGGTATAGGATTCAAGGAAAATTGAACCTTCTGGGAGGTAAAGGTATGATGATTAGATGTGGAAGCTAGGGGAGAGAAAAGAGTTCATGATAACTGCCACCTGCCTCACCCTGGACCCATTCCCTCTTTTGTTAATCAAACGCTAATTGAGCCCTTACTGTATGCCACACACTGTTCTAAATGCTTTCTACATATTCACTCATTTAACCCTCATAACCATCCTACAAGGGAATAACTGTGTTGTCATCATCTTCAATTTACAGATGAGGAAGCTGAGGCACAGAGAGGTTAAGTAACTTAGCCAAGGTCACACAGCTAATAAATGGCAGAATCAAGATTTGAACGAGGCCACCTGGCTCCAGTTTCTGTATTTACCACTCCTGAGGTTGAGCCTGAGCGTTGTTCCCAATTTGTCCTGGTATCCCAGTCCGTCCCCTCCTCCCATCACTTCCCACCAGACAGCAGCATATCCCCTGAGTATCTGAACTGCTTTCCAGAATGTTGCCCCACCCCCAAGGTCCACCTCTGTCCACAAAGCAGCTCCTGGGTGGGTAGCCCCAGCCTCAGCCAACAAGACTGCAGGGCATCGGGGATCTACAGATGGGGAAACTAAGGCTCAATAATGCGTTCCAGGCCCCCATCAGGCAGCCGTTGGCGGAGCTGGTAGCGGCATCCAGAGCTCCTGATCTGCCGGCTGCAGTTCCTGGTTGCTGGGCGACAGGGCTTGAACGGTGGTGCCGTGTGCATTTCTAGAGGCCTTCCTTTTGTCACACGTCCTCCTGTCTGACCCCCATGGTAGGGATTGCCAGTCCCAGATGATAGATCAGGAAATGGAAGCCTCTGAAGATAAAGGGACCCACCCAGAGTCACTTTGCCAGACGGAGCAGAGCTACCGCAACTCCAGTCCTGGACCCTGAGGCTCGCCGCTGCGTTCCCCCCGTGTGACCTTGCTGTGGCGCACGAGCTGTGGGGTCCCTGGACACTGCTCCTGAACCTCCCAGACACCTGAGGGTGGCCGGAGAGGATGGGCCTGCTCAGCCCTCCGCGGGGTGGGGGGGGAGGTGAATTTCTAATTTTCTCTCTCTCTCTCTTTCTTGCTCTCTCTCTCTTTAAAGGATTTTATTTATTTGAGACAGAGAGAGAACACACGAGCAGCCTGAGGGGCAGAGGGAGAGGGAGAAGCAGGCTCCCCGCTGAGCAGGGGGCCCGACGCGGGGCTCGATCCCAGGACCCCGAGATCATGACCTGAGCTGAAGGCAGATGCTTCACCGACTGAGGCACCAGGCGCCCGACTTTATGTCTTTCATCTTGAGCATAACCAGCCTGCCCCTAACCCTACCGTCAAATAACTCTCCCTCTTGACACAGGTAACCTGCCACCCCAGATCTGGCTTCCGTCATCTGTAAGCACGTCTCTGTATGTCCGCTACATTTGCATGTGTCCCCACAAGTACACAGGAGTTGTGTTTACGTGTTTTTAAGCCTTATGTAAGTATACCCTCCTGCATAGATATTTTTTGGGGTTTCATCCCCCAGCCCCGTCAGCGTTCTATCTGGGAGATTCAGTCCCTGTTGATATATACGTAGCCCTAATGGTGACCCCATTTTACAGATGCGAAACTGACGGTTCTTACGAGGTTCAGGGACCCACCCCAAATCGCAGGTCCTGCTGTGTGACGAGACAGTTGTGAACTGTGTGATGCGGAGCCCTCTCTGTTTCTGGCTCCTGTTCTCGCCCACCTCCTCGTACATCCCTCCTACCCTCGTGCCGGGACGCATCCTGCTGCCCTCCTTTCCTCTCCTCACTGCCTTGGAAAGCATCTGAAAGACCGTTTTCACCAAGGTGTTAGGAACTTCCCGTGTTCCCCCATCAGGGGCACCTGCATTTTAGGAAGGGGCTGGAAAGGAGCCACTGGAGTGGGAAGCTGGGGCTCCCAGGCCTGGCTCTACCAACTGTGACGCTTGAAAGCCCCTGAGGGACCAGCAAGTCCCTCTGTGCCTCAGTTTCCTGCTCTGTAGAATGGGGCTGCCGCTGGGGACCTGTGAATTGCACAATGTCTCTGTCACTGACCAGAGCGATGAGTCTCTGAGGTAGCTTCTGCTAGGGGTGGGAGGGATCGGGGGGGGGGG
>NW_024425564.1:1812948-1972095 GCF_017311325.1 Ursus maritimus
GGGGGGGGGGGAGCCCAGCCCAGCACCCCCTCACCCCGCCGGTGAGTGCCCCTGGCCGCACTCACCATTTGCAGCATGTCCGCGGCGGGAGGGGACACCTGCGCCCGGTAGAGGTTGTGCAGCTCCACCATCGCCCGTTTCTCGTCGTCACTGAGGGCGCCGGCGGGGCCCACGGTGGCCGCCAGCAGCAGCAGCAGCAGACTGCAGGAGCCGTGCATGGTGGCCAGTCCTCTCGGCCTCTCCCGGCCAGGGGTCTGGCAGCTGGATTTAAAGCCCTCCCACACAAGCACCACCCTGGCTGGGGCGGCGGGAGGGGCTGTCTGCAGACGGCCCGGCCACACAATGTCTCCAGGAGGGCCGGGTGCTTGGGTCCCGACCAGCGCTGAGTCCACTCCCAGCATTGATCTCTCCTCAGAGTCCTTGGCAAAAAAAAGCCTCCTTTCTCTTGGTAACGCGGGCTCAGGCCAAGTGCTGTGTGTGTTCCACACAGTCGTGGACAGGTCCTCAGGGGCAAAAATATAGTAACCCAGGTCACACCCGCTGGTAGGAGGACCCTACCCCTGAGGATTGGGCAAGATGAGGGAGCTGTGGTTGGTGTATGGAAGGATGGAGGGAGGTGAGATGTATTTGGTAAAAAAAAAAAAAAAAAAAAAAAAAAAGGCCAACCCAAACCTGAATCCTGGTTCTGCTCCTTTGCTGGCTGTTTTTGGCAGTTTTCTTAATCAGATCAGTGGCAGTAATAGTACCGACCTCATAGGGCTGGAAGGAGGATTAAATGAGATCAAATGTATGTAAGGCACCAGTAGAGTAGCCGCCACTCAGTCACAGTAGACAACGACGCCCCCCATGGCATGGCCCGGGCCAGCTCCCAGCCCCAGAGGGAGGCAGGACTCCTGCCCATAGGAGGAGAGACTGAGGTGTCTCCCACTCTAGGTGTATCCTGGAATAGGGCTTGTCGCTATGGATAAAATGTTGGCTTCTGCGTACCCTTCGTGAACGCATGTACTCGGGTGCTCATTTGGAAGTGGGATGCAGGGACCTTTCCTGCTCTGAATATCTAGAAAATAGAACGTGTCTGTTTTTGAAATCAAGACGGAGCAGAAAAGCAGTGAGATGAGCGAGCTGATGCAGCAGGGGTCTTGAGGGGAGGCTGTTAGAAGGGAAACAGGCCCAGTGGCCAAACACTTGCACTCTAATGACCATGCAGGGCAGGGACCAAGGTCTTGGCCTTCATGAGGGAGGAAGTTGAAACCAGTACTCTTGGGTTGAGCTGGGATCCTTAAAGCCTGCACTCACAGTGAATGCAGACCCGGAGAAAGCCTCCTCACTGGCTTTGAAGATGGCAAGAAAAATCTGTCTGCTCAGGTCTCTGGGTGAAACTAAAAGCACGAGCAAAAACAAAAACAACTTGGATCACACACACACACACACACACACACACACACACATACGTTAGAACTAATTAAAAAATTCAGTAAAGTTGTAAGATATGAAATGAATACACAAAACAAGTGGTATTTCTATATACTAACAACAAATAACCCAAAACGGAAATTAAGAAAACAATTCCATTTACAATAGCAATAAAAAGAATAAAATACTTAGGAGTAAACTTAATCACGGAGGCAAAGGCTTGCACATTTAAAACTACAAAACCTGCTGAAAGAAATTAAAGAAGACATGAATAAATTAAAAGACATCCCATATTCATGGATTAGAAGTCTTAACGATGTGGGGCTCGATCCCGGAACGCCAGGATCACGCCCTGAGCCGAAGGCAGACGCTTTAACGACTGCGCTACCCAGGCGCCCCTCATGGATTAGAAGTCTTAACACCACAGTCTGCAACTACAGAGTCAGTGCAATCCCTAACATAGTCCCAATGATGGCTTTTTGCAGAAATAAAAAAAAAATCCATCCCAAAAAGTCATATGGAATCTCAAAGGACTCCAAAGAATCTTGAGAAATTGGAACAAAGTTGGAGGTCTCACATTTCCTGATTTTAAAACTTACTTCAGGGGCGCCTGGGTGGCACAGCGGTTAAGCGTTAAGCGTCTGCCTTCAGCTCAGGGCGTGATCCCAGTGTTATGGGATCGAGCCCCACATCAGGCTCCTCCGCTATGAGCCTGCTTCTTCCTCTCCCACTCCCCCTGCTTGTGTTCCCTCCCTCGCTGGCTGTCTCTATCTCTGTCGAATAAATAAATAAAATCTTTTAAAAAAAACTTACTTCAAAGCTACAGTAATTAAAACAGTGTGGCATTGACATAAAAAGAGACATACAGACCAACAGAATAGACTACAGAACCCAGTAATAAACTCTTGCATATATGATCAAATGATTTTTGACAAGGGTATCAAGACCATTTAATGGGGAAAGGGCAGTCTTTTCAACAAATGGCGCTGGGAAAACTGGATATCCACATACAAAAGAATGAATTTGGATCTTTACTTTGCACTATATACAAAAACCAACTCAAAATGGATCAAAGACCTATGCATAAGAGCTAAAACTACAAAACAAGAGAAGAAAACACAGGGGAAGAACTTCATGACATTGGATTTGGCGAGCATTTTTTGGGTGTGACACTAAAATAAAAGACAATAAAAGAAAATATAGATGAATTTCACCTCCAAGGATGACATCAACGGAGTGAGAAGGCAACCTATGGAATGGGAGAAAATATTATCAAGTCGTATATCTGATGAGGGATTCATATATACAAAGAACTCCTACAATTCAAGACCAAAACAACCCAAACTACCTGCCAAAAAATGGACAAAGGACTTGAACAGACACTTCTCCAAAGAAGATATACAAGTGAGCAAAAAGCACGTGAAACGATGCTCGTCACCAGTCGTTAGGGAAATGCAAATAGAAACCACGATAAGATATCACTTCATACCCATTAGGATGGCTATTATAACAACAACACTCCCCCCGAAATAGCAAGTGTTGGCAAAGATATAGCGAAATTGACACCCTTGTGCATTGCTGCTGAAAATGTTAAATGGTGCAGCCACTGTGGGAGACGGTATGGTGCTTACTGAGAAAAACTAAACAGAATTACACCATGCTCCATTTTGGATCCATTTTGGATAGATATCCAAAAGAAGTTAGAGACGAGATTCAAACAGAGTGAAGAGTGAAGCACCAATGTTCACAGCAGCACTATTTGCAGTCGCTAAAAGGTGGAAAGGACCCAGGTGCTCATCAGCGAACACGGATAAACGAAATGTGATCCTTGCACACAATGGAATATTATTCAGCCTTAAAAAGGAAGGAAACCCTGTCACAGGCTACGACCTGGATGAACCCTGCAGACGGTCTGCTAACTGAAATAAGCCAGATACAAAAAGACAAATATTGTGTGATTCCACCTATAGAAGGGACACAGAGCAGTCAGATTCATAGAGACAGAACGTGAAATGGTAGTTTCCAGGGGGTGGAGGAGAAGGAAAATGTAGAGTCATTTTTTAATGGGTACAGTTTCAGTTTGGGAAGATGAACAAGTTCTGGAACCGGATGTGGCGGTGGTTGCACAACAGCGTGAGGGTAATTAGTGCCACTGAGCTGCCCACACGGAAATGGGCACGAGAGCAAATTTTAGCATATTTTACGACAGACAAAACGAAACTAGGGAATTATTTATTTATTTGAGAGAGAGAGAGAGCACAAGCAAGGGGAGCGGCAGAGGGAGAAGCAGGCTCCGCACTGAGCAGGGAGCCTGACGCGGGGCTCGATCCCAGGACCCCGGGATCATGACCTGAGCCGAACCGAAGGCAGATGCTTAACTGACTGAGCCACCCAGGCGCCCCCAAACTTGGGAATTCTTAAATTGTCCCGAGTGGGGTGGATATTGAGTAGTGGTGGTGGTGGTGGGAGTAGTCTCAGCAGAAATAAGGTAAAATCATGTCTGCAGGGAGCTTCCTCGCCCCAGGCCGCTCGGGCCATCTGTGAGGGGAAGCAATCTCCAGCTTTAGTGCACAGGCAGAAACTATAAAACACATGAGGAACTGAGCTCCTGTGAGCAGCGGTGTACAACACAAGTGGGAGGATTTCTGTCCCCCCAAATCTGAGATAATAGAACAATCTGGAAGACTTTCAAATAACTATATTAATGATGATGAAGGAAATAAATAGGTAGCTGGAAAAGGGAGAAGGCAGATTTAGGAAGTAGAGTGGTGCGTGGCGGAGAGAGCATTTGAAGAGTTCAGGAAAATGGGTCAGTCTGTGGGAAAGAGGAGAACCTCCAGGGTGAAGTCTGGGCGCAGGAGAGAAGGGCAGGAGCGGCCAGATCCCACCCCGGCCCAGCCTGCGGGGGTAGCTCTCCCAGCATGCTTAGCTGACGAAGCTGTGAGCTGGTGTCTTTCCTCTAAGGACAGGAGAAGGTGGCGCGTGCCTGACTGCAGCCAGGGCTTGAGATAGAAATCAGGAGACTTAGAAGAAAACTTCCCAGGGAGTGAAGTGCTGAGACCCAGCCTGGAAGGGGCTGGGCAGAAGCGGGAAAGACAAGGTTCTCAGATGCGCCCCAGGTCAGAAGCAGGCAGGATGCTCAGGGCGCCCTGCGTGGCCACCCCCGAGGCAGCTCTGTCGGCTCAGTACCCTGGGCAGCATTCACTCGCTCCTCGGTCAGTCAGTCAGCGAAGATTCACAGAGCTTCTCAGCTGTGCCGGGTGCCGAGCTGGGTAAGATAGACCCAGGCCGCAATGTCATGAAGCAGGAGACCCGCCAGGAAACATGGGTAGCTTTGTGGAGAAGAGTGTGGGGCTTTCTAGCTGGGTAGCCTTGGGCAAGCTATTTCCCTGCTTGCTGCCCTCAGTTTCCTCATCTGTAAATTGGGCTTAGAACAGAACCCACCCCATAGGATGGTTGGGAGCATTAAATGAATTAATATCTGGGTAGGTCTTGGGATAGTGTCTGGCACCTTCTAAGTGCTCACTGAGTTAGCCAATATGAATGTATTTATTATTATTATTATTATTATTATTATTATTATTATTACAGGTGGGAGAATTAACAGGGCCTCAAGTCGTAGCTGAGAAAAAAAAATACAGCAGCCTTGCTCGCCTTTTCCCCTGGGCAGCTGGAAGGGAAGGACAGGCGTAACCTGTGCTGCTGGGGCACTGGTGTGAGTTGGGGCTGGTGGGGGGAGAGAAGGAGGAGCCTGGTTTGCCTGAGAGGGAAGAGTGAATTGAGAACAAAGACTTGGGAGGTTGACCAGAGCTGGCCTCCGTGTCTGGGGACTAGGGCGAGCTGCCAGAAAGGCCCACTCTGCACGTGCACATTCCCGAGTGGTTCTCAGAGCCCTTGCCACGTGGGTGACCTCATTTACTCCTCCTGTGACAGCTCTGAGGTGGGTCTCATCATCACCGCACACAAGGAAACGTGCTCAGAGAGGTTCTGCCCCTGACGTTGGGGGCGGCTGGGACCAGAGCCTGGGACCTGCCGCTAGGGGGAGCGGGAGAGCGGGAGAGCGAGCGGGAGAGAGAGCGGGAGAGCGGGAGGTTGCGAGCCGCCAGCCCGGAGAGAGCGGCGGGAGGACAGGAGGGGAAGTCAGGGGAAGGGGAGGAGGAGGGAGAGGTGACGGAATCGGGCACACGGAGGATTGGCTGTGGTTTACAGCCACTGTGTTTTTATCTATAAACCAAGATTGGGAGGAAATATTTTCTTTATTATTTTTAATTTTTTTTAAATTTTAATTAATAAAAAGTTATATATAACTTATTTCTAAATATAAATTCATACACATATTTATTTATTTATTATTATGGAGTGATTATCAATACATATTTTAAATCAAGTTTCATTTCGAATAGCAATATATTTCCACCACCAAATAATTAAGGTACGGAGGCGGAAAACATTCCACCACTAGTATTTTCTTCTTGCCCCTGAGCAGGTCCTCCTCCAAGTGTGGTCCGAGGCCCAGTGCCATTCTGCCACATGTTCATTACTGCCCCTCGGCACAGCAGGTGCAGAGAACAAGAGCGAGCCTTGAGAAACTCCGGCAGCAACCCGGCGGCGTAGTTGTTCGACGGCTGTGGAATCTGTGATTTACAAATTGGGGCTTGTATTTTGCATATCCGCTTTTCATTTCATTTTTCTAATAGCTACTTTTGTAACTTTTTATTTTGAAGTAATCATAGACTCACAGAAAGCCACAAAAATAACACAGCGTTCCACGGATCCTTTGGCTGGTTTCCTCTCACAGGGACATCTTCTATAACTGTGGCCCAACATCAAAACCAGGAAAGTGAGGTTGGAAGTACTGGTAACTGAATGACGGACTTCGGTCAGATGTGCCCTAGCCGTGTCCGTGTGGGTGCATACGGGTGTCCGTGTGTGTCCTTCCCTGCAACTCGTCCTCACGACAACCAAGACACAGAACTTGAAGCACCGCTCTGCTGCTACCCCTTCAAAGTCTCGCACGCCACCCCAACGCTGTCCCTGGCAACCACGACTTTGTTCTCCGTAGCTATAGTTTTATCATTTTAAGAATTCGTGTAAATGGGGGCGCCTGGGTGGCTCAGACGGTTAAGCAGCTGCCTTCGGCTCAGGTCATGATCCCAGGGTCCCGGGACGAAGCCCCGCGTCAGGCTCCCTGCTCAGCGGGGAGGCTGCTTCTCCCCCTGCCCCTGCTCGTGCTCTCTCTCTCTAAAATAAATAAAAATAAAATCTTTAAAAAAAAGAGTTCATGTAAATGGATTCATACAGCATGTAGGCTTTTGAGCTGGGCTTTTTCACTGAACACGAATGCCCTGGAGAGCCAGCCGCGTTGTGACAGGTGTCGACAGCTCACCCCTTCCTCTGGCCTGAGCAGTATTCCATGGTAGAGATGTACCCAGTTTGTTTAAACTTGCACTGGCTGAAAGACATTCGGGTTGTTTCCATGTTTTGTTTATTATGAATGAGGCTGCTATGAACATCACGGACAGATTTTTGTGTGAACGTGAGTTTTCGTTTCTCTGAGATAAACGCACGAGACTGTGATCGCTGAGACGTATGGTAAGTCCGTATTTAGTTTTATAAAAATTTCAAACTGTTCTCCAGCTGTGGTGTTTGAAGGATCGAGTTCCTCGCGTCCTTGTCAGCATTTGTGGTTGACTCTATTTTGTACTCTAGCCACTGTTGTGGGTGGAATTGTGTCCCCCTGAAAGATATGTTCGAGTCCTAACCCACACCTGTGAGTGTGAGCTTGTGTGGGAATAAGGTCTTTGCAGAGGTAATCAAATTAAAGAGAAGTCATCTGGGATTAGGGTGTGACTGGTGTGCTTCCAACAAGGCCATGGGAAGGCACAGACACACGGGGAGGAAGGCCATGTGACAACAGAGTGACGCAGCCTCAAGCCAAGGAACAGGAGGATTGCGAGCAGCCGCACGAAGTTGGAAAAGCCGGGAAGAATTCTTTCCTCGCCCTCAGAGAGAGGTGGGCCCTGCCAACGCTTTGATCTCAGTCCTCGAGCTTCCAGAACTGTGAGAGAATACATTTCTGTTGTTCGAAGCCACCCAGTTTGTGGTCATTTGTCGTGCGGCCCCAGGAACCCACTGCAGCCCCCCCCTTTTTTTTAAGATTTTTAAAATTTATTTGAGAGAGAGAGAGAAAGCACGAGCAGGGGGAGGGGCAGAGGGAGACAGAGAAGCAAGGTGGTCCACTGCGCAGGGAGCCCGATGTGGGCCTCCATCCCAGGACCCCGGGATCGTGACCTGAGGGGTGAAGGCAGACGCTTCACCGACTGAGCCACCCAGCGCCCCTCGCTGCAGCCCTTCTAACAGGTGCGTGGTGAGGCCTTATGAGGTTTTCATTTGCATTTCCCAGTGGAAGGACAGTGACCGTGACTTTATGTGGTTGCGTGCCACCGTCTTTGGTAAACGGTCCGTTCGTGTCTAATGCCTGTTTCTAGTTGGATTGTTTTGGTTTTTTTTCCACTGCTGAATTTTGAGAGTTTTTATTTATTTTTTAAGATTAATCAATTTATTTGAGAGAGAGAGATGGAGAGAGAGACAGTCCTAAGCAGACTCCAAACTGAGCAGGGAGCCTGACGCGGAGCTCGGTCCATAGACCCTGAGATCACTACCTGAGTCGAAACCAAGAGTCAGTCGCTCAACCCATTGTGCCCCCCAGGCGCCCTTCAGAGTTTTTAAAAAGACCGGTTCTTTGATAGATGTGTGTTTATCATTTATTTTTACGGTATTTTACCAAACTGTTGGTTTGTGACGGACTGGAAATGTTATGAAAGCAAACTGGTCCTTCGCCTCTGCTAGTTTGAGAAGCCCAGTCCTAGTATGTTTCCCTCCTCCTTCCTTAATGCAACAATAGCACCCATACTGTGTTGGCTCCTGACGTTTGTCCCCCAGAGAGTTCGTTGTAAATAATTTCTCCAACTTGCTCCGTATCTTTATAGCCACAGTCACAGTGTTTGCACTGTATGCCGGGGAAGGGCTGTGTATAGCTTCCTTGGCTGGTTCCCAAGGTCAGACATCAGCCTATTAACCACTGGGGGACTTAGGGACAACTGTGACTCACTGGCTTTTGGGCACAAGACCCTTTCTTATATTTTGGATATTATCTTTTATCTTTTAGTTCCCATTCTCACCATTGTAGCTCAGCTCGCTCTTTTATTAGGGTTCTGGTGTCAGAGTCAGGCCAGGTTGGCACATTATTATTATTTTTTTTTTAGATTTTATTTACTTATTTGACAGAGCGAGAGAGAGAGAGAGAGAGAGCACAAGCAGGGAAATTAGCAGGCGGAGGGAGAGGGAGAAGCTGGCTCTCGTCTGAGCAGGGAGCCCGATGCAGGGCTCAATCCTAGGACCCTGAGATCATGACCTGAGCCGAAGGCAGCCGCTTAACAACTGATACATTCTTCCCTTGCATGGAAACAAAAGGTCACTGGCGCTGAATGGACCCCCTCTCCCGCAGTCCCAGCCACTTGATGGTTCAGTGATAGCAAAACTTTACTTCCATTCCATCCCAGTGTCCAAAGCAGGAGCTGACGGTGAGAACAACAGAGATCCTTTTAAAGGACAAGAGCCTCAGAGAACATCAGAGAACCACGTCCAAGAGTGGAAGCCAGTCTGCTCAAAATGCTGAAGAGACGGTCCTGAATTAGGGGGTCATGGAGAAGAAAATGCCAGGCCTCCTTCCCTCACACCCATTTGATTTATGCCTCTTCCTAGTCCCCCAGGCCGCCAGCTCACGTGGAAACTGAAGTCCTGGTTTTTCCAACCCATGTGTGGAGCAGCTGCGAACAGGCTCCCCCTCTACCCCACCCCTTCGTCCTGACTCCAAGTATCGCCTCTCTTCTGGTTGCCCGCATCTTGCTTCTCACTCTCGTCAGCCCTGAGCAAGGGCCGCGAGATCTGCAGCTGGTCGTGGACCACCTGGGCAGGTCCGCCGGAACCCCTCCCAGTCCCTCTGCCCAGCTTGGTGGGGAGCGAACGGGTGGGGGATGGCTCCCCCCCGAGGCTGGTCACTACTGTCATTATGGGGCTTCTGTTGGGGGGCTCAGGAGACTGGAAGCCTCTCTTATTCCCCTGCCCCTACAGTGCCTGGCACTTACCCGGCTTGTGGAGTAGCTTCCTGCCTTTGCCTCCCCTTACCCCCAAATCCTGGGCCCCAACCCCTCCTTCCTGTCACTCCTGCCTCAAACTAAATTTGCTACCTGTGTATGGGAACCCTGCCAGCCCCTGAGAGTTCTTTCTTTCTGAAGCAGTTTCAAGGACCCCTCTCCTCAGTCTTCTCAAGATGTTGGGGTGTGGGCGGGGTCCCCGGGGAAGGGGGCCACCATGGAAGGGCCACCTGGCTCCTGTGAGCCGGCAGGCCTGAGTTCTGGAGGGCATGTGCCTCATCACCTGGAGCCCATCGCATCTGTTCCTCCAGGCCACTCTGGGAAGCCCACCTTCTTCGGACCCATCCAGGCTCTAGTCACTCAATGGATGTGGCAAATCACCGACCCTTCGACTTCACTTTGTTCATATGTAAAATGAGATCCTAACACCTGACCTCAGAGCTGCTGGGGCGATTCAATAAAAACGAAGGCCAGACACTTAGCACTTGGCAAATGGTAGCTGTTTTGAAGAGATGGAAAGAGGCAGCGCGTTCCCAGGTATCCCAGCAGGGGCCGAATGGGATCTGCTAATTCGGGGGGAGGGGGTTCTCAGCTCTGGGAATGGGTGCTGAGGGGCTCTGAGGAGAGGGTGTCCCCCCAAGGTGGGGACCACGACGACGTATTACCCCAAAGAGGAGGGCCTGGCCGCCTAGCTGACACCAAATACTAACCAGGCCACAGCTCCTCACAGCTCCACGGAGGCTCCCTTTCCCGTGAAAGACCAAGCTCGGCCAATGCCCAAAGCGTGTGGCCGGGAGCCCTTGGCCTCCCTCGGGCTGGGCGCCTGGCCCAGACCTCCCCTGGGCCGCTGGCCTCCTGGTGCAGACAAATTCCTGACAGAGCACAGCTGTCCCAGGCCTCACTGGGACTCTAATGGGACGTAAGTGGCCCTCTTTGATGAGGTTGACCTTGCTGTCCCTGGGTCTTCAATCAGCTGGGACCTGTCAATTTAGGCTGACTCGGCCCCAGTTCTATGCAGAATTTGCGCAAACCCCTTCATGAATATGCATGCACCCTTGGCTCAAAACTTCCCGGTTCTGGAGAGACACTGCTTTGGGAAACATTCCCGTGTTCTCCCAACTTGTTGCAAGGAAATCTCTTCCCTTCTCCACTCTTTGGCTCGGTTGTGTCTCTGAGCTTCACATCCACCAAGGAGGGAACCCAATTTGGGGTAACAAATTTTGGCGACCCAGGTAGGACCTAACCCTTTGGGGTCCTCCAGCTCTCACCAGGTGACGCGGTGGGCAGCTCTCCCAGGTAATGCTGTCTTTGTTGAGGGGGAAGCTGCTGGGAAGGGCCTAGGAGAATCCCTCTCAGCACCTGATTTGCTGGGTCCTGGTACCTCGACTCGCTGCATGGACGCAGCAGCTGCTCTGATTATCTTAATCAGAGCCCCTTTAGAGAGGCGAGTGGCAATTACCCCACAAATCGGCATTAGGGCTCTGCCCCCATCTCAAGGGGGGGAAGGAAGGACTCAGGGTCTGCGTGGTTAATCTGGTCTGGTCAGAGTGGCTCGGAGAGTCTGAGGGATTTGTTAGGGAGCAAGAATGCTGGTCGCCTATCAAGGGGCCTTGTAGCTGGACTAAGAATCAAATTGACATGACAGATTAACAGGGGAAAAATCAAATTTCATAGCATATGTACGGGGAATCCACACAGACATGGAACTTTCCAAGACAGCCAGGCAAAATAAGGTGTGTATGTCATCCTGAACCAAGGAGAAAGGGGTAGGGGTCTGGAACTCCAGAGGAAAGGAATGTCATTCACAGGGCAATAAGAAGAAGGGATGTTTGGTAAATTAGGTGTTTGCCCTGGCATACAGATGGGCCACTCAGACAAAATTTATCTCTGGTAATAACCCTTATTCTGGGAAAGACCCCCAGTATAGATTCCTCTAAGTCATTAAAGGAGAGGCAAATGTTTCTTTTGAGCCCGCAGGATCTCAGATCTAATTGCCTTCAGCTCAAAATGATCTTCATGCCGGAGTGGCCCATCTCGGGGCAGCCACCCTCGGCGCCTAGAGATCATAAACGTTCCTGTCTTCCTGAGTCCTGGAGGCTGATCATGGAGGCCTGATCAGGGAGGCCTCGGTGAGATCGATCACAGGTTCTGGGAAGTATTCGTAGAGAAGCCCCGGTTTGGTAAACCTGAGCAACCCGAGGGCATGCTTTTAAATTATCCACTGGAGAGGCGCCTGGGTGGCTCAGTGGCTTAAGCGTCTGCCCTTGGCTCAGGTGGACTAAGGTCAGAGTTCCGCATTGGGCTCCCTGCTCAGCGGGAAGTCTTGCCTCTCCCTCTGCCTGTTGCTCCCCCTGCTTGTGCGTTCTCTCTCTCTCGCCGGCAAATAAATACATAAAATCTTCTTCAAAAAAGTTTCTTTAAAAAAATTATCCATTGGAGACACCTGGGTGGCTCAGTCAGCTAAGCATCTGCCTTCAGCTCAGGTCATGATCTCAGGGTCCTGGGACTGAGCCCTGCCTCCCATCGGGCTCCCTGCTCAGCAGAAAACCTGCTTCTCCCTCTCCCTCCGCCGCTCCCCCTGCTTGTGCTCTCTCTCATTCACTCTCTCTCTCAAATAAATAAATAAAACCTTAAAAAAAATTAAATTATCAAGTATACTTACGAGCTTTCTGGAGAAGGAAATTTTCAGTGGGCTCAGAGCAGCCGAATCTGTGTCTCCACTAACCCTTATTATAGACCTCTTGGCAGTTGGAGACAAATCCTTTACAGAGATCCAAGGATATGGGGAACCAAACACCAATTCTGCCAGACAGCCTGTTAGGGGGCCTCCTGAGTCATTGGAAGCTTTTTGGGTATACCCCAATGACAAAGAAAACTTGTTTTCTTTTGTAATACAGCCTGGCCTCCGCAGATGGCCAGGAGAAGGGGCCAGAAAACAGCTTGTTAAATTATAATAGCGTACTCCAATTAGACCTATTTTGTAAGGAGGAAGAGAAGGGGGACGAGATCCCTTATGAACAATGCTTTATGGCCTTCCACCAGAAGAAGGCATTGCAGAAGGAATGTGGGTTTAAGCCTATCCAACTACCTAACTCAAGAGATAAAACCATGCTCTTTTGGAGGGACCCCTGAAGACCCCTTAGACTTCCCTTTGCCCCAGAGATCCCGAACAGCCCCGTCTGTAACTCTGTCCCCTCCAGATCCTGAGTCTTTGCCAGATCCGCCCCGTTTCCTCTACTGACGCATCTAAACCGCCTCCACCTTACTCGGACCAGGGGAGACTAACGGCGGACGCCCTGAGCTCAGCCCCGTCACTAACAGGAGCGGTAACTCTTACCGGAATGAGAATACTTGCCCTTTGACGCGGGTCCCAGATGGGAAGGCGATGTGATCACCGCGCATGGCCCCTTCTCCCGCTCAGACCCACACAGCTGGAAACCCAAGACTCCCGGACTCAGGGCAGACCCGGGGGGGCTTTGTGCATCCGATGAGCACTATTGTTATGAACCATAACCCCAGCTGCGGGGACATTCAAAGCCTGTAACTATTCTGCTTTCAGGGGAAGAGAAGGCAGCTGTCTTGCTCAGAGCGAGGGAGGAAGCAGACCAGCGGGGTGCTATCCGGCCAGGCCGGGATATCTGGAGACCTGATGAGGAGTCGGTGGCAGCCACAGACCCTCACTGGGACCCAAATGCCTGGGGGGACAGAGACAGCCTGGAACAGGATAGGAACCCAGCCCTGAAAGGCATGAAGGCTGCCGGCTCAGCCAGTGAACTGGGGCAAGGTAGGCGACCTACGTCAAAGAAAGGATGAAAATCCTTCTGCCTTTTTGGAGAGATTGCAGATCGCCTTGGGCGATACTCCCCCTGGGCCCTGAGGATCCAGGAAGTACAGTGGTGATGAACATCTGTGTCATATTTCACAGTTCTCGGGTATTCACCGCAAACTTCAAAAGATCGCCGTAGGACTCAACACCCCCACCTCCCCATGGACTGCGGCGGCCTTTAGGGTCTTCAATAACTGGGATGTGCCAAAGAAGAAAAGGAAGACAAGAAGAAACAGACTGTCCTGCAGGCAGGGGAGTGGCTGGCCACCCCGGGTGACCCAGGAGATGGGAAAGACACCGTGGGTGAGTGCCCCCTGCCCCCTGCACGGGAGCCGCAGGCCGCCAGCAAAGCTGGACCTAGCCAGTGTGCTTATTGCAGAAAGGAGGGACATCAGAAGAGGGGGCTACCCTGACTGTCCCCAGAGGGGGGGCCAGAGCTAAACCCTCCTCTTTCCAGCTCCCCAGAACTGAGGAGGGAGATTGACAGATCGGGGGGCTCCCCAGCTGCCTCTTCCGAGCACCATCCCAATCTCCCCCACGGAGCCCCGGCTTCCCTTAGAAATAGAGGGAGAGCCAATTGAGTCTTTCCTGGCTACCGGAGCCACATTTTCAGCGTCGATGACCCGAAAGGGCCCCCTCTCCAAGACAGAATGTAACGTCAAAGGGGTGTCAGCAAAGGGAAATACAAGAAAAGTTTTGGAGCCTCTGACCTGTGAAATAGGTTCAAAACCTTTAAAGCATCCCTTCCTGGGTGTTCCAGAAAGCCCAATCCCTCTGGCAGGGGGAGATCTGCGGGTCGAATTGGGAGCCGCTTAAACTACATTTAAACTAAGATCAAGTTGGGATCAATGTGCCCAGAGCACGGGGTGGTGGTGGGAGGCAGTGGTGGGAGCTACACTTCCGGTGCTCCTTAATGTGGATCCCTCTGTGCCAGAACCTATTCCCACCCACATCCTTGATCAAGTGAGGCCAGAGGTTTGGGCAGCAGAGAAAGTAGGCTGAGCTGTGAATGTCCAGCCTGTGATGGTTTTAAGGAAGTCAGTGGATCGCTGGCCGGGAGTCAAGCAATGCCCCCTTCGACCAGAGGCAGAGAAAAGGGTAGACCCAGTAATAAATAAATCGCTAGGCCAAGCTTAGTAAGACCCTGCGATCTCCCTGCAGCACCCCGATTTTACCTGTAGAGAAACCAGGAATGGAAGAATATCGGTCTATTCAAGATCTAAGGGCAGTAAATGAGGTGACACAGGTTACGCATCCTGTGGTCCCAAACCCCATACTCTGCTTGCTCACCTCCCAAGCGACAGCAGGTTTTATACCGTCCTGGACTGTAAAGATGCTTTTTTCTGCATGTCCCTAGAAAGGGCTTGCTAGAGCTGTTTGCTTTTGAATGGAAAGATGGCTACTTGCCAAAAAAAGCAGTAGTATTGTTGACTGTTAAAAAAAACTCGCTATCTTTGGGGAGATCTTTTTTTTAATTTAAAATTTTTTCTTTCAAAGATTTTATTTATTTATTTGAGAGCAAGAGAGTGTGCGCACAAGCGGGGGAGAGGGGAAGAGGTAGAGGGAGAAGCAGGCTGTCCACTGAGCAGGGAGCCCAGACTCGGGGCTCCATCCCACGACCCCAGGACTATGACCTGAGCTGAAGGCAGACGCTTCACTGACTGAGCCACCCAGGAGCCCCCTTTTTTTTTTCTTTTAAAGATTTTATTTATTTTATTTTTTAAATTTTTATTTATTTATGTTATTTATTTTTAAAGATTTTATTTATTTGACAGAGAGAGAGAGACAGCCAGCCAGTGAGAGAGGGAACACAGGCAGGGGGAGTGGGAGAGGAAGAAGCAGGCTTCCCAGTGGAGGAGCCTGATGTGGGGCTTGATCCCAGAACGCCGGGATCACGCCCTGAGCCGAAGGCAGACGCTTAACCGCTGTGCCACCCAGGCGCCCCTAAAGATTTTATTTTTTTTAAAAGGAATTTCCACACCCACTGTGGGGCTCGAACCTACAACCTCAAGTTCAAGAGTTGTACTCTTCACCGCCCGAGCCAGCCAGGCGCTCCTCTGGAGAGGTCTTGGGTCAGGATTTGAGAGGACTGCACCTAGAAAAGGGGACAGTCCTCTAATCTGTTGATGACCTTCTTATAGCCAGCCCAACAAAGGAAGACTCAGATCAAACTACGATAGAGGTTCTGAATTTTCTAGCAGCGAGGGGATATAAAGTCTCAAGGACAAAGACCCAGATATCTAAGACAGAGGCCAGGTACTTAGGGTACGTCATCTCTGAAGGAGAGGAGACTCCGGAGCCAGGGTGCATATTGCCAGAAAGACAATGGTAATACCAGGCTTCGGCCCCACCTCTCAAGAGCACTGTAGAGCTTCGGGGCACCCAGCCGAGGGAGGATTGGTGAGTAGATTTTGCTGGGTTACCTCCTGCATCAGCTGGCTTCAAATACCTCCTGGTATTTGACACTTTCACTGGCTGGGTTGAAGCTTTCTTTTGCAGAAGAGAAAAAACCAGGGAAGTAGTTAAAGCCCTCCTACAGAATATTATTCCTAGGCTGGGGCCACCTCGAACAGGTCAAAGTGACAGTAGGCCAGCCTTTACCTCCAAGGTGCTGGCCAGAGTTGCTCACTCCTTGGGTATAAAATGGAAACCACGGGGCGCCTGGGTGGCTCAGTCGGTTAAATGTCTTCCTTTGGCTCAGGTCATGATCCCAGGGTCCTGGGATCGAGTCCCGCATCAGGTTCCCTGCTCAGCGGGGAGTCTGCTTCTCCCTCCGTCCCTCCCCCTGCTGTGCTCTCTCTTGCTCTCTCTCTCTCTCTCTCTCTCAAATAAATGAATACAATCAAAAAAAAAAAAATGGAGACCGCATGCTGCCTGGAAGTCTTCAGGCAAAACCGAGCAGGCCAAACAGACCTTGAACAAGACACTGGCCAAACTGTGCCGGGAATCCCACGAACCATGGCTAAAGCTCTTGCCCGTGGCTTTAACCCACTTCCAGGCGGCCTCCCAAAGACTCAGTCCCTTTGAAATGATGAATGGGAGGCCGTTCCCAGGGACGAACGGGGCCCCACCTGAAGTAATGTGGAAACAGAAAACACTGTGAAGCACAGGGTACAGCGAGGGCAAGTTGTGACCCGACCAGGCCGCCATGCCAACCTCAGCTTCCGGGCCCCAGTTCATCCTTATGAACCAGGACACCGGGTGTGTGTAAAGACATGGAGAACAGGAACAGCCTCGGCTCGATTAAGCCCTTACGGAAGGGGCCTTATCGAGTAGCGCTGGCCACTCACTCTTCCCTTCAGTTGGACCTGCCATCCCACAGGAAAAAGCGCAGCAGCAGGGAGGGGAGCAGAGGAGGGGGGCAGGCAGACTACAGCTGTGAACAGTGTTGGTTCTCAAGCCCCTCTTCAGAGGGACTTCAGTTCCTAAGAGAAAACTAAAGGTAAGTCTAAAGCCTAAGTCTTTGTGGGAATTGTCTTCTTTCCTCCTATCCTGTTAATGGGACAAAGTCTTGGAACCTACGGACGCCCTCTCTCACCAGCCCTCTAAAGCCGCAAAGAAAGCTAACCTTTCCTCTCGTTGGTTGTGTGCTCCATGGAATCACACTGGGGATGAGCCAAATATAGAAATACACCCCGTACTAGAGGTCTTGTGAGTGTTCCGGTTAAGCCAACGGATAAAACTAACTTACTCAATGTTGCTGCCTCTGGGATCCCCTTCCCAGACAGGAGAATCAGATGCAACTTACCTTGAAGTGGTGGGAAGAGGACACACCTTGCCTTTTGGTGCTGCCATATGTGTGTGTGGTCTACACAGATGGGAACCATTGCTGGACCTTGCCAGCTTCCCTTTGCAATTACATGGTAGCGTACGAGCCCACTGACCACTCTCTAGTTCCAGTAAATACAAGCACCACATATAAGGTTAATGCAAGCCTCGCTTGGGGTAATAAAAAGTATAATGCCTCTGGAAATGGGAAGCAGAATTAATCAGAACTAATCTAAATGGGATTGAATGGGCTGTGGATCAATAGTCTGGTAACCCTTGGCAGCTTGTAAATGGCTCCCCTGAATATAACCTGACCAATTCCACGCATCCCCATCCAATCCCTCAGCTCATGCTCTACTGTAACCTGCCCCTGAGCCCATACCCACCTTTCCCGCCCTTTGTGCAGATGACTCCGTGCCAGGAACAAGAACAGAGGGTATGGACCCCTGGAAGCCCAGGGACCCTGCTGGAAACACTGATACTTGATCCGCAGAAACTAACCATACTTGGATCTGGGCCCAAGGGTACCCCACAGCAATCACCCTAAAGGGTATTGGTTACTTCTTCTGTGGAAGAAATCTCTTGCTTACCCTCCTGCGAAAATAGAGAGGGTCCTGTATGGTGGTCTTCATTCTGCTGGAGGTTTATAACATGACATCCCCAGGACCAGCAGCCTCTGTCCCTAACTTGGGTTCATTCCTAGCTACCACCCTAAACAGATCAGGAGTCCGATCAGGGGATCCGGGCTAAGAGGGACATGGATTTTAAGCACAAACAGCCCCATAATAGACCAGAATGGTCTTGGTCATACTGTCTATAGGGGCCTTTCCTGGTTCACTGAGACCCCAGAGCTAGAAAAGTCCATCAGAAATATATCCATTCTTATTCAACAATCTTGGAAAGCAACAGTAGTGGCAACAGAATCCCAGAAAACCACCCTCCATTCTCTGGCTGAGGTAGTATCCCAGAACAGAAGGGCCCTCAGTGTCCTCCCAGCCCGGGCAGGAGGTCCCTGTGCTCTCCCAGGAGAAGAATGTTGTTTCTACATCAATACCTCTAACCAAGTTGAAGAAAGCCTAGAGGTCATAAAAAGAAACATAGAAATAGGGGCGCCTGGGTGGCTCCCTCAGTTAAGCGTCCACCTCTTGGTTTCAGCTCAGGTCGTGATCTCATGGGTCGTGGGACTGAGCCCCGCATCAGGCTCCCCACTCAGTGGAGAGTCTGCTTGAAGAGTCGCTCTCCCTCTGCCCCTCCCCCACTCTCTCTTTCTCTTTTTCTCTCTCTCAGAAATAAATACATCTTTTTAAAAAAAGACATACAGAAATATTAGAAAAAAACTGAGCCATGGCCTTGGGACTCAATCTTTGTCTATTTAGGGGATGGTTTTTGTGGTTATGACCTTTGACGGACCCCTGTTAACGCTTACACTACCGTCCTTTTATTGTTTGGCCCACGGTTCTTCAGACTCCAGTAAACCTTGTGAAAAATTCAGCTTCAGCTTGTTCTGCTGAAGGGACACCCGGGGAGAACAAAACTTGTCCAGCTTTAGCAAGATTCTCTCTCACTCAGTCACTCGCTCGCTCCCGGCTGGGGAGACCACATGCCCATTCTCAGCAGGAAGCAGCTACAGAAAAATGACCTTTGGCCCCTCCCCCAAGAAGGAGGAGTGATCTATCTCAAGGAGGGTCTTTGTAGGCCAATAAGGTTAGGGGTCCCCGGAAACAGAGAGACAAGACATGGCAGGAGAAGTCATTTTAGGCCTGCAGCCATTTTGTGATCTCTGATCGGCACTACCAGCCAAGCACGTTTCTTGCAGGACTTCCTGGGATGTGTAGAAATTGCAGAAGAACAGAACTCAGTAGTTAAGGATTTTAAGGGAACAAAAGAACGTAAGAACGTAAGAAGGAACAGCCAATACCAGGCCAGGAGATAGCCTAACCATAACAGGGACAAGAAACCAGCGCTGTTTCAAACGGAAAGATTGACCTGATGCATTCCGGAGTCGAAATCCTTCAAAAAGGATTTGAGCCCCTTTGAGCGCTCAGATACCAGACATGGCAGAGGCTGCGAGTGGATGATGCCGACGCTTGCTGGGCCCTCGTGACTTTAATCAGCTGAAACCTGTCAACTTAGGATGATTTTTACCTCAGTTCTATACTGAATTCCGCTTTGTGCAACCCCCTTCATGGATATGCAAGCAGCCTTAGCTTAACATTTCCCCAGTGTCGGGTTATATGCAACCAATGAATCACTAAACTCTACCTCTGAAACGAGTAATACACTCTATGTTCATTAATTGAATTTTTTTTAAAGATTTTATTTATTTATTTGACAGAGAGAGAGACAGCCAGCGAGAGAGGGAACACAAGCAGGGGGAGTGGGAGAGGAAGAAGCAGGCTCCCAGCAGAGGAGCCTGATGTGGGCCTCGATCCCAGGACTCTGAGCCAAAGGCAGACGCTTAACAACTAAGCCACCCAGGCACCCCCATTAATTGAATTTAAATGAAAAAAAAATTGAATACAAAAAATTTTCCCCAATGTCGTTGTGTGAAGAGACACTGCTTTGGGAAGGATCTCCGGTGTTCTCCTGACTCATTGCAGGTAAAACCCTTCCTTTTCCTGATCTTCGGCTGGGTTGTGTCATTGGACTCGACACCCACCAAGAGGCGAACCCAGTGTTAGGTAACATCTTTAGGAGTATGGGTCCCAGCTTGGTTTTGGAGCTGGGGCTGGGGAGCCTGTTGGAAGGGGCATGCGGTCAGAGTGGTGTGGGCTGTGGCTGGGCAAGGGGGAGGGACACCCAACAGGTGTCTGTGACCAGCAGGAGGTCACCCTGTGCAGGTGTTTGTGCCTGACCCCACCACAGCTGGCAGGATGTAGGGTGACTACAGCCACAAGCACCCGAGGAGAGTGTCTGTGAGGATGCAGGACCCTAGTGGTGACAAGGGAAGAGCTGAATGGCATACGTGGGATGGTGTGGATACAGGATGAGGAAGGTCAGATGTCTCCACAGCCAGCCTCTCTGCCCAGTCACCCAGGCAAGAAATCCAAGCCATTTCGGTCTCCTGTGTGTCCTACACTCAGTCTCCATCCCAGCACGCCAGTGTCCAGCCCAGCTTCTTCAGAAATGTTTTACTGTGGGTGCCTGGGTGGCTCAGTCGGTTGAGAGTCGACTCGTTTCTGCTCGGGTTGTGATCTCAGGGTCGTGAGATTGAGCCTTGTGTTGGGCTCCCCGCTCAGCAGGCAGTCTATTTGACTTTCTTTCCCTCTGCGCCTCTCTGCTGCTCTCTCTTTCTCTAAAGTAAATAAATAAATCTTTAAAACAATGTTTTACTATGAAGTGGTCATAGTAAAAGTATAAAAGTATAGATAATAAAGAAAGCATAGATAAAAGTATAGATATAAAAATATTAAGTATAGGTAATAAAAAATATAATAAAGATAAAAGGAAGAGGGGCGCCTGGGTGGCACAGCGGTTAAGCATCTGCCTTCGGCTCAGGGCATGGTCCCGGCGTTGTGGGATCGAGCCCCACATCAGGCTCCTCCGCTAAGAGCCTGCTTCTTCCTCTCCCACTCCCCCTGCTTGTGTTCCCTCTCTCGCTGGCTGTCTCTATCTCTGTCGAATAAATAAATAAAATCTTAAAAAAAAAAAGATAAAAGGAAGAAAGGAAGGGAGGGAAGGAGGGAGGCAGGAAGGAAGGAGGAGAAAGAAAAGAAAAAGGAAAGGAAAAGAAAAGAAAACAGAAAAGAAAGAAAAGAAAAAAGAACTGAACAGAACAGAGAGGAAAAGAAGGAGGGAAGCAAGGGAGGGAGGGAGGGAGGGAGGGAGGGAGGGAGGGAGGAAGGAAGAAGAAAAACAAATTTTAGCAGGATCTGACCCAGGCTATCTAACACAGTAGCCACTTCCCACATCTGGGTAATAGAAAAGATAGTAAACTAAAGCATAAATAATAATATCTGGCTTCAGAGATAAAATATGGAATCCCCCAGCATCCCTTCTCTGGACACGAGCACTCTGACCTTTCTAGATGTAACCTTGGTCTGAATGTACTGTTTGATATGTGCATGATTTCCACTGTACTTTACTAAACACTCTGTGTCCACACACAACACGTAAGACTAGTTTGCATGTTTTAAAACATTAGCAAAGGAGCTTTGTGGACATGGTCTTTATCTGCTCTGTTCAAAACAGTGGCCACTAACAGCCGGTGGTTATCAAGCACTTGAGATGTGCCTAGTGTGATGAAAGAACTGCATGTTTTATTTTAATTAATTGAAGTTAAATAGCCAAATGTAAATCGAAGTAAAGATCAAAGCCAAAAGTCAATTAGGGGCTGATGATTCTCAAACACCCCTTTCACATTTGTCCTTCCTTCTCAGGAGCCCAATGGCTCCTACCGCCTGTTGCATCTGAGTTCAACTCCTCTGCTTGGACCCAGGCCCCCACGACCCGGCCTACCCTATGACGCCCTGTGTTTGCCAACCTCCTTCCAGTCCTCTGCACACATCATGCTGCTCCCACCTCTGTGGCTTCATTGTCCAAGTTAGGCTCCCACCTCATCCTGCTGGCACGTCCATCTTCCAGCCCCTCCTTCACATACTGACGTCCATGAATACCTGGGAGAGCCTTGCTCAGGCCTGACCTTCCCTGGGAGAGTTTTCCCTCTGCAGCATCCATTCAGGAAATGTTCATGAAGAGCCTCCCCTCTGGGAGCTCACAACTGGTTTTTGCCGGCGACTCCAGTCCACACTGTCCCCAGCTGTCCGCACTCCCCTCGCAGCTTAGTGTGGACGCAGCTGTGGAATGGAGACGTATGTGGGTAAGGCGTTGCCAGGAGTGAGGGGCAGGCACAGGAGGCCTGAAAAGACAACTGGAGGTGGGAGGACCAGCCACATCGTCGGCCTGGCCCCCGGCTCCCAGCATCGCTGTCCTGAAGGCCCCGAAATGGGTGCTTCCCCGGGCACTGCCAAGAGACTGATGCATATAAACAGGGATGCCTGTTTATAGACTCACACTTCTCTTGTGGAGACACATCACATGGGAACCCAAGTATGCTTGCTGTATTTTCTTATATTTACCAGATTTTGTTAACGTAGTTTTCAATACTTTCTCTTGAGGGTGGGGGTGGAAAATAAGATTTTTTATTTTTGAAAATAAGATTCTTTTTAAAAAAATTTTTATTTACTTATCTGAGACAGAGAGAGAGTGCACAGGGGAGGGGCAGAGGGAAAGGGGAAGCAGACTCCCTGCCAAGCAGGAAGTCCAATGTGGGGCTCGGTCCTTGGACCCTGGGGTCCTGACCTGAGCCAAAGCCAGATGCTTAACAAACAGAGCCACCCACATGCCCCAAGATTCTTTTTTTTCTTTTCAAACAAGAGAAAATGGAATATGGCAGGTAGTTAAGAAAATATGAGTTCCTGATTAGGACAGAGTGAAGAAGACTCGAGGTCAGGAAGGGAAGGAGAGAGAGTCTCAGTTCTACCTAGTGAGGACAGTCCTCACTTATGAACGAGCAAAAATGGCGCTTTTGTAGTGAGTATTAAATGGTTGTGTAAATCAATACTTGGTTAATGTGATAAAATGTTAGCATTTGTTGAATTTTAGGGTGGGCACAGATGCTGTTGGAATTGAGAATATGCCTGGATGGTACAAACAGAAGACCTGGCCAGAGCATCACGTTAAGCACAAGACACTGAAAAAAACGGTATGATAGCTACACAAATACACGGGGGAAAAAATGGAAGCGAGGAACACGCATATGTAACTGATGAAAACCAAGTCCAGGGGCGCCTGGGTGGCACAGCAGTTAAAGCGTCTGCCTTCGGCTCAGGGCGTGATCCCGGCGTTCTGGGATCGAGCCCCACATCAGGCTCCTCCACTAGGAGCCTGCTTCTTCCTCTCCCACTCCCCCTGCTGGTGTTCCCTCTCTCGCTGGCTGTCTCTATCTCTGTCAAATAAATAAATAAAATCTTAAAAAAAAAAAAAAGAAAGAAAACCAAGTCCAGAAGAAAATGTCATCTAAAGAACAGAAAAAAAGTCCCTATAGCATGCTGAACTATAGACAAGTAAGTAACAACATGATTTCAAGAAAATAAGCAAAGATGAAATGACAGCATGAGATAAGAGAACACACTGAGTGCGCTTTCCTAAAAGTAATGCATCAGACATAACAAGAAAGTGCATATGGTTGAAAAAAATAAATTGATCTAGAAGGAAGGCTTGGGAGAATTATGGGAAATAAGAAAGAAGAAAAGTATTAAACAGAACACCATAGTTGTAAAAGGTCAAGATTGTGAACAAAGGGATAAACACAGAGACTGAAACAGACCACCCCACAAATGGAAAAGAAAAAGTATTCATAAAGAACACATACAAGTTGTCAAGAGACTAGACCTGAGGAGTTCTCATCACAAGGAGAAATTTTTTTTTCTTTTTATTGTAGCTCCACGAGACGACCGATGTGGACTAGAACTAGTCTAGGAATCATTTCAAAACATCTGTAAATCAAACCATCATGCTGGACACCTTAAATTTATACAGCGGCATAGTTCCATTATTTCTCAATAAAACTGGAAGGAAAAAAAAGAAAGAAAATATAAGCCATCTTCCCCCCAAAGAAGAATGGAAATGCAACTCAAAAGAGCATACTTTATTCCAGGAAAAACTGCTAAAGAACCAGAAAGATAGAATTCTTCAGGCAGACACATTTAAAAAAAAGGAAGAAGACAATCCCCTTCATTTTAAGGGGCACTCTGAGGCTGGCCCATCTTGTCCCTACCAACAGTCAACGCTGCCACATGACAATGGGGAGCTGTCCCCAAAGTTCCGAGCAACAGGAAGTGTGATGCAAGAATGTTTTACTCAGCCAAGTTGCATCCAAGTATAAAAACCGCAGAAACGTTCTCAAACACAGAAAATACAGCGTTCGTGAGCCATCCTTGAGGAACTTTATGATGAAATTGAGCCAAGTAAGAGTCTGAAAACAATTCAAGGATGAAAAAGTGACGGTGAAAGTACCAGGAGTGAGTCACAAGTCGGCTTAAATATAAGATGAGGGCTAAATAACGTGAATTATAGTTTCAGAGCAGAAGGCAATGTACAAATTTTGAGAATATCAGTATACATACAGATTAACACAAATTGAGAAGCAGAAGAAGACAGAAGGTGAGAGAAAGAGCAAGCAATGTGCTCATCGTTGGAGCCTTGAATAACGCCATCGAAAAATAAAACCTTTTTTTTTTTTTAAGATTTTATTTATTTGAGAGAGAGAGAGCACACACACGTGTGACTAGGGGGAGGGGAAGAGGGAGAGGGAGAGAGAATCCTCAAGCAGACTCCCAGATGAGCGTGGAAAACCTTATTAAGAATCATTCTAGGGATGCCTGGGTGACTCAGTCGGTTAAGCATCTGCCTTCGGCTCAGATCATGATCTCAGTGTCGTGGGATTGAGTCCTGCATGGGGCTCCCTGCTCAGCGGGGAGGCTGCTTCTCCCTCTCCCTCTGCCCCTCCCCCATGCTCATGCTCTCTGTCTCTCAAATAAATAAATAAAATCTTTTTTTAAAAAAAGAATCACTCCAGTTTCTTGATGTTTCTCATAATCTTAGCCTCAGAGAGATCTTTTAGGAAATAACATTTTGGGGGGGGGGAAGAAATGTCTACTTTGGTTTCTTCTTGTTGGATTCACATAAAATTGCTTTTATTCTTTAAATAGCAATGGCTAGTTCCATTTTAATAAAGGCATTTCTATCTCCCCTAGCTAGAAGCATCCTAGGGATGCCTCGAATACTGTTCATCTAATGTTATTAATTATCTCTGGGTGGAGATTTTCATATGATCATGTGAATTACCTTCAGTTCTTTATAAAAAGAATGTATCACTTGACAAAAATAACAAAGTCATTATTCTGGAAAAAATAAGTGGTGAAATATGTCTTCAACAGTGTGTCGGAGGCTTGTCAGTTGGACTTACTAAGAAAGCCTAAAGGACATGTGTCATGTTGGAGGAATGTGCACTAATAAGCTGGAATTCAAACTGAGCAAAAGAAGGGACATATCAAAGTTCACAAATAGTATCATGGGATAGGAATCGTAACTTCGAACTAACCGCAACCCGGATGCAACTTAATCTACAGATTCCACACAGCCCCCACCAAAATTTCAGCAAGTTGTTTTGTGGATATCGACAAATTGATTCTAAAGTTTTCTTTTGTTAAGATTTTTTTTTAAAGTAATCTCTACAGTCAACGTGGGGTTCGAACCCACAACCCCAAGACCAAGAGTCGCATGCTTTACTGACTGAGCCTGCCAGGAGCCCCTGATTCTAAAGTGTATATGGGGAGGCAAAGGATCCAGAATGGCCAACACAGTACTGAAGGAGAAACACAAAGTTAGCAAACTGACATCACCCGATGTCAAGACTCAGTAGAAAGCTGCAGTGATCAGAGCGTGGTATTGGCAAACCAATAAGACAAACGACCGACAGAAACAACAGAGAGGCCAGAAGTAGACCCGTATGAATACAGGCAGCCGGTCGTCGACAAAGGAGCAATGCCAATACAATCAAGTGAGGATAATTTTCTCAAAAAATTGTGTTGACATAACAGAGCATCCACATGCAAAAAAAAAAAAAAAAAAAAAAAAAAAAAAAAGAACCGAGACCCAGACCTTACACCGTTCATAAAAATCAGATCCTACACGTACATGTAAAACACAGAACTACGCAGCTAGAAGGTAACATACGAGACAGTTCAGTGAGGCCTCTGCGTGCGATGCCAGGGGCATGACCCAGGAAAGACACAAGTGAGAAGCTGGACTTTACTAAGATGTAAAACTTCTGTAGTACCGAAAGGCAATGTCAAGAGAATGCAAAGACAAACCACTGAGTGGGAGGCAATGTTTCTAAAAGATACGTCTGGGGCACCTGGGTGGCTCAGTCGGTTAAACATCTGACTCTTGATATCAGCTCAGGTCTTGATCTCAGGGTCGTGAGTTCAAGCCCTGCATTGGGCTCCACCTGGGCGTAGAGCCTACATGAATGAATGAATGAATGAATGAATGAATGAACGAATGACTGTTATCCAAAATATACAAAGAACTCTTAAAACTCGACAATAAGAAAATGAACCACCTGATTACAAGGTGGGCCAAAGCCCTGGACGGGCACGTCAGCAAAGACGCTACACAGATGGCAAGAAGGCATATGAAACGATGTTCAACATCGTCTGTCACAGGCAATCGTAAATTAAGGCAACAATGAGATTTCACTACACAACTATTAGAACGGGCCAGATCTGGAACACTGACAACACCAAAGGCTGGTGAGGGTGCGGTATAACAGGAACTCTCATTCATTACCGGTGGGAATGCAAAATGGTAGCCATTTTGGAAAAGTTTGATCGTTTCCTATAAAACTAAACATTACCCTTACCATAGGATCCATCAATTATGCTTCTTTTTTTTTTTTAAGATTTTATTTATTCATTCGACACAGAGAGAGAGACAGCCAGCGAGAGAGGGAACACAGGCAGGGGGAGTGGGAGAGGAAGAAGCAGCCTCCCAGCAGAGGAGCCTGATGCGGGGCTAGATCCCATAACGCCGGGATCAAGCTGAAGGCAGACGCTTAACGACTGAGCCACCCAGGCGCCCAGTGAATTATGCTTCTTTGGGTATTTATCCAGCCGAATTGAAAACTATGTCCATGGGAAAAGATCCACACAGATGTTTACAGCAGCTTTACTCATAACTGCCAAATCTTGGAAGCAACTAAGATGTCCTTCCGTAGGTGAGTGGAAAAACTGTGGTGTATCTAGACAACGGATAATCATTCAGCACTAAAAAGAAGTGAGCTATCAAGTCGTGAAAAGACATGGAGGAACCTTAAATGCATATTACTAAATGAAAGAAACCAATTTGGAGAGGCTATGTACCGTGTTAAGTCCAACTATCTGACATCCTGGAAAAGGCAAAACTATGGAGACAGCAAAAAAGATCAGTGGTTGCCAGGGGTTAGCAGGGAGGGAGCCATGAATAGGCAGAGCCAAAATCCTCTAGCAATGAAACTATTCTGTGTGATACCATCGTGGCGGATACATGTAATTATACATTTGTCCAAACCCATAGAATGTGTAACGCCAAGAGAACCCTAATGTAAACTATAGACTTTGGGTGGTAAAGGTGTGTCAGTGCAGATTCGGTTCTAACAGATGTACCATCCTGGCCAGTAGCGGGCCGGTTGCGTTGGTGGAGTGGGGTGGGGGGCAGACAGCAGGTGCATAGGAACTCTTTCTGCCCAATTTTGTTGTGAACCTAAAAGTGCTCTAAAAAAACTAAGTTTTGTGATAAAAGAAAGAAGAAGAAAAACCAGCCTAGATGTTTCCTGGAATTAGAGATGGTCCAGTAGAGGTGAGGCACAGTGAAGGAGGAGTGGAATGAGGCTGGAGGGCATGGCCAGGATGTCTCCTGGGGGTGATGGAGTCACTGAGGAGTGCTGAGCACGGCAGGGGACATGTGCTTTAGCAAGGGCACGGTGGCAGCTCTGGATGGTGAATGGAGAGGGTGGGGTGTGTATGGGAAACAAGCGACTACTGGCAGAGTCTAGGTAGGACTGGAACCGCAAGGTTCTAACCTGAGACAGTGACGGTGGGGTTGGATATGAAACAAGGAGGCAGAACGCTCCAGAGCTTGGTCCTGATCAGAAGCAGAGGCTGAGAGAAAAGACAGGAGCCCTCCGAGGCTGCCAGTCATTCCGGACACAGGGAAGAGAACGGGTGGAATGAGCTTGTGCCACTCGGGAGTACAAACGAGGGCTCAGGTGAGAAGTGTGGGCTGTGCACGTTGGTTGGAGGTGACTTGGCCCTGGGTGGAGAGGACAACATAGAGCTGAGATCTTACAGGGAGAGTGTTTCTCCCAGGGAGAGAGAAAAGAGGAGAGCCCAAGGGGGAACCAGTAGGGGAGACCAACATTTCGGAGACAGGCAGAAGAAAATGCTACAAAGGAGACAGAAGTGGAAAAGAGGAGGATCAGGAAGGAAGTAGTGAGTCTCACAGAAGCCAAGGGAGGGAGGTGTTTTCCCCGAATCAGTGTCAAGTACTAGAGAGAGAGAAGGGGACTGAAAACTAGTGACTTTGTCACCTGTTCACATGGAATCAAGCCTTCCCCCTTTTTTCTTGTGGAAGTCCAGCTTTCAAGTAGTGGACAAATAGCACTGTGGAATGACATTTTTTTAAAGATTTTATTTATTTATTCAACAGAGATAGAGACAGCGAGAGAGGGAACACAAGCAGGGGGAGTGGGAGAGGAAGAAGCAGGCTCATAGCGGAGGAGCCTGATGTGGGGCTCGATCCCATAACGCCGGGATCATGCCCTGAGCCGAAGGCAGACGCTTAACTGCTGTGCCACCCAGGCGCCCCAGGAGTGACATTTTTGAAAAAAATTTTAAAAGATTTTATTTATTCATCTGAGAGAGAGTGTGTGCACAAGCAGGGGGAGTTGCAGGCAGAGGGAGAAGCAGGATCCCCGCTGAGCAAAGAGCCCTATGTGGGGCTCGATCCCAGACCCTGGGATCGTGACCTGAGCCAAAGGCAGACACTTACCTGACTGAACCACTCAGGTGCCCCTGAGTTTTGAATTTTTGAAGAACATACATTAGCGGAGCAAAGAAAGATGAATATACATTTTGAAAAACAAGTGTTTTTAAAACTAACTCCGAACTTCTTGACTTATAATCCAAATAATCTTTGAGCAGGATGCGACCCAGCTTCAATAAGAGAACAGTGGAATAAATGGCGTACCCACACTATGGAATATCAGCCATTAAAAAGAAAGGATTAGAGCTACGCCAGCTGACTTGAAGAGAACTCTGGGATGTACTGAGTAAGCAAAACAACAAATGAGTGCCTGTAATATGATTGCATTTTTGATAAAGCCATGACAAAAATCTTGATTTATGATTATGATTAGAGAGCACGGAGTAAACCGTGGAAAGACACACAGGAAGGGGGTGAGCAATGTGGGGGAGGGAGAAGTCTGCAACAAGCAACGCAGGAAAGTAAGACAGGACAAGAAGCAGCATGTAAGAAATAGTTTTTTTTTTAAAGATTTATTTATTTTAGAGAGGAAGAGAGAGAGAGCATGAGTGGGAGTGGCAGGGGGAGACGGGGAGAGGATCTCAAGCAGATTCTGCACTGAGCGGGGAGCCTGACGTGGGGCTTGATCCCACGACCCCGAGATCAGACCTGAACCGAAATCATGAGTTGGATGCTCAACTGACTGCGCCACCCAAGCGCCCCAAGAGGTAGTTCTATTTATACATTTATATAAAACTTGTGTGTAGATAAAAAAGAAATTACAAAAAACTATGAACACAGAATGACTTAGCTCAAACTTGCGCTGGGCTGAGTGCCGAGAGTGGCCCTCATCAGTGGCAGCTGGCTCCCGTGGGCCAGCAGGGGCCTGGCTGACCTCCCGTGAGAATCGAGGACATCCAAAGGGGAGGTGGCACCGTGATGGCATCTGAATCGTGTGCAGCCAGCTGGGGAGACAGAAGAAGGCACCCAGGGTCTCATTTGATTTCTGGGCAAAGTGCAGGGATGGGGAGAAGAGAGGGATCTGGGAAAGCTGGGAGAGAATGTTGGAGAGGACCAGGGCCAGTGGGGACAGGTGACCGGGAGGCCCCCGAAGGCCCCTCGGGGCTGTCTAATGAGTACGATGTGGCTACAGGTCTCCTGAGTTATGGGGGAAGGGAAATCTGGAAATTTAAGAATGACACCGAGTATAGGAAAGTTCTTATCAACCAACATACACACTTTTAATTGCAAAAGTAAAAACTTTCATTACATAAAACTTTAATTTACATACATTCTTTACATGGCGGAAGTCTTCACAAGTTTGCAGTGCGTTAAGTTACTGTCAACATTCTGCACCGAACACGTATTAGGACCTCGCACACCATCTGGAGCATGTGTGGTCGGGACGGGTGTCCGTCTCCCTCTGCCTACTGGGACCTTCCCGGGTTCCCTGAAGATGCACGGCCGCTGTCCCAATGCCCATCCCAGACCACGGCAGGGAAGAGGCTGGGCATTGGCTGCTGGCTTGGTTCTGCCTTCCAGTCTGCTCCCCCAGCCTAGGTGTCTGTTACTGACCCTTCCTTCTGCAGGAGCGAGGGAGGAGAGAGACCCCAGCCAGCATGTTTCTGGGGGGGACACTATGGCAAGAAGTCTGGAGGGTGAAGCTGCCAGTCATGATGAGACCAGGGGTTCCTGGGAATGCCATGTGTCTGTCTCAACCTGTCTCGAATTCTTGTGGATAAGCGAGAGTTTGTTCCTGAAAGGGCCAAAAGTGCCCGGAGGGGCTGGAGTTTGGAGGCAGGGCCACGGCTGGTCTTTGAGTACAGGTGGTTTCACGGGATGACCTCACCCACCCCACAGAGCTGCCGTGAGGAAATGAGGTAAACTGAGCTTGGCACACAGCAGATGGCCTGACTGCCTAGTTTCTGTTTGAAACTCTAGATCGGTTTCCCTCCTCTGCTCAGGGGGCCACAGCTGGGGCTCGTGCTTGGCTCCACGCCGCCGACTGACAGCCTGAGTGGAGGGGGAACGGTGTCCGGGTCGGCCCCAGCCCCACCACGTCTGGACAGTTCCAGGCCTCCACTAGGAGTTACATAACATTTCTTCTCTCCACTCTTCTGAAATGCTCTGGACATTTCCCAGTCTCCGGAGAGAGGGAAATGACAGATGTATTTAGCGCTAATGCTTAAATTATGCAGGGCAGGGAAACCAGACACTAAGGGACCTGGACGAGAGACAAGCTGGCTGCTCGGCTTCTCACCAAGGCCAGCACATAAAACCGTACTGCGTCCAAGGAGGGGGGCACTGGGGTGTGGTGCACAGCAGGGGAGCACCTGTCCGTCTGCTTGGAGATGCTTTTGTGGAAGAAGCCACTAGATATCGGGAAGCTGGGGGTCAGGAGGTCGGGGAGACGCACGCTGAGGGCAACACAGCGTGTTCCCAGGGCCTCCCATTTTTCATCTGCTACAGGGCTATCCCCATCAGCACCAGCACCCTCCGGCCTCCTGGCCCCGAGACCCATCGGCGCTGAGCACCACGTACGCAGCTCCAAACACAGCATCTCAATCTAAAATGCCATTTAAACCAATACTGCACTGTATGTTAACTAATATTTAAATTTAAGAAAAGGGGGGAAATGCCATTTAAAGCACATCCCGCATTGCTTTCCTTCGACCAATTTTAGTGGGTGATGGGTCACCACTGAAAGTTAATGAGTGTGAACTCGTGAACTCAGGAGAGCTTCTCCTCCATCACTAGGAGAGCTCGAAAGCCTAAAAGACCCCTCTAACTAAGAACTAATTCTCAAAAGGTAGTCACGGTCACTTCTGCCCATGCGGCCAGACAGCTCTGGCTCTTCTCCCTGCAACTTGGCCGCGTCCTGCGGCCCAGGATTAGGTGAGAAGTGGACATTTGCTTTGGGGTTTTGAATGTTCATTATGGAAGCCATTGGTTAAGGAGCAAACTCTCACCCCATAGACTATATTAAAATGAGTGAGGCCATCACCTGCAGTGAAGAAGACGGAGAGTTTTTAAAAAACGAATTGCTTCTACACGGAGGTCTGCTGGATTTGGGAAGAAGGGACGAGAAAACGGAGAGCTGAAAAACAAGTGAAGTAAACTCTAAAGGGAGCCACAACTGGAACTGGGCAGAGTCCCTCTGCTGGTCACACATCTGGAAACATGTGTGAGGGGAAAACAGCTGGACACAGTTGTGCTCCAGCCACGCTCACTCTAAGAGTTTTCAAATGGGGAGGGAGAAAGTGAAAGGATTTGTATAAAAGTCATCTGGTTAGAGTCTCTCCTGTTCCCTTTCTGTCCAAAACAATCTTGAGAACAAACCCTGAGAGTTCCTGGCTTGCTGACAGTCTCCCGGGGCCCTCCTGACTCACTGGGGGCACGCCCCAGGCAATGAGACCCACAGCCTGGCTCTTGGGCACCACACTGAGCAGAGGCAGGGAGACAATGTGCCACGAAACCAACCACCTAAGACCTGCAGTTAACTGTTCTGTAAAATGAGGATCTAACACCTACTTGACAGGACTGAGTAGTGATGAAAGGAGGTCACGGAGATCGAGGCCCTCTTAGAACCCGACTGGACAAATGCTACTATTCTTGCTCTCCGAAAATGAGCCCCCATCTGCCCATTTCTCAAACTGTTGTTCTTCACCAAATAAGTAGATTCTGTTTATTTGTTTTTTAAAATTTTATTGTTAAGTAATCTCTTCCAATCCCCAGCATGGGGCTCAAACCTGCAAGCCCTGAGATCAAGAGTGGCACGCTCCACTGACTGAGCCAGCCAGGCGCCCCTAGATTCTGTTTTCATAAACCATATGATTTTACTCCCCCCCTTCCCTAAAAAAAAATGGAGAGTGGGGAGAGGATCAGCTCTGCCTCTTTTTATAAGCCCGAACGGGTGTAATATCTTGTCAGTACGTGACCCCTGCCGACGTCAGGACACCTGGACATAAATGCTTCCAACTGGTGCCAAAGCAGCCTTTCTCCCGAGAGCTGAGCTGAGCTGGGGATACGAATCTCTACTCAGGGCACCTCCAAGAGAGGTGAACCTAACCCAAGTGCGGAGGTCATCACCACGTCACCTCTTAGTGACACTCAACAAACCTGTGAGCATTTTGTTGTTCTTGTGGTGGAGGAAGTGGGGGTTGGTCAGGTAGTCCCACCATGCCCCCCGGCCCTTCCTTCTCATCTCGATGACCCTCTTGCACACCGGGTCACGTGGAGGGACGCGGTCACACACAGCCTCGGGCTGCCAATCCAGCCATTCCGGAGGGAAGCCATTCCTGTACTCTGCTTATCAGAACTGTCTTGAAAGAAGGCAAATTACTTCTGTGTATTCAGTAATTAGGAGCGGAGAACTCTCTCTGAAAAATTTCTCCCTTAACAGACATCTACCTCCAAGTCTGAACTGATGAATTTAAGTTTAGAGTAGGAAATGCACGAAAATCTCTGCTTCTTTGCAGCCACACCATTTTTTCTGAACTACAGACAGCTCAGGGGCTTCGGGGACTTTCCAGGAGATGCCTCAGAACAGCACCACATGCAAAGGTTTCTCAGTTTTCAAAGTTTTGAGCTGAAGTGGATACTTTACGAACATTTAAGATGTGAAGGGCGGGAGTGAAATGGGGAAGGAACACAGGGTAATTCATAAAGACAAAATAGAAATCTCAGTCATCAAAACAATTTCTTATTCTTCTAAGAAACCCTCTTTTGTTAGCCCAAAGGGCCCAATTGAAGAAAACTCTAAAGAACTTGTTTACATATAATCCTTCTCCACGCACAGCAGGGGTAAGGACACTGCAAAGGCTCTAAAGGCTTGCGCAAAGCTGGCCTCGAAATGATCCCTCTGAAATAAGACCTCTTAAATCATAACTGCTTAGCAGCATGGCTTTCATACGTACAAAAAATTTTGTTTTTCCTGTATTAACCCACACAAGGCACCGACTTGTTTAAGGAAAAATTCCCTCAGGTACCATTTATCCTAATTTCATTCAAGTCCACGGAGGCCAATTATTTCCACCCTGAGCTCTGTGAACCATTCTTGCCCTTTACAGGCCCACAAACAAGCCCTTCAGTGTTTTGCTGATGCCCACGGCTCCTCAGGAGATGTGCTGAGAGAGGGCCCAGGGATAAGGTATAAGGACACCTGTAAGGATGAAGAGGAAGGACCCTGCAAGGAGTCACACCTTCTCTCGCCACTGTCTCGCCTCTGGTCCATTCACTCTGCCATGGACACCTGGACTCATCTGATTTCTGCGATTCAGAACCAGCAGCCACAGTGGGTTTTTCTTCAGCTTGGTGACAGCATGACTAGAGGCCAGGTATCCAGCAGCGTCAGTCAAGAAGTAAAGGGGGGAAAAAGAGGAAGAAATGTATGCCCTTATTTACACCATTTGATCAATACATATGAAAAGCACTTGGAGAAAACACTGAGCACAGGGAATCACCCAACTGAAAGAACACACCTTTATATTTTTATGAGCAATAAAAATACCTCACCTTGTTTCCCAGTACAAAGAGAAAAATCATTTTAAGACCGAGGATCCCAGAGTTGCGCGTACCCAGCTGGCAAACACGTTGGGTCTGGAGTTCCTTCCCCAACCACATTACAACATCAGCTTGACACATCTGTAAAACATCTTCCCTGCAGAAAGCTGGACCCTACAGATCAAACCTGGGGAGGCACCCTCTCCCCAGGCCAGCACTCTAACTCATCCCCTCTGAAGACACTTGGTAAAACAACCCAGTTGACGGGAACTGTGCTGCCTCAGCAGTAAAGGGCTCTGGACCAGCCAGGGAGAGGGACGGGGAGTCCAGCTTCTGAGAAAGCATCCAGAGAGGCAAGCGAGAAGGGAAGGGAGCTGCGGGGCCGGGAAGCAGAAGAGCCTGATCAAAGGGAGCCAAGTATTACCTGAGGGATTACCGTGTCAATCACAACCAGACTCCACCCTGCCATCACTGAGACTCCGAGAGTCACGGACACTGGGAAAGCAGTGCATTTCTCCAGTGTGATGAGATTATTTCATCCTGTTTCACTGATTCAAGATTCCATTCTGCTGGTGAAACTGCAATGACTTCTTTAATCAGCCACGGCTTTCCACAGAAGTACAGGGTGGTGTGGCCAGGAAGACAGGACAAGCAGGCCCACCTGTTAAGGGATGGCTCTGAAGTCAGGACCTGCTGGCTGCCCTCTCTGTGGCCAGGGAGCCAGCAGAGGGGGTCATGCCATGCGAGGAAGGGAAGGCACCAATCCCGTTTCCTGCCTGAGGGGCAGCCTCGAGGCTGTGGTCCCAAAAGCTGTGCAAGATGGGAGAGCCTAGTCCCTAGCAGACAGGTATTGGCAAAGTCCTGGCCAAGCAGCTAGGCTGGAAGAGTCGGGAGGGCCAGGCTCTGGCCTTGGCCTCCAGCATACGGCTGGCTCATACACGCATGCAGAGCGCAGGTAACCAAGTAACCTTGGAAAGCGGTTTCATTGTTTTTGTTTTTATTTCTCCCCTTTCAATCTGGTCTTCAGCTCTCAGAGTTGTTCCTCTGTATGGTTCTTGTTTCCTATAGCTCTGAGAGGGTGGTTCCATCACAGATGACCAAAGGCTGGACCCCTCTGGCGCTCACGTAGACCTTCCAGTGGGTGGCACCGGCATAGCCTTGAAGGGAAAGAGCAACAGGACAGCAGGTGAATGTCAGGGACCGGGCACACCTGTGGGCAGGAGCAAGGCAGGTCTGTCTCGCATAATATCCCCAGTTATCGGGCCTCTGTGTAACCTGACGTCCAGCAGGAGCCACCGTGAACCAAAGCGCCTCATCACCACCACTCGCCTGGTGAACGGGACTCAGGTCAGCAGGTTTACAAGGTTAGGATGCTCTAGAGGAGGCTGGAGCTGGGCATCAGTTCTCAGGCCCATGTCATCTTTATCAGCAAGAGGACAGGACGAGCTCTGAGGGGGAGTAGCACCCCCCCATCCAATCCTCCTAATGTGATCTCGAACACGGTCTCCTTATAGAACATCCAGATTAGCTCAAACCAGCATGTCCTAAATCGTGCTGTGCAAACAGCAGCATTCCGTAAGATAGTCCAAGGAAAACGGGTCCCGTGGTCAAGTAAGTTTGAGAAACACTAGGTTCCGCCAAGGCTGCTGGCACCTTTGGTACGCTAATGTGCACTATGTATGGACAAGACAGGCAGTTAACTGACCCAAGAGCCCTATTTGCCAACGGCCTTTCCAAGGGGCTCCTGTTCCCATCCCGAGGGTCATCAGTGATCTGAAGAACTGTTTAGGAAACACTGACCTATATTATGAGTGGTGTAAACTTAAAAGCTTTAAAAACTTGGAACACTTCAATAATCTCCCAATGGAAAATGTTCTGGAGTATGATGTACCTTACTGATCTTTAAACCGAGAGCACTGAATAGAATTTAACCTTTACTTGGTGACTCAAGAAAGGTCACTATGGGCAGTGACTCGTCAATCACCGCACACGTGTGAGCTCACCAGCGTCAGCCTCTGAGGCCTGACCCCTACATCGTTCTTGAAAATGCCTCTCATCACAGGTTTTCTGGTGATCTGTGTCCCTGTCCCCTTCCCCTTGGCCTTCAGAGGACAAAGCTTATTTTGTCAAAAACCACAGAGCCTGCTTGTCACAGCACAATTCTTAGGGGTCCCCGAGGTGCTAGAGCTGCCCCCTGTCCAACAAGCAGCACTGAATTATTCTCCTTTGCTGTCAGGGTCTGCTTTCCTGTCCTTAAAGACTTTATTTATTTATTTGAGAGAGAGAGAGAGAGAGAGTACATGAGCAGGGGGAAGGGGCAGAGGGAGAGGGAGAAGCGGATGTCTATGGGATCCAGAAGCCTAAACTTTGGATAACTGAGGTGTTTCTGTAGTTGTCTGAACTGTCAGGCCTTCGTAGAACATAAGACAGAAACTTTTTCAAGTATCACTACACACTCACAACCCCAAATGCTACACAGATTTGTGCAATAGTCCTGCCTCATGGAAGGGTCCACTACAGGAAAATAGTTTCAGAACAATTTCTACACAAAAATCCTCTTTTTTGCAGTAACTCCCAAGGGCCAGGCCAGCTGTGCTCCATTATCAGTTAATGCTTAATTTGTGCATTATTTTCATTTCTAAATTGAAAGAAGTTATGTAACATGGATTAAAGCTTGTCACAGTTTGCAGTCCGGACCCTTAAGGGGAAATGGTTTCAGGAGACCGGGATCTTCTGAAGAGGTAAAATTAAAAGAGATCAGTTGGGAAAACCAGCCTGGGCTTGGTCAGGGGCGCTAGGCTTCCCCTAGGCTCCATGACGCAGGTGAAACAGGGCAATGGTGACACTTGGTATTTGCTTCTGCCAATAAAACTCTACTGTCAAACTGATTGCTATGGACAGCAGTTGATTCAAACCTGGTTTTTTGGAATAGGTTTTTAGAATATAATGCACAGAACAGACCACAGTTGGGAAATCATGGCGCCAAGGGTGAGTCATGAGTGTGAGGCGGGGCCCGTGCTGTGGGACCCACACGGAAGGTAATATTCCCCCACGGCGTTGTTGCCCTTGCATGCTGCTTTGCCTGCGTTGTTTTATTAGCAAAACAGGCACAGAAAGGGTTTCCTTGAATCTAGAATTGTACCTCCCCTGGCCTGACTCTGTTGCAGGAGACACGTAAAGCTTAATGCTTTGCCTAGCTGTTGGGAACGTGGGATGGTCACCTCTCCTCTCTGGGTCTCAACCTCCTCATCTGTAAAATAAAGGATTGCTCGAAGTATTTTCCATAATGCCTTCTAACTGGAAACTTCTAAGACTGATGGACACATCATGCATTCTAAATGCACAAATAAGGAGGCATTTCTCTGTGCTGTTTCCTCCTTAGCATAAATAATGTCCCACCTAAGCATAAATATTGACTCTGTCCATAAAAGGCAGCTTCTTTAGACTCTACTTAACTGAAACTTTGTGAAGACAATATTTAATTCTCATAATAGTTTTTGAGTTAAAAACTACAAAGATCCTGTGACTGACCTTGCCCCCTGGGGACCCCACCTACCAACATCCCCTGGCTCTAGCGGCATCGCCACGGACTGGCAGTGTCTTCGGCACTGGGCGGGAGGGATGAGCTGCAACATGGCCTCACCACTGCCAATGATAAACAGGTCGTGCATCCTGTGCATCTGGAGGGAAAAAAAAATAGGAGAAGGAAAAGGAAACAAAATAAAAACCAGTGGCATGGGAGATTAACATACAAAAAAATATATATGGCTCTGACTTTTCTAGCAGCGTAAGCAAAAAGGAAAAGAGAACCAATGACACAATTCACAATTATGTCCGAAGGACAAAAACAAACTGGTTTCTCCTACACCTGGCCTCTCCTGGTACTGAGACCAGGGACTCGGTGTCCCTATCTCCCGGGACTGAGATCCCTTCTGTGGGTTCTCCTAAAAAGACACTGTGATTTAGTGGGAGACATCCTCAGCACCAGCCCTAATGCAGACCTAGCACGAGCTTCAAAATTCACGGCCATTTCTGGCCACAGCTCCAAAGGAGGCGGAAGGCAAATCACCTAAGTACAATTTAACAGAACCCTAGCAGAGGCCAACACACAGGGGTCTAAGTATACGACCTTCTGAAGGTCTGGTTGGATCCAGACTTTTCAGAGAAATAGATGGTCTGCATTTCCTTTGGGCAATGTTCCATGGAATAGTACTTCTTACCGCCAGGGTTTGGAGGAGAACTGAACAGTAGGAAGTTCAAGTTCACACTTCTGGGCAACACCTGGATGAGCAGATATATCATACCACTGATGAAAAACTAATGACAGTAAGACTGGCCTTAGAGTTCCAACCCTAAGAAGGCAGCCAGGCTCTGCGCCCCTGCAGTCGCTACTGCACTTGGGAGGGCAGACTACTGCCACCGACAGGCACAAGGCGCAACCCGCTGTGTGCCAGGCCCAGCAGCGAACCCCGGCGTTGGGGTGCGCAGGGAGTAGGGACAAACAGAGAGGCCAGGCTGGTCTTGCTCAGGCTTCTTTTCCTACCTAGATGGTGAGAGAAAATCTCTAGGCCCCCCCTCACTGCCTCCTCCAGGAAAAGCCTTTCTATGCTCACATAACACAGGGGTCTGAAGTCCAACTCCCCGGGCCACGTCCTGGTTTTCTCTTCAGCACTGGGGCCCTCCAGAGCTTTGGTTTGGGCCCTGTCTTCTCCTGTCCCCAAACCTGATCTCTCTGTTGCTCCCCCAGGCCCTAGACAGGATGCTGTTTCCATGGTAACACTAGAGCTATTCAACCACCAGTGTCAGAACAAGGAGGACGAGTGGCTTACAAGTGACAGGCAGAGGCCCTGATACCTGCAGTCTCGAGGAAATCCGAGGACACTAAAACCCAGTGGATGTAGCTCTTTTTCATCCAGGCCTGAGAGGGGGCGGGACCGTGTGCCGCTACCCCCAGGATGGGAAGAAACAGACAACAGGATGGAGCGGGGCCAACCCCAGGTGACACTAGACTGGGTGAAGTGGGCCTGGGAGCCCTTCAGCTCTTTCCCCAGTGCCTCTTACAATTGGATCCCCACTACATATGCCCCACAGACATATGACTTTCCCAGGCTCTAGGGCCCAGGGAGGTGGACAACAGGGTGGAGTAACGAGGCTGTAGAGAAAGGAGAGCCTGGGCCAGGGCGGGGAGCAGATGCTCTAAGAAACCAGACTCTCAGGATTTTTGCCTATTTGGACCACTCCCCTTCCCAAAACATGCTTGAGAACCACAAGATGACTCTGATAGGCGTCTGAGTAACTTAGTATTTACCTTCTGGCTGGGATCCTCAGTGTTCCTGTTAAGCAGACTGGTGAAATTAACTTCAGATTCAAGTGGGAAAACCAAGAGAAAGATAAAAGCTCTCGCCCAGAATTATATCATAATTATGAAGATGAACTCATACTAGGGCCCTGAGTTCTAGCTGGGGACAGCAGAGTAAACTTCTTTAAAATCTGAGGCAAGAGCCCAGCACCTCCACCCTACTGCTGGCAGACAGAAGTTCTTACTTCTAGACAAAATGATTGTTTTCATAGGCTTTGAAATTCCTTTACCGCAATTCAGCAAATTTGGAGCCAAACAATAGTATTGGGAGGTTGAAAATACAACCCGGAGTTGGTAAGGGTCACAGTTTGGGAAATTTCATCCTGTTAATTCTTCCAAACCAATCTAAACACAAAAACTTTCCTCAGGAATGAGACTCAACAAGACAGCAATTCAGAGAAAAGTAAAAAGACACAACACAGGACAGCTTGGCCCAGTCCCCTGGCCCCGGAGAGGTAAATGTGGGCTCTGGGTACTTGGCCATGGACCAAGTAAGAAGTGTTGCTACCCAAGCTGGTCTGCCTGCCCTGGGCACATGCCGGCAACCCTTTTAACCCCAAACCTTTTAAGCTTTTTGTTTTTCCAGTTCTCTACCTGAAGTTTCTCATTTGTTTATTTCTAGGGAAAACTAACCTGGGAATGGGGGGGGGGTTGAGCCCTCCTATTAACCTGCTGTGTCCTTGGGCAAATCATTCACTCTCTGGGGCTCAGTGGCCCTATCCACAAAATGAGTAAGTTGGGTTATTCATTTCCAGCTTTGCTGCTTTCTACTTTGAGGTGGGGAAGTCAGACTAACTGCATTCTTGGGTCCCTTCAAATTTCAGGATTTTACTTCCTCATGTAGAAAAGTAGCTTGACCTCAGGTGTCACAGGCAGGAAACAGATTTGCAAGGTAATGAGACTTTCTGTAAACATGCCTTCACGGAAGGGTGGGCCACTGCAGGTCTCCTGGCTAGCAAGAGGCGGAGAGAACTTTAGATTATGTGGGTGACATAATTCACCTTCTGAGTTGACATGCAAGGAAGGAAGGGATTATGACATCAGCCCAGGTGCCAAAAGAGGAAAATTCTAGACCCAAGTCCTCTCAGAATGTCCTACCTTACTACCCACAATAGGTTCCGGTTGAAGAAGGAAGCACTTTTTTAAGGAGGCATCTTTTGGAAATGGCAGGTAGGTGAAAACAGGAAAAAGCTCACGTAAAATGTGTGATCTGTTTAGAGGTCTTCTCCTGTAAAAGTTTGAAAGAAACAAAAGTAATTCAGCTGGGCAAGCCAGCCTCTATCTCCATGACTAACAGAGAGCTAAGCAAGGGTGGGAAAAGTGTGGGCGGTGGGTAAACAGGGAAAAATATCAGGACAATATCTTAAGTATTAGGTTCATGAAGAACAGTCATGCCAAATCAATTAATTGTGACATGCACACGTACACACATAACTCCACAGCCACAATTTGTACATGTGGGTGGGGTGTTTATAAAATCCAGCTAAAACAACATATAGAGGAAGAAAATAAATGGTCCATTCATTCTATCTTGGAAAAGAGACTGAAGTAACTAACAGCAGGCCAGGCTGGAGAACAGAAGGGAAGAGGAGGAGGCAGAAATCATGAACTTTCTCCTGAGGTGGTATGGCATGCAGTGGGAAGCCTGACTAGTTAAACTACAGTATTCGATCAGGCAAATAAATGGCAAATTTTTAAAAAGACAGAAGCACTGAGAAACTACCAAAAAGACCAAAAAAGCAATTTTAATTCTCTTTTGGAATGGTTCTAGATGGAAACTGGCTTTCCTCCTTTTTTTCTAGAGAGCAACCTTCACCCCCAGAAATGGACCATGTTTTCTTTTTTTTTTTTCGATTTTATTTTTTTGAGAGAGAGTGAGTGTGAGCAGGGGGAGGGGCAGAGGCAGAGAAGCAGACTCCCCGCTGAGCCTGGAGCCTGATGGGAGGCTCAATCTGACAACCCTGGGATCATGACCTGAGCCGAAATCAAGAGCTGGATGCTTAACTGACTGAGCCACCCAAGTGCCCCGACCATGTCTTCTACAAGACACAGGAAGGAAGAGGGAGAGAGCCTGGGTTTCAGTCCTGGCTGGGTGACCTTAAGTAAGATACTTAACCTCTCTAATTTCCACTTTTCTGATCTGAAAAATGACAATGATAATGCCTACTTCTTAGAGCTATTATGACATCAGCAGCGAGGAACAGACACTAACCACCAAGGCGCACAGCCTGGCACAGAAGAGTGCCAGGAAATGAAGTTTCCCTTCTATTTTTCCTGCTTTCTCTTTAGCCCTCAACACTCACGACGCATTCTGCGTAAACACAAATGCTAAAGATGTCCGCGGAAATAAATCATGATGCTATCAGGCAATTTCACTGTCCACTCATGGTGACAGCCCTCCTGAGACACCTCTTCGACTCATCTTCTTTGTCCCTCATCGCTGGTTTTTCAACAGCGAGCTCCTGAGTATCATCTGACTTGAAGAGTGCTTACCCAGTGCGAGGCATGGAGGGTCTCAGTGGGAGCTAGTATTGTTTTCACATTTGGCCTGCCCCCCCCCCCCCCGCATGCGGGCTAAGCGCCCTTTTCCACACTCACCACGGATAAGGAAATGGGAACCACCGTTCGGGAAAGCAGCGCCACCACTTGGTGAAAAACGCTTCGCTGAAGCCTTCCGATACCTCAGGGTACTGGCACAAAAAAAGCTGAAGCTCCTCCGACAACAGGAGCTGTCCCGTCTTGGCAAGGCAGAAAAACAAGAGCAAGACACAAAACAGCACAGGCTTACTTCTCAGGATGTCACAGAGCTTGCTGCTGGCTAGCCATTAAACAGACCCTCAGGCTTCCTGCTCACCTTGATCACCAGAGGATGGAGTCTCTCAAATTTCTTCGGGGTATCTTCCAGGAGCATTACCTTGAGGGGTAATTTCTGGGCACAGCCAGTGCAGTTCACAGGGATGGGGTCCGACTTATTCTGCTCACAGCTGTTTGTCCACCAAGGGTCAAAGTCTGTGAGAGGAAGGGACACAGAGAAGGCAGATACAGAAGAACACAGCAGGTAAATCCTCAGCCTCAGCAATGAAAGTAAAAAGGAAAGACAGAATAATTTTGCAAAGCTAACAGTGATCGGCACTGGTGACCTCTGAAAAGGTACCTATGAAATGAACAGCCTCTGAGGAGGGAGGAGAGGGCGCAGGGGCTAGGGGTGGGCAGGAGAGGTATGTTCTGTATATCCTGCACCTCACGGAAAATATTTCTTGATATGTACATATATCTCCTAAGTCAAATCAACAACGTCAACCAGTTGGAGAAGGCAGTCAGGGATGTGGGGCTGGAGACAGAGCTCTCCCACTGTTTTCTAACCCGTGACCCAAACGTCTGAAAGTCTACAGCACACGGGGGAGCGCAGGCAGAAAGGGTGGTCCCACCATCAGTGATGAGCCCCACTGCATGTCCTGGAGGCCAGGATGACTCTGGGAAAGAAGAGCGAGAAGAGACGGCAGAGAGAAGGGATGGAGAGGAGATAGGACTTCTCATGGGCCCATCTCTGGTGTAAAGTAAATTGCATGCACCCATTAGGACAGTGCTCTGCGGGGCACCTGGGTGGCACAGCAGGTTAAGCGTGGGACTCTTGGTCTTGGCTCAGGTCATGATCTTGGGGTTGTGGGATCTGCGCTCAGAGGGAAATCTGCCTGAGATTCTCTTGCACTCTGCTCCTGCCCCCCACACCCCTATTCCGGCTCTCTCTCAAATAAATACATATATCTTTAAAAAAAAAAAAAAAAAAAAGACAGTGCTCCGAAGTGGGTAGGGCCCACTAACCATGGTGTCTACCCCTCACAAAGGCTGCAGGTTGGCCAGCAAGGGAAGAATGGGCCACCATCCCCGGTGTGAGTGCTAGTTGCCTCCCCAACCCCTTTCTCTGGCTGGGCCCCTACTGAAGGGTTGGCTCGCTCTCTCTGTGCAGCCCTTCTCAGTTTCCCTCTGTTCCTAATGTTATTGCATTATTTCTTGTTTGCTTTCTGTTCCACTCTGGGTTTCATCTATGTTCTCTGAGATACGTGCTTATGATAAACTCTGATTTGGATCCAAAATTTTCACAGATGGTTTCTGATTAAAACCCAATGAAAACCAAATCGGGAGAAAGCCTAGAACAAAAGACAAACAGACCACCAAATGTGGCTGAAATGAAGTCAATTCTCTGAACCAATAAACACACTTGGAAACTGACTCCTAACCACAAAACATTTGTTGCAGTCGACAGCAAGTGCTTTTTCCTTGTTTTCTTAAGACAACAGTAGTGAGGCGGAGGAAATCCCCACCAGGGAAGGACTGCGTTTGTTCTCAGCTTGTCTCCTGAGCACCCTCCAAACGCCCTCCATCTCTTACAGACAGATCCTGTGTTTCCTTGAGGCAGCTGCCACTGTCCCTCCCCACGTGCCTCTGTCGTGGGCAGACTGCCAGCCAGTGAACCCTCTGCTGCCCCCATATCCTGACAGGAGCCTCCAGGGACAGCCAGGAACCCTTCTGTGGCACCTGTTTCAGGTGGCACACTGAGGCTGCAAAGTTATCCTTTTTTTTCTTCTGGGATATTTTCTTTTTTTTTTAATTTTTTTTATTTTGAGAGAGAGGGAGATCATGAGTGATGGGTGGGGGCAGAGGGAGAGGGAGAGAAAGAATCTTAAGCAGGCTCCATGCACAGCACAGAACCCAAGGCAGGGCTCAATCTCACGACCCTGAGATCACGACCTGACCCAAAATTGAGAGTCGGATGTCTAACTGACTGAGCCACCCAGGTGCCCCTCTTCTGGAATAGTTTCAAATGTGCCTAATTAAAGGGCAAACATGATGAATTCTTGCCCAAATACAAGCACTTTGGGTAAGGGACATACAATGAGGCATAAGTAATCATAACACTATGTTACAATTATATAGCATTTCAGTTTCCAAAGGCCTTTGTGAGGGAGTTCTAAGGAAGGAAGGGGAAAGGTCATCGATGTGCTAAATGCCAGGCCCCGTGCTGGTCATGTTCGCAGGCTCTATCATTTACGTGTTACTGTAAAATTATTGAGGAGGCATTGCTCTGACCCCTTCACAGGTGAGCAAGTGGAGAGTGAGGGGCAAGAGCAGTGACCGAGGCACCAGAGCGTGGTGGGAAGAGCGGCGGGGGGCGCGGTAGCGGCCAAAACGAAAAGTAGCTGCCGAGGAAGGCTGTGATGAGGGCCTCCAGGGCGTGGAGCACTTCTGACTCCGAGCAAAACGAGGAACCGGCAAAGGCCTTTGGGTAGGGGTTTCCACTGCTTTGGGAAGGTTATTCTGGGCTGTGACTGGAATGTCCAAGAAGAGAGAGGCTGGGAAGAAGAAGACTGGGTTGTACTTTGTTTTTGTCCCTTTTGGGGGATGGAGGTTGTACTGTGATGAGAGGTGACATATGAGAGGCACACTGAGGGAGTGATGCACAATCTACAAATCTCAGGAGTGCCGTGCACGGAGACTGCCCGAGCGCGCCTTGCCTCAGGGAGCCCGGGCGCAGGACACGCTGGAGACCTGCGGATTCGTCATGACAGGTTCCTGCAGGCATGCGTCCTACTCCAACTGAATCAGTTAATTACGGCAACCTCCCCAGGAGATAAGAGTCAAGTGTCAGGAGAAAGGGGCATCTTCTAATGTATACAAAGGTGCTCTAAGGGCTAGGGGTGCAGTGAGCAGTTCTAAACCTAAGAGCCCAGAGAATCATTTTTACTGTGACTTACTGAATTTCAGTTTTATTCTGAATTTAGACACTCCTAGGATTTCCAGGCAGAGGAAGAAAACCCCAGGAAGGAAAAATCAGCAAAGAAAAAGACAGACCACATCAAAAACTTAGGACGTACTGTATGATGACTAATATAACATAATAAAAAATTTAAAAAAAAAGAGAGACTAGAGTACTACAAGGTGGCAGAATGTAAGGTATACAAACCAAGGCACATGAACATCGATTACTTCTTCCTCTCCTAGCTACAGTCATTGCAAAACTAAAATGGAAAATGGCCTCATTCATAACTAGCAGTAAGTTTCACAAGAAAGGTAAAACTAGAATTTGACTAGAGTACATAAGATCTGAATAAATAAACATATCATACCGTGATCCTGGATGGGAAGATTAAATATTAAAAAGAGACCAAGTCTACCCAAAGATTTATTTAGCAGAACTGGGACAGTCCCCCATCAGAGTTCTTACTGGTGAAGGTGGGGGAGGGGTGGGGCTATGACGATCTCATTCTGAAGTTCATCATCCAGAGGAGTAAATGTGTGACAACAGCAACAGGCAATAATCCATCCCCTGCCCAGATTAACTCTGGAAATAATTTCAGGGCCAGAGGTGTCCTTGGTAATACAAATGCCTTAAAGTCTGGTCGCTGCTTCAAATCTATGGAGGACACCCTCCTCAGGCCCAGATACCATTAGAGAAGACCGTGAGAGCCTATGTGACAGACCCTGGGCAGATGGCAGACCTGAGGACCGTCACCCTTGACTGCTCATGGGTCCCTGGACAGCTCGAGCCTCTCTCCATGCTGGGCATGAAGAGGGTAGGACTAGAGGGAAAGGCATTATTTTGCTTTCTCTTTGTAGGTGAAACATTAAAACAAACAAACAAACAAACTAGGCTTTATTGAGATTTAATTCCCAGACCATAAAATTCATCCATTTGCGGGGCCCCTGGGTGGCACAGTGGTTAAGCGTCTGCCTTCGGCTCAGGGCGTGATCCCAGTGTTATGGGATCAAGCCCCACATCAGGCTCCTCCGCTAAGAGCCTGCTTCTTCCTCTCCCACTCGCCCTGCTTGTGTTCCCTCTCTCGCTGGCTGTCTCTATCTCTGCCGAATAAATAAATAAAATCTTTAAAAAAAAAAATTCATCCATTTGAAGTGTACAATTCAGGGGCACCTGGGTGGCTCAGTCGGTTTAAATGGTCGACTCTTGATTTCAGTTCAGGTCATGATCTCAGGGTCCTGGGATCAAGCCCTGAGACAGGCTCCATGCTCAGAGGGGAGTCTGCTTGAGATTTTCCCTCCACCCCTCCCCCTCCCCCAGCTCATGCACTCTCTCAAATCAATAAACCTTTAAAAAGATATACTGTATAATTCGGTAGCTTTTAGCATATTCACAGACTTGTAATAACTATCGCCATTATCTAATTTTAAAACATTTTCATCACCCTAAAAAGAAGCCCTATACCTATTAGTAGACACTTTTCCATTCTAACCCCTCTCCCACCAGCCCTAAGCAACCACTCATCTTTCAGTCTCCCTGGATTTGCTTATTCTGGTATTTCAAGTAAATGGAATTGTGCAATATACGGTCATTTGCGCCTGGCTTCTTTAATTTAGCTTAATGTTTTCAAGGTGCATCCACGTGACAGTGAGTATCAGTTGTCCTTTCCTTTCTGTTGCCAAGTAGTATTCTGTTACCTGGGTATACTACATTTTATTCATTCATATGCTGCTGGATAGTTCTACTTTGGGACTGTTATGGACAACACGGCTATGAATACTTGCATACAAGTTTCTGTGTGGACATGTGTTTTCAATTCTTTTGTGTGCATACCTAGGAGTGGAATGACTAGGTCATTTGCTAACTCTGTGTTTAATGTTCTGAGGAACTGCCAAACTGTTTTCCAGAGCAGCTGCACTATTTTATGTTCCTGTCATCTGCATATCTTTCTTGGAGAAATGTATTCAAATCTTTTGCCCATTTTTAATTGAGCTGTCTGTTATTGAACTTTAAGAAAATAAATTCTTGAAAAAGAAAAAATAACGAGGAACTTGCTCTTCTAGACATAAGAACATAGTAGCATTCTATAAAGCCACTGTAATTAAAAGAGTACAGTCAATCCTCACTATTTAGATTCCGATCTGTGAATCTGCCTGCTCCCTGAAATTTATCTGTAACCCCAATCAATTCTTGTGGTGCTTCTGCAGTCATCCCCAGCCATGCAGAGCGGCAAATCCTAGCTGAGGTGGAAGAAGGTGACACTTGGCCTTTTTGTGTCACCCCTCAAACTGTAAACGAGTGTCCTTTCGTTGTCTATTTGGTGCTACATTTGTTTGCATTTTTATTGGTGATTTTGCTGTTTAGAATGGCTCCCAAGGAGGTTATGCATTCAAGCGGTATATGGGAACTCTGTACTTTCTGCTTAATTTTGCTGTGAACCCAAAACTGCTCAACGAGTAGTTCGTTAATTAAAAAAATGACCTCCGAGCACAGCGCTAAAGTTCTAGCATTCTTAAGTGCAAGCAGGCTGCGATGTGCCTTACAGAGAAAATACACGTTAGGTAAGCTTTGTTTAGGCATGCGTTATAGTGCTGTTGACTGTGAAATCGATGTTAATGAGTCAACAATATATATTAAATGAGGTATCTTTAAACAAAAACACATGTAAAACAAAGTCAAGTATTCGTCAATTGATGAAAATGTGGCCAGAGACTCTCAGGAACCCAACTCTGATTTCTCCTAAAGGCAATGGGTCAATACTCACTAAGTCACTATTTGCAGGGACTTTATAGAACATAGCCATAGCAAAAAATGAGAATTAACTTTGTTCTTATAAAGTAACAGACAAAAAGTTCAATAAAACCAAATGAAGAATGTAGTAACAAATCCAGACACACACGCACAATGAGAATATTTAATTTGTGATAAAGGTCAGTTTCAATTCAGTGAAGAAAGGACGGATACAGTAAATGACACTGGAACAAGTAGCCATCTGTTTGGAAGAAAATAAAGTATGATCTCTACTTTTCACTATACACTGAAATAAATTCTAGATAAAGATCTAAATGGATAAAACAAAATTTTAAAAATAGAGGAAAATATGAGATGATTTTTATAATTCTGGGAGAAATAAAGGCTTCCTGATAAGCAAGACACAAACCAAGATGCCATGAAGAAAACATGGACAGATTCAACCAATATTTGCCTATGAGGCAAAGAACATCTCTAATGTAAAATGAATTATTTAATAAAAAAATGTTAAAAGGGCAAGGAATACGAACAAGCAATTCACAGAAAAAGAAATATAAATGGCTGATAAAACATATGAAAAGGCATCCGATTCCAGGAATCAAAAAAATGCGACTTAAAATAAGACATCATTCTTTGGTTTTCTAACTGGCAAAACAATGACAATATCTAGTACATATATGCTGTTAATGTAAGCATACATTTGTATAAGTTTATGAAGACAATTTGGGTAGTATTTACTAAAATTTAAAATGTGCATGCTCTTTGACCCAGCTGTTCTAAAAATCCCTCACAGAAATAATAGTACATGTATATAAAGATATGTATATATGAATGTCCCAGGTGCATTTTTTATAATAGTCGGAAATAGGGTCTTTGCAGATGAAACCAATTAAGATGAAGTCATACTTAAGTAAGGTGGGCCTTAAATCTACTCTAGATGGTATCCCTATAAGAAGATGAGAGGACACACAAAGAAACACAGAGGAAAAACGGCCATGTCAAGATGGAAGCAGAGACGGGGGTTATGTTACCACAGCTAGGGAACACCATGGATTGCTGGCAACCACCAAAAGCTGGAGGAGGCAAACAAGAATATTCCCTGGAAGGAGTATAGCCTTACTAACATCTTGATTTTGGATTTCAAGCCTAGAGAACTGTGAGAGGATGAATTTGTTGTATTAAGCCATCCAACCTGTGGTACTAGCTGGAAGTATGTACATAAGCCCTTTTTCTGTGTGCATGTACCAAAATACATTTATATATATTATGTATACCTATCTGTGGAGCCATGGAAAAATTCAGAAGTATGTATATCAAATTATTACCAGTGGTTGGGTGGGTGGTGGAGTTAGAGGGATCGAGAGAAGTTTCTTTATTAAAACTGTATTTTTAAAAATAAAAATCTTATACCTCTTTATTGTCTTTGTATATATCTTATGTATTTTCCAAATAAAAATGTCACTGGAGACCATGAAAATGTAAGCTGAGAATATCAACTACGGAATGCAGAGTTCAGTCATCTTAGAAGGCAGGCCTCTGAAGAGGTACCTGACAGGAGCAGAGACAATGGCCAGGCTGGCGGCCAGCAAAGAGAGAAGGGAAGTGATGAGGAAAAATGGATCACTGGAATGGGGTAGCTTATGCCATCCATCTGAATTAGCGGAGCCAAACTTCAAGAGGGAGAGCTACTTTTGACCTCTCTACAGCCCTGAGATCACCAACGTGGATAACGAATGTGCTTATATTTTGGTGGGAAAGGACTGAGGAATGGCCAGGTAGTGAATTGTCTGGGTGTATGGGGGGGGGGTGTACGGTTGGGGCTCCTTCCACCCCTTCCCATAAAATTCCCAGCAAAAAAAAGAGAAGTACCCAGACTCCCCAGGTGGCTTCCATCTACCTGAAAAGGCTTCATCTGATGTGTTCTCTATACAACTGGCTGGACCCATTACACCACAAAGTGAGCAAAAGCGCACCCTGGAAAACAGCCAAGCAGACCATCCCATGCCATTCCAGTACACAGCTCTTCTTCAGCCGCCTTAACCCTGACCCTAACCCTTACGTGCTGTATCTCGCTTCTTTCCGGTCCTCTCTTTCTATCCTCTCCCTGCAGCACCAGACAGAAAGGCCTGTGGAAGTTGGATAGTCACTTCCTAACTTTCTTTTAACGTCTAAGGTTTTTTTTACTCCAAATAACCTCCTTATACTAGCTAATTTTTTAAAGATACTTATTTGAGAGAGAGAAAGAATGTGAGAGAGAGAGAGAGAGATCATGAGCAGGGGGAGTGGGTAGAGGAAGAAGCAGACTCCCTGCTGAGCAGGGAGCCCGATGCAGGACTCGATCCCAGGACCCTGGGATCATGACCTGGGCCAAAGGCAGATGCTTCACTCAATGCGCCACCCAGGTGCCCTATACTAGCTATTTTATATTTTAAAAAGGTATGACAGAGATATTACACACACAGAGGAATATTACTCAGTCAGAAGAAAGAATAAGCTCTCGCCATTTGTGACAACACAGATGAACACAGAGGATCATTATGGTAAGTGAACTAAGCCAGGCAAAGATGAATACTGCATGTGGAATCTAAAAAATAAAACAAAAAAGGCAACAGACCCATAAATACAGAGAACAAACTGATGGTTGCCAGAGCGAAGGGGGGTGAGGGAGGATAGGCAAAATGGGTGAAGGGGACTGGGAGACACAGGCTTCCAGTCATGGAATGAATGAGTCACAGGGATGGAAGGCACAGCTCAGGGAACGCAGTCAATGGTACCGTAACATCGCTGTATGGAGACAAATGGTAGTTCCCCTTGTAGTGAGCACAGCATGACATACGGACTTGTCTCATTACTGTGCTACACACCTGAAACTAACGTAATGCTATGCGTCAACTATACTTCAATTTAAAAAAATGGTCTCTAACTCTGAGACTTTAGAATAGTCAATCCCCTGGGACATCAGTCTCCTCATCTTTGTAATGGACATACAAACGGTAACCACCCTGTGATTGCTGTGACGACTGAGAAAATACACGGCCCCAGTACATGGCACAGGGCCTGATATACACTTAAGTGCTTGACACAGTTGCTATTATCACCTCAAATTTTATTTGCAAATAAAAGAACAGGACATTCCCTGAGGTCCGAGCATTTCATCTTTGGGCACTGGCCTAGACTCTGATTAGGTCCTTAGTTCTAAGTCCATGAATGATCTACTATTCTCAAAACTCCTTGATGTTGCCGGATCTACTTCAACCTCCCTTGGAAGTTCACGGATACATGAAGTTCCAGTTACGCAGTACAGATACGGATACACTTTCTCATTGCAGATGGGAACTATCCCAGGCCGCCTCAGTATAAACGGGTGTCATAATTAAAAATTATAGATGCCTGGGGCGCCTGGCTGGCTCAGTCAGTGGAGTATGTGACTCTTGGTCTCAGGGTTCTGGGTTTGAGCCCCATGTTGGATGTAGAGATTATTTAAAAATAAAATCTTAAAAAAATATGACAGATGCCCAAAGTAAACAAAGTAATTGGGCCTAACATGCTTGGCTGAGGGCAGAGACAGCAGGCAGTAAGTGTGGCGTGATGGAAGAATACTAGGCTAGAGTTAGGAAACAAAGGTTCAAGTGCCAGTTTGGTATTTTTAGCTGGGTAAGCAAGTTACTTCACCTCTCCTGTCCTCCATTTCCTCTTTATAAAATGGGGCTATGCACTAGATCAGTGCTAAAGCTCCTTTCTAGCTCTAAGACTCAGTGATGCCATGGAAGGGTGAAAGCCAAGAGGATGGCTGGTAAGATCAAAGTGGATATGAAGATAGGAGGCCAGAGGGAAAACAAGAACTAAGAATGTGACTGCAAAGGGAAAACTATGGGTTAATAAGATAAAGGATTTAGCCAAACAAGTCAAATATTACCCATAAGGGTGCAGACCGGGAAGATGAGCTGGGCTGAATGTCTAGGAAAAGACTAGATCGGGAAAATTCTAAAGGGCCAAGATGCTGACTTATCTTTGGATCTGTGGTACCAGCCACAAAACCTTGTTCCAGGCACTAGGGAGCTGAGAGGAAGCGTCTGGTGAGCTGAGAGAGAGTGTGTAGAACTCCAAAATCAAACTCCGCCCCCCCGCCACCAAATCAAACTTGAAGCTAGATTCCTCAGGTGTACTGCAGAGCTCCTACACACGACTCCCGGCAGAAGCTAAGCGCTCAGACTCCGAGGAGGATGCCTGGGTTCGGATCACGGTTCCACGACTTACTAGCCGTGGGACCTTGGGCAAGTGACCTCATGTCACTGTACCTCGGTGTCTCCATCTTTAAAACGGGCATAAAACCAGAACTTACCTCACAGGAATATCGTAAAGAATAAATGAGGCAATATATGGAAAACCCTCTGAACAGGGCCTGGCATCCGGTAAGTACTAAGTAAGTATCAGCTTATTTATTTTCTGCTGCAGGGTGGGAGGTTGACGTGAGTCACTAGAGAGTCACTTCATTCTGCTCATCAAGAGGATTCAGGAGCAGGGGTTCCTATCCAAGGCTGGAACCTACAAAAAGAACCCCACTTCTGTTGCCTTTTGTTCCCTGGGCAGAGTCAAGAGGAAAAAGTACCAGAGGTCGGGAGGAAACCTAGCACCACTGGCGGCGGTGCCTCGGGCACATCAGCACTGCTCCCGCCACTGCCCTTAGTCATTCCCAGGATGCCACTGCAAGCAGTGTCAGATGACTGGGGCGGGGGCATGGATGACAGGTTAGACAGACAGGCCAGCCCCAATGTGCTTGCAGGCTTTCCTTCAGGGTGCCGAATCTACCATGCCATTCTCTCTACATTTACTTCAAAGGTATCACGAAGAATAATCCTGAATAAAAGGCAGTTGTTTTTTGGTACCATGACATTAAGAATGATAACTTACAGTTTTTCCTTTTCTAGCCCTCTTACAGGCCCAGCAGTTCCTATTTCTTGTACCTAATTCTCCCCAATATGTTTCTATTTACCCCTTAAAATATTATGCATTCTTAAGTTTCCTTCCAAATGCTATGCAAAATGCTGTTCGCTTTGCACGGTCACAGCTTCCCAGAATGATCACACACAGGAAAACTAGAGTGCATTGATACCACATTTACAAGTAAAAGCAGCACTTTAACAGAGTCAACGACATGAGAGAGCTAAAACCACACCCTTCCAATGCTCTCTCTTTACAACTGAGCGCTGGACTCATTTTATTTCCATCTGCAAGGCAAAATATCCATTTGCAGTGGACCCAATAGTTAGGCTTGTGGATGAGACACTAAGGTTTCTTGAATCACCAGACTCTGTCTTAGAGAATAAGTAATCATGGTCCAACGACCCTCACTTCTTAATTCAATAGCCTATTAAAATGTCCCTTATAGGATGGGGAGAAGAAAGTAACTGCTATCAACTTGGTACTAAACACCGCTGACTTCCTCTCCGTGTGCCAAAGAGCAGAAGACACCTTGAGGGACGCAGTGAGAGGAAGACTGGAAAGGACGCTGATGCGTGTGAGGAAGCAGCACAGGCTGGCCTGATTGACAAGTTTCTCTGGATCTTTCCCCCATGTGCTCTGGATCTTCCTGATAAGGTTTTTTTTTTTTTTTTTTTTTAGCTTTCTTGATGAGACATTTCAAAAACTAATCCTCCCAATAAATACAAGGAAGTTATATCCGGAATTAAAAACTTTCTATAGATGAGCTAATTTAAAAAAAAAAAAACCAACTCACAAGGCTTTTTGTTTTATAATGTTCCCTTCCTCTGATTTTAGTATAATTTTGGAAATCTTTTCATAATTTCCTTCCTCAAGTGTATAAAAATAGCTTTCAAAGGAGCCTCAATCCGAGTGATTTTTATGAGTGCTGAGGTCTTGGCTTGAAGAGGGGCATTATAAAGTGTAGTTTCCATGACGGAATTTTTGCTGAAAGCAACACTGAGGTGAAAACATACTTCCTAAACAGTTTTGCTGGAACCTAAAGGTCTCAGAACAGTTACACAAAAAGTTCTGAAATCCATCTGTGAAATTAATTTACATATTCCTTCATATGGGCAAATAAGATTAACACCACCAAAATAACAAAATCCCCTCTGTTGTTTCTCAAAAAGTAAATTTCAAGTCTTATCATGGTATGTTATTCTCAGAAGGAAAGTCCTCAAATGGTGCGTCAGACTAGAAATTCCTGCAGCGCCAGTGTGGCACCATTACTAAGTTGAAGTGCTTTTTAAAATCAACTTATTGGCAAAACTGTACATTTAGGAGCACTAAATAAGCACACTGTGAGACAGAGAGGAAAAGACTGAACTAAAAGACCGTGACCTACTGGGACAAAAACTCAGTCCAATGGGCAAGGACTATTAGAGCATCTAGTTAAAAGCAAGCTGGACTCAGATGCTTTCAGTAAATCAAGAGCTATTTATTAAAATGCCTATTGTGGATAGGGAGCATGGGAGAGAAAAGGGTAGACTAAGACACATTGAGATTCCTCCTATAAACAAAAACACACATCTCCACCATGTTGTGCTTTGGCATGGTAGGGGGGTGGCATTGGGGGGGGGGGTTGAATTAGACTTCCCCAGAAGTGTTTTTCTGGAAAGTTTCTTAATCTTTCTGAGCCTCAGTTTCTCAGTCTGCAAAACAGGGACAATAAAACCCATCAGTCCTCACTGAATTAAATAAGACAAAATAGGGAAAGTGTCTCTCGTTAGATTTCAATACATGTTATTTCCTTTCCCGTCGTATACTGTCAAGAAAGCTGTATCTTAGAAGTAGTAAAATGCAGCATTCTACCTGGAAAGGGTCTGTCTTCATCACCCCCATGCACAGCAACTCCCTTATGTTCTGGCATATACTTCTTGGTAATTGGCAAGGACATCAGCCGGATGTGATGGATGAGTGAGCGCCAGGTGTGAGCTCCAGAAAGCACTGGTTCAGGTGGTAATGGGCTGAAAGGTTGAATCACAAAGTAGGCAGTGAGCAAGATTAATCCCAGGGTTACAAGGACCTACAAGGAAAGACAGGGAAAGGATTAATAATTGTTCCAGCAAACAAAATACTTTCACGCCAAGAAAAAACCCCCGCCTCTTCTATTATTTCCAATGTGCCTTAGGAACTAATGCATTTTCATAATCAAGCCATTTACATTCACTTCTGAAAGCATTTCAAGTTTGAGTTTGAGAACTATGAGGACTGCAAGGCTCACTAAGCTTCTATCATGCCCTGGAGCTATTGAAAATTATACACAAATACAATTTAACTATAAATATACAGCTTTCATCTGGGATATTCAACAAAATAGTCAAATTTCCTAGTAACACACGGTAACGAGAGGAAAGGCCAATTTATTTACAGAAAAACTAAGGTTCAGTGGTGGAATCAGAGGACTGTAGTTTTGGGGGAGGAAGCTGAAGTTTGTGCTCTGTGAGGTATCTCCACATCGGAACATATTCTTACCTTATATGTAGCTATCAGGAGAGGATACTGGGGTGGCCCCCTCTGAGGTTCATTCTTTTCCAGCAGCTGTCGGATAAATTTTTCAATTGCCTTCTCTGACATGCCACACTGATGGCCTGTTTGTCTCACCAAATCAACAGTCTCTGAAAGTTTGTCATAAATGCTGAGCTCATTGGCGGCGAGATCCATGTCTTCTAATACAAAATCCCTGGGAGAAAGAAAATAAATGTAAAAAGGAGGACAGTTTCTTTCAAGTACTTCCTCCTCAAAGCTCCTTCCTTTAGAACGGTGCTTCCTGACCATCTGTGGGGCAGGACCGGCCTTGTGTTCTTCCTAATGCATCGCAGGCCAATGTTTTTGTAAAACAAAATCTATGTCTAGACAATGTCGAGTTAGTGCTGCACAGCTTTTAGGGGTTCCTTGATTGTGGGCTAGTAACATACGGTTTACAAACCCGCAGAGGTTCCCAAACACTTTGAGGAGCACTAGTGTCGAGCACAATAAATCCCTAAAGGGACTTTGAAACACTGGTACCAAAATGATTCTGCAACCAATCACAAGAGGTCTGCTACTGGTAATTCACTTAAATAAAAAGAAACACAGTATGGAGTGTCGTTGATGTTTTATCTCTTTGCATTGACATCAGATACGCTTTTTAGCAACACAGGAGGAACTAACCACTGAAATCAAGATTTACTGTGGGGTACACGTGGATACGCTTTGGTACTGGCAGAGCAAGAATTTCAGGCAATACAGAAACCATGGCATGGGGACTCTTCAGACCTTGTAGGCTGCAGTCCTCATGCTTTTCCGCAAATACGATTTTAGACAATAAAGAGCCTTTTATTTGTATTTTATATACTAAAGACCTAAGATCTTTAATTTCAAAATTCAATTTGTTCTCATAGTTACTTCAAAGCCAAATTGTTTCCCGGTGGCCACAGAAAAAAAAGATAAAAATTAAAAGTGGCGAAGAAGAATACTCTCTTGTAACATTTGTGAAATGCAGTTAAATAGTTCCTTTAAAGAGTGCTTGTGTTACAAAACAGTATTTTCCTTCATTTACAGAAGGAAACAGTGCTTGGGATTTATGTTCTCTTCCTTTGGTCTTTTTTCCGCCTTAAACGGAGAAGTCCTCTTATCTCACATACTTTCATCCCCGAAGTGCTTCTAACCCCAAAAAGCACTGACAGGGTACAATTCTATTTTTTCAGTAAGGCGATGCTGCCACCTGTAGAGCAGAGGACAACAGTCCAGGAGCTCAGCGGAGAAGAGGAGGCCCGCCGTGCCACCAGCCAGCAAGCACCCCATCCTATCTCCCCTTCCGACAGCGCCTCCAGAGGACTGATCACCTCCCAAGGACTGACCGGTTGATCCTCTTTATGACTGTTAACCCTTTAGTTCACTAGTTTTGAAGTGTGCTTACACTTAGAATCACCTAGAGTTTTTAATGACCGCTCATACCAGGACCTCAACCCAAACCAATGAAATCAGAATCAGACTGCTAATGGTGAATTAACAGGCAGGCAATCTAGACTTTGAGGAATTGGCTGGGGGAGGGGAGAAACCCCCACACCTGAAGAAGCTAAAGCCCTCCCCCAAAGTCTTTGCTCTTGCTCAGTGTGTTTTTTATAGGCCATATAAGCTTTCATTTCAAGGTTCAGATAAAACGATGGTGTAAACTCTATTTAAAAATGTGTATTTTCAACGAGTGGTGCTGGGACAACTAGATATCCACATGCAAAAGAACGAAGGAGGACCCTTCCTTCTACCATACACAAAAATTAACTCAAAGTGGATCAAAGACATAAACTTAAGAACTAAAACTATAAACACTTAGAAGAAAACATAGGGGAAAATCTTCATGACACTGGATTAGGCACTCGTCTAAAAAACACTGGTGTTTTAGATATGGCACCAAAAGCATAAGCAGCAAAAGAAAAAATAAATTGGACTACATTAAAATTTAACAATTTTTGCACTGTGAACGATACCTTTTTAGAAAGTGAAACGACAACCCACAGAATGGGAGAACATATTTGCAAACCATGTATCTGATAAGAGATTGGTATTCAGAGTACATAAAAAATTATTACAACTCAATAATAAAAAGACGACCCAATTTTAAGATGGGCAAAGGATGTGAATGGACATTTCTCCAAAGAAGATACACAAATGGCCAATAAATTCATGAAAAGATGTTCAACACCATTAGCCATCAGGGAAATATAAATCAAAACCACAATGAGACACCACTTCACAACCACTGGGATGGCTATAATCAAAAAAGTCAGATACTAAGGTGGCAAAGATGTCGAGCACCTGGAACTCTTGCACACTGCTGGTGGGACTATGATATGGTCAGCTGCTTTGGAAAACAGTTTGACAGTTTCTCAAGAATTTAAACATAGAGTTATCATACAATCCGGTAAATTCCACTTGTAAGTATGAACCCAAGAGAATTTAAAACATATTTCTACACAAAAACTTGTACACGAATATCCAAGCAGCATTATTCATGGTAGCTCAAAAACAGAAGCAATCCAAATGTCCATGAACTACTGAATGGATGGATAAAATGTGGTATATCCATATAATGAAATATTACTGGACAATAAAAAAGAATAAAGTAGTGATACATGCTACAACATAGGTGAACCTCGGAAGTATTATGCTGAGTGGAAGAAGACAGTCACAAAAGATCACACAAGACTGCATTAATAAAATACAAAGTCAAGAACAGAGGCAATTTATAGAGACAGGAAGTAGATTAATTAGTGGTTATCCAGGGGAGGTAGAGGAGAATGGGGAGTGGCTGTTAGAAGATACAGGGTTTCATCAAGGAAATTCAAATCAAAACCACACTGAGATACCACCTTACACCAGTTAGAATGGCAAAAATAGACAAGGCAAGAAACAACAATTGTTGGAGAGGATGTGGAGAAAGGGGATCCCTCCTACATTGTTGGTGGGAATGCAAGTTGGTACAGCCACTCTGGAAAACAGTGTGGAGGTCCCTTAAAAAGTTAAAAATTGAGCTACCCTATGATCCAGCCATTGCACTACTGGGTGTTTACCCCAAAGATACAGACGTAGTAAAGAGAAGAGCCATATGCACCCCAATGTTCATAGCAGCAATGTCCACAATAGCTAAATCGTGGAAGGAGCTGAGATGCCCTTCAACAGATGACTGGATTAAGAAGTTGTGGTCCATATATACAATGGAATATTACTCAGCTATCAGAAAGAATGAGTTCTCAACATTTGCTACAACATGGACGGCACTGGAGGAGATAATGCTAAGTGAAATAAGTCAAGCAGAGAAAGACAACTATCATATGATTTCTCTCATCTATGGAACATAAGAACTAGGATGATCGGTAGGGGAAGAAAGGGATAAAGAAAGGGGGGGTAATCAGAAGGGGGAATGAAACATGAGAGACTATGGACTATGAGAAACAAACTGAGGGCCTCAGAGGGGAGGGGGGTGGGGGAATGGGATAGACTGGTGATGGGTAGTAAGGAGGGCACGTATTGCATGGTGCACTGGGTGTTATACACAACTAATGAATCATCGAGCCTTACATCGGAAACCGGGGATGTACTGTATGGTGACTAACATAATATAATAAAAAATCATTTAAAAAAAATATTTGTATTTTAAATAGAAAAAAAAATAAAATCATGTGGTTTAAAAAAAAAAGAAGATACAGGGTTTCTCTCTAAAGTGACAAAAATATTCTAAACTTTAATTGTGGTGAGAGTTGCACAACTTGGTGAATATACTAAAAACATAGTAAAATGTACATTGAACTGTACATTTCAAATGGGTGAATTTTATGGCATATAAATTAAAGCTCCATAAAGACATTTTTAAAATGTATATTTAGGAGCAGATGGGCTCAGTCGTTGGACATCTGCCTTCGGCTCACGTCATGATCCCAGGGTCCTGGGGTCCTGGGATGGAGCCCCGCATCAAGCCCTGCACCAGGATCCCTGCTCAGTGGGAAGCCTGCTTCTCCTTCTCCCACTCCCCCTGCTTGTGTTCCCTCCCTCGCTGTGTCTCTGTCAAATGAATGAATAAAATCTTAAAAAAAAAAAAAGAAAGAAAGAAAGAACTTGCATCAACAATAAACTTCAACATGGAGACCCAGAGTTTGGTTTTTATAAGTAAATAAAATAAAATAAAATGTATATTTATAGAATTTGAACTTATGCCTGTTGTGGCATTTATTACACTACACTGCTATGATCTGACTGAATCACCTGGTCTATTTCCTCATCCAAAAAATAAAAGGACTAAACTAGAAGGTTTTCAAAGTCCCCTCTAGCTCTAAAATTTTAAGACTAGATGAAGACTTCAGGAAGTAGAAAAAATTCAATTCATTAGAAATTAAAGACTTACGCCAAATTGCATTCCTGTATTACCACTTCCTGTTATGCTATCCTGTATGCCAGGCACTGTGCTAAGCACTCTAGAAACATTATCTTAGTAAATCATCACAGCAATCCCAGAAGGTAGGTGTGACTTTTTTTTTATTGTTTTAATTTTAATTCCAGTATAGTTAACATACAGTGTTCTACCAGTGTCAGATGTACAATATAATAATTCAACAATTGTATACATTACTTAATGCCATCATGGTTAAGTGTACTCTTAATCCCCTTTACCTATTTCCCCATCCCCCCACCAATCTCCCCTCTGGCAATCGTCAGTTTGTTCTCTACAGTTAAGACTCTGTTTCTTGGTTTGTCTCGCTTTGCTTTCTTTGTTTTGCCAAAAGGTAGGTGTGATTAATCCCATTTCACAGATATCGAAACTAAGGCTCAGAAAGGTTCCGTAACTTGCTGGGACATGAAGTCAAGTGTGCCTGACTTCAGGGTTGATGCTTTTAACCTTTATGCATGCTGCCTCCCTTACCAAGTATTTTCCTATTCTGTGCTGGCAGAGTGGAAACCACAACACCATGTCCCTCGATTATCACAACTGAGTGGCTGAAAATCAACTACAATGATTCCTGGAAAAAGAATAAAGCAGTAACTTATTACAATATTTTTCACATCGTGATTTTGTGAATAGCGATTCCAGAGATAGTATTTTTCAGTTGAAGTTAACAGACATTCTCAGCAAGCAAGCAAGCAAGCAAGGATAATATTCATTCAAACAAACTACAATTAATTACCCAACAATACCTAGTCAAAATCCATTAAAATTCAGTAAAGGACCAGAAAAGAGAGCAGCGAGCATTCTAGAAAAAATTCCAGTAAAAAATCTGAAAGTGTTGGAAGGTGGAGCACGTGTAGGTATCCCTTAGGCAGCAGAGAACATCACACGTGTTGTGCCTTTAGGAGAACCGTGAAGGGAACAAAAGTGCAGGTGATGAGAACTAACTACCATCATTTCTGATGACTATTTTGAAACCTTCACAAACCTCTGCCTACTTTTAATACACATAAACATCTCACCAAACTCCCAGTTTGTATTGCAAAAACAATAGTTTGTTTTTTGTAATTCAAGTATACAATGTTATTACGATACTGAATATATTTTTGCAAACTGTACATCCTATTTCCTTGAGATTCTGACACATTCCCCAAGTTATTGGAAGGGTCATTACTCATAATTTCATAAAGTTTCTAAGAACACATGCAGATCTTCATAATAAGCCCTCCTTTTGGCTTTGGTTAGACCAGTGGTCCTCAACTGGGACAGGGGACATTTGGAAAGTCTGGAGACATTTTTGATGGTCACACTGGAGGGGTACTGGCATCTAGTAGATATGATATTAATTAAACAGGCACAAAAAGGTCCCCTTGGGTTGGGATTTCATACTAGCAAAGCAGCTCCTTGCTGTGATCTGAAAGTCAGCTCTCAACACAAGGATTTGTATTAAAAAAAAAGATCTTGTCCCTTAAAAAAAAAAAAAACAAAACCACAAAGTCATGGCTAAGCATCAAGCATGAGGTGACTGAGTGAAATCGGCTAAGCCTTTACCTACAGATAGAAAGAAGATCCAACTCTGGTAGCAATGAGCTTTGCCACAGAGGGAAGTTCCAAAGAGTGAGCTTGACTCCTAACAGTGGCTTACACCTGCAAGGGCACAGACGGGGTCACTAGCAGAATTATGAAAAATCAAGGTATCATACACCACCCTGGACATAATGAATTGCTAGAACTTCTGGGAGTGGGATCCAGGTGCAGAAGTATTGAAAGTCTTCCCTGTTGATTAAAGGCACACCCCAATTAGGAAACACTGCTTTAGAACAGCAGTTCTCAACCAGGGATGAGTTTGCCCCCAGGGGACATTGGGCAATGTCTGGAGACATTTTAGATTGTCAAAACTGGAGGGGCCCCACTAGCATCTAGTGGGTAAAGACTAAACATCCTACAAGGACAGCCCCCCATAACAAAGAACTGTCCCACTCCAACTGTTAAGAGTGCTGAGGTTAAGAAATTCTGCTTTCAAGAGAGGTCAGGGTGGAGGGGGGGGGGGTGTAAGCCAGGAGGCTAGGCTTCACTTCTGAAGGAGCATCTCAGGAATAGAAGGAAGCACTGACAGCTCTGATGAGATGTTCTCCACAATTCCTTCTGGGTCTCAGTCTAGGGATAAAACAGGACAGAGGCACAGCTGATAGAATGACAGAACTTATCAATAAAAATGTTTAAAGCGGAAAACAGGTTAAGAGGTCAGACTAAATTTACAACTGAGGGAATTCTACCTTTTTGCAGTTTTATCATCACTTGACTCAGTCCTCTTTCTGAACATCTCCATCCAGTGAAACTTGGTGAATCTGATACTTTCTTCACTCAATGAAAATATGCCACTTTCACTTTTTCCAACAGCTTATTTTGAAAAATTTCAAGCCTCCAGAAAAACGGAAATGCTACAATAAACACTTGTATATCCTTCCCTTAGACTGATCGTTAACATTTGGCCAAATATGCTTTATCTGTCTCCTCTCTGTTTTTGCCAGAACCATATAAAAGTTAGTTGTGACACATCACGAAATCACTTCTCAATATTTTAGCATGCATCTCCTCAGAATAAGGACACAGTTCTACCTCACCAGAAGCGAAATTATCATACCTACTAAAATAACTCTCTAAGATTACCTAATACGCACTCCATAGTCAAATTTCTCTGTTAAAAAAAAAAAAGGCCATATAATTTTTTTAGAAACCCAGGATCCAATCAATAGTCACACTTCACAACTAGCTGTCATGTCTCTTTGGGCTATTTAAATCTAGAACAGATCCTGGCCGCTTTCTTTTTTTCTTGGTCCTTTATGATATGAATGTATTTGAAGCAGTAACCCCCACATTTTAAAACTTACTTCTACCTGGTCCTATCCTCACCTTTTCTAGTTTCTACCATTAAAACAACAGTAAACCCTTCCTCTCTAGAATTCCAGTGCTCATGTTCCCCCTCCCTTCAGAGCCAAGCTCCTTTAAAAACAAAACAAAACAAACAAAAACAAAACCGCATCACTTCACCTTTTTTCCCAGGTCTCTATTTGTTTATCAACTTCTTGAAATCGTATTTCTGCCCTGCTCACACCGATACTGCCCTCACTCAGGCCACCAATGGCTCTCTACATGCCAAGTCCAAAGGATGTTTTCTCAACTATCACCTTACCTGACCTCTCTGCAGAAGCTGCTGTTGCTATCCATTTCCTCCCTCCAGTGCTCTCAAACCTTGGTATCATTCTCTTTTCTCAGAGACTACACCCCTGAATGCTGGTATTCATTACAGTTGTCCTTGATCTTCTCATCCACTCCATGGCTTTAACCACCACCTATTAGTGATTCCCAAATCTCTTCTCCTTCCCAGAACTCCAGACCCATCCATTTATCTACCTACCAGACACCCTGGCTGAAATTTCCTACTGTCCCCAATATGTATTATGTCCATAACTTACTATTTTCCCCCCTGCATTCCCCCCTCCATGTCTCTTACTACATTCTGCTTTGTCATTAACAGAAATACCAGTTCCCCAAATCTAAAACCTCTCTTCCTTCTTCCTCAACACCACCAATGAACCAATCACTAAATCCTCAATTCCACCCCCGGTATAATTCCCACATTCATCATATCCTCTTTTGCTCTACATCAATGGCAGTTAAGGCCCTCAACATCTCTCCCATGGACCATCACAAAGATATACTTAATACTTCCAGTCCTCCTTCCCCTCTCCAATCCATCCTCTACTCTCTCCACAAATTATTTTTCTGAAACACAAATTGGTTCATGTTACTCATCTATTTAAAGCAACTTCCTTGAGGGGCTCCCGGGTGGCATAGTTGGTTAAGCGTCCAACTCTTGGTTTTGGCTTAGGTCTTTTCCTCAGAGTTGTGAGAGCAAGACCGATGTCGGGTTCCACGCTAGGCGTGGAGCCTGCTTAAGATTCTCTCTCTCGGGGTGCCTGGGTGGCACAGTGGTTAAGCGTCTGCCTTCGGCTCAGGGCGTGATCCCGGCGTTATGGGATCGAGCCCCACATCAGGCTCCTCTGCTATGAGCCTGCTTCTTCCTCTCCCACTTCCCCTGCTTGTGTTCCCTCTCTCACTGGCTGTCCCTATCTCTGTCAAATAAATAAATAAAATCTTTAAAAAAAAAAAAAAGATTCTCTCTCTCCCTCTCAAATAAACAAATAAATAAATAAAATAAAGCAACTTCCCTGAGTCCACATGCCCTGCTGTGGAACAATGTAGCACAGTGGGTTAAGAAGGCAATGGAATCGGAAAAAGCGGGATAATAACTTGATCTTCCATCTACTGTGTAGCCATGAGATACTACTTAATCTAAGCCTCAGAGTTTTCATTATTTTATAAAATGGGGATAATTGTGTCTTTCCAACACTGTTGTTCAGGGATTACAAGATGATGAATGTAAAACATTTGTCCCAATACCCAAATTTAATACTTAATAATTGTTACAAGATGAAGTCCAAATTACTTAGCATGGCCCTTTATGACCTGGTCACTGCTTACCTGTTCAGTCTCATTTCCCATTCCTTCTTCACATGCTTCACTGCCATACCGTTTCACACCTTTTTGCTTTTGCACACATAATTTCCTCAGGCTTCAAAGTCTAGCTCCCATGCTTTTCCAATGAGTGAACTCCTTATTCCAGCCTTGATGTTTGTCCTTTGAACCTTAAACACAACTTGATCACTCTGTGTTATACCTATTTCCACATCTCCTCACACTAAATTGTTTCTTGTGTTAAAAAGAAAATCATAGGCCAAAATGGCGTCCCTTAGGTTGAGTCAGTAAACCAAGACTTAACACCTAACCTAACTCCAGTTTCAAACCTCCTAGAACTTTATAGAACTTTAACATGGAATTTCTGGTCAGTGCTAGAAAATTTACTGATAGAACTCTTCCATTCTCCTCAGGAGTGAGCTTGCCTTAAAAAAGAGAGAAAGCGCGCACACATGCGTATACCTTTATTTATTTATTCTATTCTCTACCTTTATTTTTTAAAAATATTTTATTTATTAATTTTTTTTAGATTTTATTTATTCAACAGAGAGCACAAGCAGGGGGAACGGGAGAGGGAGAAGCAGGCTCCCCACTAAGCAGGGAGCCTGATGTGGGGCTTGATCCCAGAACCCTGGGGTCATGACCAGAGCTGAAGGCAGATGCTTAACTGACTGAGCCATCCAGGTGCACCCTATTTATTTTTAGAGAGAGAGAGAGTGCAAGCTTGTGTGTGGGTGGAAGGAGGGGAAGAGGGAGAATCTCAAGCAGACATCCCACTGAGTGTGGAACCCAACGTAGGGATCAATCTCACAACCCTGAGATCATGACCTGAGCCTAAATCAAGAGTTGGACGCTTAATAGGCTGAGGCACCCAGGTGCCCCTTTCTCTACCTTTAAAAACCTTTCCTTTTCTGTAGCCCTTAGGAGCTCTCCTCTACTTGCTAGATGGGATGCTGCCTGATTATAATGAATTGATTAATAAAGCCAATTATATCTTTAAAATTAACTCATTTGAATGTTATTTAACACTTGAAAGCAAAGATAAACGGAGAAAGTAACAGAAGAAACGAAGAACAGACATCGAAATTCACCTCAGGCACATGGAACCTGATCAATGTCTACTAAGCAAACTTACAGAAAGGACCTAAAGTGATCACTCTTTTCTCAAACTAATTTACCTAATGCTTTATTCACTTTACCTTTTATTCTTCTTATTCTTAAAAATGCATCAACCTAAGAAGTATTTAGATGAGATTAGGAACCTCCCAGTTAGACAATCATGGTGTTGTAGGGTAGCTGTAGAGAAACAGGGATTCAAATTGGGTCTTGAAAGTTGTTTTGGTCCAAAGCAGAAAGGGCCTAACAGGGCAAACAGGGTCACTCTTTGGTATACAAGTTGGACTATGTGAACTTCAGTCAAAACTTCAATGTAGCAAAGTTGTATTTGGGTTGTTCTTTAGAAAGAAACTGTGATAAAGTCAAATACACACTTTCATTAAGGGAGAAATGCCCGTAGAGGATTCAACCAAATGAGCAATCTGAAAAAGTCAGAATAATAAGTATCTGGGAGTAGTTTCTATTATAAAGTGATGATTGAATACTTTAAATGTACTCGCGAAAACCAAGGCTATGCAGACTCTTAAACAGGAAAAGGTGTGCCACCAGGGTTAATGGTCTTAAGAAACTATGGAACACGAGGCAGGCGATTTTTGTACTAAAAGGTGACTACAAACTGCTCATCGGGTCAATAAACCAAGTCATACAACTTTCTGAAATCCTAGATGCTACGATCATCACATACAAGTCCACACTTAAAAAAAAAAAAAGAAAGAAAGATGTTTCGGGGGGGCGGGGAATCTACTCTCAATTTACAAAAAAATTAGAATCCGTCAAAAGGGCAGTGAAATCTAGTCTTCGACAGCGCCAACCGTGTTTTGGACACCGCTGTGACGCTTGCCAAACAGGTTCAAGCAGGGTCGACCTCGCTTTGCACGGCCCCACGGAGCCAAGGAAAGAAAAGGTCTTAAGGGAGTCGACCCTGGAGCGGGGGCAGGGAGGGGAAGTTGCCAGAGGTGCAGTCTGCGAAACACCAGCGGCTCAGAAACGGGGTTTGCGCAGGGGCAAGGGGCTGCGCGAGGATGTCACAGACGGGCACGGCGGTGAGACTGTCACAGCGCCTCCCCCCTCCCGGCCTCGGGCCCCAGTCACTCACATGCGGGGCCCGCGCCCTCTCGGGCTCCTCCCGCCTCGGGGACAGCAGCCGCCGGGCGAGGAGGGTAAGCCGACAACTTCCTGCTTCCGGGCGTGCAACCCGGAAGCAACTCCCTCGCCATAGGCGAGGCCGCGCGCCCTAGGGTAGCTCCTTCTTCACGCCCCCGCGCTTCCGTCAGAAACAGAGTCCGCGAAGTTGCCGCGCGCGCCAACTCCCGCGAGATCTGGAGAGCACGGGTTCTTGCTCCCCCCTGGCGTCGGGTTCTTCCTGCTCCGTCTGTTTCAGTTCATGCCGGGGTGCGCTTAACCCGGGCTTCGCAGCTGCGCTGATCCATTCAGCAAGCTTTTATTGAGCCCCCTACTACGTGCCGGGCAGCGTGTTAGGCATTAAGGGGTGGGAGTGGAAGGGATAGGCAATGGAGGGCAGGCCCTTAAAGGCTCTGGGAGCTCTTCGTCTAAAAGAAAGACAAGCAAACACTGTGGTTTCCAACTTTCCCGGGCTAGCGGACCAAGGGCAGCTGGTACAGAGCAAACGTCACTGTTTGCATTGCGGTTTCACTCTCCCACCCCCCGCCCCCCGTGGGGGAACGCGGCCTTGATAGTTCCGGTAGGAACCTTGTAGGGGCAAAATTTCTCCCTCCGCACCTGCAGGAGGAGTCTCCAAACCTTCCGACGCAACCTCCATTAAAGACCGCCTCCTCCCTAGCTCTAGACCCCACTTACATAGAAGGAAAAAACTCCCTACAGCCTTGGGGTAGTTGTCAATCCCCCTCCCCTCCATCTTGACAGTGTACTGTTCTTTAATAAAATGCTTTGTGCTTGGTACATTCCTTCTGTCTTTATTCGAGAGCGGATCCTCACAGAAATTTTTTGAGGGGAATCCAAGAGCCGACACTTTGACACAATGCAAGCTTCCATCGGTAACATCTTTTGGTGCCATGACTCCGATCGCACAAGGTAAGATAGTCCTCACCCCGCTGGGGCTAGAGGACCCACGTCTGATTTACTTTCTCGGATGTCAGCTCTCACTCACTTTGCAATATGACTACTACTGTCTGCATTTCTTCCTTTCCTAAACCTCTTCTGCCATCACACAAAGTGTGTGCCCCTCAAAACCCGAGGACTTGCTGTCCGATCTGCTGGTTCTGTCCATCCTCATACTCACTCAACCTCCTAGATGATCCATCTAACCAGGAGTTCTACCTTTTCTGTTGCCTCATATCAGATATCCTCACGTGCCCCCCCCCCTTCCCTTTCTGGAAAGATGGTCTCAATCACCCTCTGAAACTTAATCCAAGGTGGGTGCATGCTAATCATGGTCTTGTGTGGGAGTTGATTTCCAGTAGGGGAAGCGGAAATCTTCGTGCCTATTCCAACTCCTGAAGTTAATACTTTTGAGAGGAGCCTGGGATGAAATCTGGAAATGGAACTACATAGGTGTTGTGGGCCAAGCCATACATCTTGGCACTGGGGGATTCATTAGGGACCATAAAATATACCAATGCCCTCCCTCGTGGGCACCTCAATTGCGAGGAGGCAGGTAAAGAAAGGATAGGCTGTAGTAATATTAATTAAGGCCGTGGGCCTCTCCTGGGGGACACCCTCAGGGCTGTTCTTCAGAGCAGGGAGAAGGCCATCTTCATTCTGGATATACAACATTCCAAGGGGGACACTTGAAATATTGTGTCTACTCCTTCTTCTCTTTGCTATCCCCTTACAGATGGGAAACTGGTTGTCAGATCACCCCAGGATGCATCCTCCCTAACTGGAATGTCTGGCCCCCAAACTTTAAAGAGGAGATGGTTCATCTTTTCTGCATACAGCATGGCCCCAATATAACAGGGCCCCACAATAGGACATTGGATTATAACACCATCTTACTGGGGCACCTGGGTGGCTCAGTTAGTAAGCACCTGCCTTCAGCTCAGGTCATGATTCCAGGGTCCTGGGATTGAGTCCCGCGTTGGGCTCCCTGCTCAGTAGGGGAGTCTGCTTCTCTCTCTCCCTCTGCCCCTCTCCCCTGCTCATGGTCTCTCTCTCTTGCTCCCTTAAAACAAACAAACAAACAAACAAACAAAAAACAAACTTTATAACACCATCTTACAGCTAGATCTCTTTTGTAGAGACTAGGGACAGAGGTCTCAGATTCCTTAGGTCCAAGCCTGCATGTTCCTCAAACAAACCCCAGGCTTATCAAAACCTGCAAAATTGAGCTGTCCACTTTAGCTGTCCTCACAGATCTAAGCTCTAAGCCGCCTCCCCCACCACCAGAGGAGGCTTCTCCAAGGCCCACTGCCCCACCAAACCCTACCATCGCCCAAAACAATGATTCAGTATCCCCATATCCAGGACCACAAACACCCTCAAGTCCTAACAAACCCCTTCCAATTCTGTGTCCCCTCCAGGAAATGGCTGGTCCAACCAGAACCACCATGCGGGTCCAAACTCCATTCTTTTTTTTTTTTTTTTTTAAGATTTTATTTATTTATTTGACACAGAGAGACAGCCAACGAGAGAGGGAACACAAGCAGGGGGAGTGGGAGAGTAAGAAGCAGGCTCCCAGCTGAGGAGCCTGATGTGGGACTCAATCCCAGAACGCCAGGATCACGCCCTGAGCCGAAGGCAGACGCTTAACGACTGTGCCACCCAGGCGCCGCCAAACTCCATTCTCTATGAGTGATCTCCACCAAGTCCAAAAGGACTTGGGAGATTTCTCTGAGGACCCTGACACATATCAGTTAGTTTGGCACTAACTTTTGATTTGTCCTGAAGGACATAGTGGTCATTCTCAATCAGACTCTCTCCAAGGCAGACCGAGATGGAACTGGGGAGCCTGCCATCCAATTTGGGGATAAACTTCATAGTTCCAGTGTGAGGTATCTGGCAGATAACATGGCAGTCCCAATCACAGATCCTCATTGGAACTATGAGACTCTACAAGGACAATGGTCCCGAGACCATCTTACAATCTGCCTAACAAATGGAATGAAAAAATACCAGTCAAAGCCAATTAATTATAACAAGCTGGCTCTCATAAACCAGGGGAAAAAACCCTGCAGCCTTTAGGCAAAGGCCAAGAGAGACTTTTAACTACACATACCAACCATGATCCCAGATCAGAGGCAGGTCTTACAGTTTTTAATGGCCAACTCATCACTCAGACTACCCCAAATATTAGGAGGAAACTCCATAAGTTATCCCTAGGGCCAGATACCCCAAGCTCTGAACTCCCTAAGGTGGTCAATTTGGTATTCTATGGCCAGGACCAGGAGTGGAAAAAAAGGGAAAAAGGAAAAGTACAAGGATCAGAGACAGGCTCAACTCCTGGTGGCCTTGTCAAACCAGTCATCACCTCATCATCTCCCTCAAGAGGGAGACACCAAAAGGAGCCCGCTACCATTGCAAAAGGAGGAACACCAGAGAGATGAATGACCTTAAGTCTATAATATGGCCTGTGCTCAATGTCCTCATAATGGACATTGGAGGAGAGACTGCCCCTCTAGTCCGAGAACCAGAGGTTCAGAATTCCTTCTAGCTGTCACCACCATGGTCTGAGCAGCTGTAGGGCACCAATAGGCTCCCCCACTCACTGTTTCCATCATTGCAATGGGGCCCAGGGTGACCCTTGACGTGGCAAGTAGGACAATTTCTTTTGGACACAGGAGCCACCTACTGTCTTAACCTCTTTTACGGTAAGCTTTCCTTCAACTCCTGTCTGGTTATGGGAGTGAATGGCTACTGACGAAGCTAAAATTCATCTGTTCTTGAGACAGGACTCTATTCAGTTAGTACCTTTGAGAGGCTCTATGGGAAAAACATATCCTACCAAAGCCCTACCACTCAAACCCAACCTCCGCAGTCCAACCAGGAGATGACATCCTAATTAAAACCTGGAGAGATGAATCTCCTGGATCCCAACTAACTCCTTTATAGAAGAGACCCTATACTGTTCTTTTATTCAGCCCTACCCTACAGTCATCAAGGTCCCCAAAATTGCCAGTTGGATCCATCTCTCCTGAGCCAAACCTGCTGTGACCTCTAATCAAGAGGACAACCCTGATACTTTTGAGTATGCTCTTCAAAAAGGGGCCATCTCAGGTAAATCCTAAAATCCTCTATTCTGTTATGTCCAATACCTTAGTGTGGTCAAAGTTCCTCCAGGGGGACTTCTAAGACTACACCCTTAAAGAAATCCATCAGTACCTCTTTGACCACAACTCACTTCTTCTGCCTGGTAATTCTCACACTGCCCTGGACCACACAAGTACGCAACTCTAACCCCTTAGCACCATCACTTATACTGCTCAATGCTATCTCAACACACCAATTCCTCTTGCTGGATATGTGTGGGACCCACTTAGCCATTGTAACTCCTGTGTCTGCTTCATTGTGGGCAACCAACAAGGACCTTGAAGTGCAAGAAACTTCCAAAGATAGGTCATGGAACGCAGCACAAAAATCCTAAATGCTCAGGGGCCCCTCCCAACACCGGCTATTTTGGAACTCTTATATACTCAACTTAAACTCTTTAATATGACCTTCCCAATCTGTGTTAGTGCTAGCCCATCATCTGGGACTCCAGTGGGTTCTATTCCCTTATCTCAATGCCTTTATCATTTCAACCTAACTTCGCTGGGTGAGTCATTCTTTTGGGGAAGTGTTTCTGATCACTACTTTAACACCGTTAAAATACCCCACTTTTAACCTTCCCCCTAAATTCACCATCAACCCCCCTATTGGGTCCACCATGTCTCAATAGTCAGGACCATCCGTCAGCCCAAATAACCTCCCTTCTTCTTCAACACATCTTACCAACAGCCCTATCTCCCATTGGAAAAACTCCCAGAACATATTCTGCAATCCTTACTGAAACCTCGTCTTTTCTGAACAGCCCAATACAACTGCACAACATCCAGTCATGACCCCCTTGCCTGCCTTCATACTGACTTCGGTACCCTTTAGGGCCACTGTTGGCCCTGGGGGAACTCCCTCCAAGGAAGTCCCTTTATTTTCTATCTTTTTTTTTCCCCTAAAGATTTATTTATTTGGGGGGAGGGGAGCAGAGGGAGAGAGAATCCCAAGCAGACTCAGCTGAGCGTGGAGCCCAATCTCAATCTCACAACTCGAGCCAAAACCAAGAGTCCGACGCTCAACCAACTGCACCTCCCAGGCGCCCTCTTTTCTATCCTAACCAAGGCTCACCTGCATCCTCAGAAGGGACTCTATTTGTGGAACTCAAGCATACCTAGTCCTTCCAAATGGATGGAAGGGCACTTGTTCTTTGGCCTGGTTAGCTCCAGATGTATCCCTCATAGGAGGTACTCAAAGAGTTTCCCACTCTATTGTAACTGAAACATCCATATTCAAGCAGGAGGTCCTTACACTTCTCTCACTAGGGGCCCTCCCAGGAGCAACCTCAGGATCAGCCACAGGGATCACTAGGGCTGTCCTTTCTTCTCAACTCTCTCGAGAATTAGGCAAATCCATTCAAGAAAGTATGCAAGTCCTAGCAACCTTAGACAAGCAACTCAACTCACTCTCAGGGGTAGTCCTCCAAAATCAAAGGGCATTAAATATACTCGCTTCTGCCCAAGGGGGTACCTGCCATTAGTTTAAGAATAATATTTTTATGTCAATCAGTCAGGGTTTATTCAATAAGTATCAAAAGACTTCACATCTCCTATCAGGCACAACCACTACCTCCTATCCTGGGGGGTCTTACAGATATTTCCCTTCTTCACGGGACCTCTTATTGCGTGATCTTTCTTTTGTTTTTTTGGACAATGTCTTCTTCACCTTATAACGAAGTTCCATCTTCTCTCATGTTAGACAGGTTCAACTTAAGCTCTTATTGCAACAAGGATAGCCCCTATCAAGTGAGTATCAAAACTACCATAGCCCCTGGACCGAAGTAGTCAAGCCTTCTGAGACCAGGACACAAGCCCCACTCCACCTTAACCCCATACCACCTCCTAATGCCCTAGACAGATAGCAAAGATTGGGACTCTGACGAAAATACTGCTACAGAAGCTTGACTTCCGCCCTCAACCTTAAAGACTTCAGAGTCCCAAGTCCTTGAAGGCGGAGTGATACAGAAGGCTGTCACATACGAGCTGGAGGCAAGGGCGGCCATAAATGAGTTACATTTAGAGACCTGAGGACAAACATCCTGGTTTTGTGGTTCCCAGCTTTCCAGGACTACAAGACCAAGAACAGCAGGTGCAGAGCTTGTGCTCTCTTCAACTTCTGCCCCAAGGGAATCCCAGACTTCATTATATTACATTTGCATCGAGGTTTGCCCCCCTGGTGAGGGAAGGCGGCCATGACAGTTACAGCAGGAAACTTGTAGGGCAAAAATTCTCCCTCCCCACCGGTAGGAGTCTCCCAAATTATCGGAGGCAGCCTCCATTAAAGACTACCTTGTCCAGGACTCATGACCCCAGTTACTTGAAAGGGAAAAACTCTGGTAGCGTCGGGGCAGTCACCAACCCCAGACGTAACCACGCCATTTGAGTGTACTGTCTTTTAATAAACCGCTTTGTGCTTGCTATCTTCCTTCTCACTGTCTTTATTCCAGTGCAGATCCTCGTGTAAATATTTTGTGGGGAATGCAAGAACCGAGACTTCCATTGACACAAGGCAAGCTTCCACCGGTAACAATTAGAAAAAGATATTTTGAAGGGAGGGTGGGGAATCTACTCTCAATATACAAAAAAATTAGAAATCCGTCAAAAGGGCAGTGAAATCTGGTCTTCGCCGGTCGTGTTTTGGACACCGCTGTGACGCCTGCCAAACAGGTTCAAGCAGGGTCGACCTCCCTTTGCTCGACCCCACGGAGCCAAGGAAAGAAAAGAGGTCTTAAGGGAGTCGACCCTGGAGCGGGGGAAGAGGGGTAAGTTGCCGGGGATGCAGTCAGTCTGCGAAACACCAGCGGCTCAGAAAAGGCATTTCCGCAAGAGCAAGGGGCTGCGCGAGGATGTCACAGACGGGCACGGCGGTGAGACTGTCACAGCGCCTCCCCCCTCCCGGTCTCAGGCCCCAGTCACTCACATGCGGGGCCCGCGCCCTCTCGGGCTCCTCCCGCCTCGGGGACAGCAGCCGCCGGGCGAGGAGGGTAAGCCGACAACTTCCTGCTTCCGGGCGCGCAACCCGGAAGCAACTCCCTCGCCACAGGCGAAGCCGCGCGCCCTAAGATAGCTCCTTCTTCAAGCCCCGCGCTTCCGTCAGAAACAGAGGCCGCGACATTGCCGCGCGCGCCAACTCCCGCGAGATCTGGAGAGCACGGGTTCTTGCTCCCCCTGGCGTCGGGTTCTTCCTGCTCGGTCTGTTACAGTCCATGTCAGGGTCTGTCCCTCTGGCGGCGCTGATCCATTCAACAGGTTTTTATTGAGCCCCCACTACGTGCCGGGCAGCGTATTAGGCATTAAGGGGTGGGAGTGGGAGGGACAGGCAATGGAGGGCAGGCCCTTAAAGGCTCTGGGAGCTCTTCGTCTAAAAGAAAGACTAGCAGACAGTCACTCAAATGAACACATAGCCCACTCATGAATATTTATTGAAGCTTACCCTGCCAGACGTTACCAAGCCCTTTATGTTCGTGAAACCAATTCAACAACCCTATCATATAAATAGTTCCTGTACGGGCGAAGGGCAGGCCACCCCAAGATGGGGCACTTTGGCGTGATGATTATTTTGAACCAAAAGCAATCAAAATCCAGGAGTTTAAGGAAATCTCCCTACCTCCCCCTCAACTGCCTGTCTGTACCAGAAAGAGAGGGGTTAATACATATTCCCCTTTACTTAAGAAACTTACAGGACAACTTTTGTTTTTCAAACATCTCCTCTCACCTTCCTGCTGATAGAAGGGGGCCTTTTTCTTCTTTGTATCTCCAGACCCTTGCCCCTCTCCTTAGCTCAGGTTGTCTCATATAAGCCTTATGTTGGCTGTCTTTGGAATTGTTTGTGTGTGTGTGTGTATTCCCTGCATATATGAAACTAAATTTGATTTTTTTCTTGTTAATCTGTTGCAGGTCAGTTTGATTCTTTGTCCAGCTGGAAGAGCCTTGAAGTGTAGAGGAAATTCTTCCTCTCTGATACCCCACAACATTTATCCTCATACTAACCAAGCTGAGGTTTATGGAAAGGTTAACTTGCTCAAGATTACATAAAGAGTGGTACAGTCACGATTTGAACCCAGGCTCCTTATTTTGTTTTGTCTTTAGTGCCAAGATCCTAAATATTTTCTATTAGAGATCTGCCATCAAAATGCTACTGGGGGGGCGCCTGGGTAGCGCAGTCCTTAAGCGTCTGCCTTCGGCTCAGGGCGTGATCCCGGCGCTCTGGGATCGAGTCCCACATCGGGCTCCTCCGCCGGGAGCCTGCTTCTTCCTCTCCCACTCCCCTGCTGTGTTCCCTCTCTCGCTGGCTATCTCTCTGTCAAATAAATAAATAAATAAATAAATAAAATCTTTTTTAAAAAATGCTACTGGGTTCAGACTAATAAAGCTAACTACAAAGACAGTGTGATACTGATGCAGGGATAGGCAAACTAATTGAGCAGAATAGAGAGACCAAAATGAGAACCACACATATATAGACACTTGCTTTATGACAGAGAGGTACAACAGAGGAGTGAGGAAAGGATAATGCTTCCAATAAATAATTCTGATAAATAGATAGATGTTTTTTGGTCAGTTGTATATCCATATAGGAAAAAATGAAACTTGACTCCAATCTAACACCATACACCAAAATAAATTCTATGTGCATTACAGCTCTGCATGAGAAAAACAAAACAATAAAACTTTAGAGCAGCTCTGTCCAATACCATTGCCAAGCAAGTGACTATTGAGTACTTAAATGTGGCTAGTCAGAATTGAGATGTTCTGTAAGAGATAAGATACAGTAGACCACATTAAAATTAGAAACCACCTCTGACCATTAAAAGACACAATTAAGAGAACCAAAAAGACAACTTATAGAATGAAAGAAACCAACAAAGAGCTTATATCCAGGATACATAAAGAACTCTACCAATAAGAAAAAGATGTCTGGGGGCGCCTGGGTGGCACAGCGGTTAAGCGTCTGCCTTCGGCTCAGGGCGTGATCCCGGCGTCACGGGATCGAGCCCCACATCAGGCTCCTCCGCTATGAGCCTGCTTCTTCCTCTCCCACTCCCCCTGCTTGTGTTCCCTCTCTCGCTGGCTGTCTCTATCTCTGTCGAATAAATAAATAAAATATTAAAAAAAAAAAGAAAAAAAGAAAAAGATGTCTGGACAGCCAAATAGAAGAATGAGCAGAAGATTTGAACACAAAAAGATAATACCACAAAAGAGGATACCTAAATGGCAAATACACATGTAAAAAAGTATTCAACTTCACTAATCATTAGTTGTTAGGGAAATGACTATGAGATCTTATACAGGCTCCAAAATTGCTTCAACGGAAAAGACTAGCAACACTAAGTAAGTGTTGAGGAAGTGCAGCAACAGCAGCTCACACACTGCTGGTAGGGATGTAAATTGCTATAGCCATTTAGGAAAACAGTCTGGCTAACAAATTATAATATACATATAACCTATGGCTTAGCAATTCTACTTCTACGTATATATTCCAAAAAATTCACATACAGTGCACCAAGATACATACAAAAATATTCATGGCAGCACTATTTGTTGTAGACACGATCTGGAAACATTCCAGTGACCATGAAGAATAGAATATATAGGGGCGCCTGAGTGGCTCACTCAGTTGAGTATCCGACTCTTGATCTCAGCTCAGGTCTTGATCTCAGGGTCATGAGTTCAGGCCATGCACTGGGCTCCATGACTGGCATGGAGACTACTAAAAAAAAGAGAAAGAAGAAAGAAAGAAAGAAAGAAAGAAAGAAAGAAAGAAAGAAAGAAAGAAAGAAAGAAAGAAAAGAATGTTTAAGGCATGAAGTATATTCATGCAACAGAATACTACCCAGCCACTGCATACAACAGCATGGATTTATCTTTTTTTTTAAGATTTTATTTATTTATTAGAGAGAGAGACAGACAGTGAGAGAGGGAACACAAGCAGGGGGAGTGAGAGAGGAAGAAGCAGGCTCCCAGCAGAGGAGCCCGATGCGGGCCTCGATCCCAGGACTCTGGGATCACGACCTGAGCCGAAGGCATACGCTTAACGACTGAGCCACTCAGGCGCCCCAACATGGATATATCTTGCAAACATAATGTTAAGCAAAAGAAGCCAGACACACAAAAAATACCTCATACCTTCATCTATGTAAATTTCAAAAACAGAGAAAAACAATCTATGAATTCAGAAGTCATAAAGTGGTTACCTTTCTGGGGGGAGTGGTACTGATTGGTAGAGGGAGCTTCTCTGGAGTTGGAAACATCTCTTTTCTTGATTAGTGGTGCGTTTACTTCAAAATAATTAATTGAACTGTTACACATAGGATCTGTCCACTTTTCTGAATGTATTCCGAATTTAAATTTGTACTTAACAAAAGTATCCTGAGGGTGCCTAGATGGTTCAGTTTGTTAAGTGTCTGCCCTCAGCTCAGATCATGATCTCAGGGTCCTGGGATGGAGCCCCATGGCAGTCTCCTTGCTCAGCAGGGAGTCTGCTTCTCTCCCTCCCTCTGCCCCTCCCCACCACTCATGCTCTCACTTTCTCTCAAATAAATAAAATCTTAAAAAAAAAAAAAAGTACTCTGGGGAGCCCACAGGCCCTAGAAAGCCCATTTCTTCCTGGCCCCTCCTGCCAGTCTCCATACCACAGCCTGAGGGACACTTCCAGAAGACAAAATCTGATTTTGCCACTTCACATGTCCCTATTACCCTCAGAATCAAGTTCTAAGATCCTTTATGATTCCCTCACACTCAGCTCCAGGATGGCCCAAGAAATACTCTCTGACTTCCCAATATCTTTATAATGTTCCAGATCCATGAAGAGGAGAAATCTCTCCTGGCTTCTGGCTAACTCCACCATTTTCCAGATCTCAGCTCAGGTTATCACTCCCTGGGAAATCTCTGACTACCCAAAGCCAGCTCTGGAACAACCAGAGGTCAGGAAGTACCAGATACTTTATTACAACTCTCATTCCACTCTCTTTTTTTTTTTTTTTAAGATTTTATTTATTTATTTGACAGAGAGAGAAGCAGCGAGAGAGGGAACACAAGCAGGGGGAGTGGGAGAGGGAGAAGCAGGCTTCCCACTGAGCAGGGAGCCCGATGCGGGGGCTGGATCCCAGAATGCTGGGATCATGACCTGAGCCAAAGGCAGACGCTTAACGACTGAGCCACCCAGTCACCCCTCATTCCACTCCCTCGTAGCTGTGTTTATCTGTCTCTCGTAGGATGTGAGTTCCTTTGGGGTTGGGCACAATATCTGTGACCTGTGTTTATTTTCCTTAATGCCTAGTAGCTGGTAGGTGCTCCAGGAAAAGATTTAGGGAGAAAGGGGAAGTGGCTATGAGGATTCAGACATTGGAGACTGAGAATGGACATTTCAGGCATAAGACAAGGGCGTAAGAAGATTCAGAGGAGGGAAGATATGAGCACATTCTGAGAACATAGAGTGTTAATCTGAGTGAGGCCAAGGCTACTTATAGAAGAAACAAAGTTTAAAGATCAGTTTGGCATAGCCAGGAAGAACTTGAATGCTAAGACTTTGATCTATGGGCAGTGGGGAGCCACTGAAGGTTTTTGAGCAGGGTTGTGACATGATCAGAGTTCTATTACGGCCATATAAATTTGGTGGGATGGATGATGGCTAGATTGGGAGAGGAAAAATTAACTTTGGAAAGTTCAAGGGAAAAACAACTTTGATGGTCTAGGTAAAAGGAATGGAAGAATAAGAATCAACTCAAGGAGGATTTCCCAGGTATAACAAATCAGAAAGGCTGCCAGGTTAGTAGACAGGCTCAGGAGAGGAAGGCAGCAGAAAGGCTTGGATTCCAGCCCATATTAAATCCTGGTGGGGCTTGGAGCTGATCACTTCCTCCTGTTGGTCCGTCAGAGCCCTCTGCTCTAAAACCTGGCCAATGGGAGACTGGGAAGAGATCATGAGTATGAAAGTGTTTGGAAATGCATAATGTGTGTCGGATTGTAGCTGAGGGAGGGTGAGGAGTCTGGTGACTAGAACCACAGTGACTGGGGGCACAGGCGGAGTAACTGTTCAGGGGAGAGAATGGGGAGGGAAATGATGGGTACACGTACTCATTTCTTTAGTCTATTTAGAAAAACCCTTGAGAAGGTTTCCAGGGAATAGCACTCTGTACCACAGAATGGCTTGTTTGTGGGCTGCTGCCTCAGCTCTGCCCCAGCCACAGGAAGCTCCCTCTGTTCATGTTCTTGTCTGGAACAGGCCCTGGGAGAATGCTAACTGAACTGAACTAGGACTTGGTCCCGAACGTGGGCTCTTAACAATCTACTTGGAGAGGACAGACTAAGTCAGACAACAATGAAAGGTGGCACAGGATTAAAGACCAAGAGGGGAGAAAGTCTACTTGCAGACAGAAAGGGTAGAGAGGTTTCCTGAAGGAGTTGGGACAAAGTCACAGGCGAGGTTTGGGAAGCATTGCAAGGAAAGGAATGGCCTGAGCAAAGGCCTTGAAGTGGGAATGCTCGTGGCACATTTAAGACATGGGTGAAATAGCAGGAAATTGGGCTGGGGAAGTCATTGAGGTTAATGGTCAAGGGCCTTCAAGCCCAGGCCAAGTGGTTTGGGACTTTATTTATTTTTTTAAGATTTTTAAAAATTTACTTATTTGAGAGAGAGCAAGAGAGCACAGAGGGAGAGTAAAAGGGAGAAGCAAACTCCCTGCCGAGCAGGGAGCCCGACACGGGGCTCAATCCCAGGACCCTGGGATCATGACCTGAGCCAAAGGCAGATGCTTAACCGACTGAGCCACCGAGGCACCCTGGGACTTTATTTTAATAGACAAAGGGAAACCATTTAACATTTCGTGGTAAAGAAGTGACATACTGTATCTCGGGAGCAAAGCTTTGGCTGCTGCTGCTGTGTGTGTAGGAGGGATTAGTGGGGAAAAGCCAAAAGGCAGGGAACCCCACAAGGGGGCTTCTAAAATAATCCTGGTGTTAAAGGTCTGAAACAGCAGTTGGAATAGGAAGGAAGGGAAACAATTTGGGTTATCTTGGGAAAAAAGAATTGACAGGGCTTGATGATGTATCCACTTATAGGGAGCAGAGAGAAAGAGGGTGATCTTCAGTTCTCTAGCCCAAAAAATGATGTTTCTGTAAAAGTTTATAATTTTGTTTTGTTTTTGTTTTTGTTTGTTTTTTTGAAAGATTTTATTTATTTATTTGGCAGAGAGACAGCCAGCGAGAGAGGGAACACAAGCAGGGGGAGTAGGAGAGGAAGAAGCAGGCTCCCAGCGGAGAAGCCTGATGCGGGGCTCGATCCCATAATGCTGGGATCACGCCCTAGCCTAAGGCAGACGCTTAACGACTGCGCCACGCAGGCACCTGATATAATTTTGTTTTTAATAAAGGACATTTATTCAGAAGACACACCAAGCTTAACAGAATAGATGAAGTAAATATAAGCTACTTTGAGTAATTTAATGTGGACTATTAGTTATAACTCAGAAGAAATCTTTGTCAGTTCCTCCCTGTAGTCACCCAATGTTCTTCTGGGGACAAAAAGGCCAATAAGTACTGAGTTTCTTCAGGAAGGACTTTGGAATGACACAGCAAGACACAGGCTTACTCTTGTGTAAAATCCCAATGCATTCTCACTGTGCCCTAAGCCTCCCAGAATATATAGTAAGGAACTACATAAGGCCCAGAGAAAGGCAACTCAAATAACAAAGGGCAGAATGGACCAATGATGATCACTTTTCTGTCTGGCTCAAGGGTCACAAAGAGGACATGAACACGAGACTGCAGAAGGTGTAAAATTTATTATACCTTACATTACCCAGTGCTCGTCAGTTTAAAATGTATTTTCTGCGCATTATTCATTCAACAAACCTGAACACCCTATTCTCAGTACTCTGTGAAAAGGGCACAGAAACGGAGGAGGCCCAGCTTGTTCACTGTCTAATGTGATCTTTACAACATTGTATACCCTGTTCCTACCTGACAACTAAGGAAATTAGGGTTGAACTGTGATTAAGCACAGAGGCTCACAGCTGTGGTACTTTGAGCAAGTTACTCAATCTTTGTAAGGTTCAGCTTCCTTAAAGGAAAAGGGGAATAGTAATATCTACCTCGTGGGGTTTTGAAGATTAAGTGTTGTCAAAAGTTCAGAAATAGCAGAAGTAAAACCACTGCATCACCGAAATAGTAATTAGTAAAAGTTCATCACGCACAAAAAATAATTTGCAAACTGGAACCATTCAAACTGAACATGGGATGAGAGGGTCAGAGGTATATTGTCATGAAGCAGTTCATAATGGTGAGGAGGCAGTGGCTTTTTACTCTTCGGATCAGTTACAATATTAGAGTTTTCCTAGTGACAGGAATGGGTTACAAGTACTTACTTCACATCCGTTTTGAGAACACTTTAAGTTTCCTTTTTGATTTTCAGAGGCATTAACAAGAAGTGGCCCGAGTTAAGTTTTGCTTATTTTACAGAACAAGCTAAATTAAAATTTGCTTTTATGACTAAACTGGTTTGCCTGCTCAGGAAATTTTCAAGTCTGGTCTTCATTTGTGTTTGATTTTAACAATATGAAAGTACACAGTAGTGCTTAACTTGATGCCTGACATAAAGTAAGAATTCACTTAGCCATCGTTATTAACCAGTGTGCAAAGCTTCTATAGCATATGATTACTTACCCATTTCCTTCTTGACCTCCCTCCAAACCTCGCAGGACCTCTACTTTGCTTCTCTTTAGCCCTGAACAAACCTTCCTAACAACCTTCTATCCCATCTATCCCAGCCAGTCACTGAGCCCTGCTTTAGCCCTCATCTCTTTGATCTTCGGTCTCCTGTCTCTCTCTTTCCTTCTCATTTTCTTCCTGGCCCTTCCCCTTCCTCTCTCCCTTACTCTTTGAAGTCTGGAGCCTCGGGTTTGCTGTATGGCTATGGACAAATGAACAAATCATTTCACTGCTGGGTCTCAGTTTTCACAACTGAAAAATGGGAACAATAATATCTATTTTACAGGATTGCTTTGTGAAGTAGATAAGAATAAAGTGTAGTGCAACGTAAATTGTACAGGGCCTTACAAAGATCAGAGACTAGTCATCATTTCCATTCCCTTTCAGGTTTTTGCCCTTTTGCGGACCTAGGAAATTCTTCCAATTGAAAGTTGGGATATTAACTCCAACCGGAGTGCAGATTTGCTGGTTGTTCCCGCCTTCCATGCCTAAACCAACCAATCAGAGCGTCCGGAGAGTGTCTCCGTCTCCTCACCTGGAGACTACCTCTACAATGGAGCTTGCACTTTTCTCCGTCCTTGCAGCCAGCTTTTTCTCGCCTCGCATCCCAGCTTCTGGGCCTTGGAAGGGGGGTCCTTCTTCTTCCTCGTCCCAGCCCCCCAAATCTTGACATCGCAAAAGTTGAACGACGAAGACCGGAAGTGTGCGCAGCAGCAGAGGGTCCCCACGAACCGACACCGGAAGTAGCTTTACTGCAGGATTCCGCCCGCTGCGCTATGGCGGCGATCCCCCCAGACTCCTGGCAGCCGCCCAACGTATACTTGGAGACCAGGTGAGAGGGGTCGGGCCACTGGGGCTGGGCTGGTGGAGGCGACGCGGAGCCCGGGCTTTGCCGCGGGGCTGGGTTCCCGGTGCGCTCCCCCGGGAGCACGGCCTCCTCGTGGGGGAAGCGTGTCGCGGCGGCCGTGGGGGCCCCCTGAGGGCTGAATGGGGACCGCCACCGCCCGCGTCCGAGCTCCGCACCGGCTGGCCCTGAAACCTCAGCGACAGCTGTCTGGCTGCCCTCCTCGCGCCTCGTGGTCCATTCATCCATTCATTCAACAAGCGTGTGTTGCGTCTACAAGCGGGCGACATCGGGTCTGGAATCAGGATAGAGGTGCATAAGACACACCGCCTTGCATTTAGGACCTTGCAGTGTTGTGAAAGGGGCAGACGTGTAACTACTGACGTTGTAAGTAGTTCAGTTGTATAAACAAATTACTAGGAAGGCACAGGAAGAAGCACATTTCCCCACTATCAAAGAGCAGCAGCATCGAGCACCAACCAGTTAGTGCCATGCCCCTGACGCAGTGTCTCATTTAGTTTAATCCACGTAGCAACTCAAATCATGTAGGTGTGATTCTACCTTCTCTCCCATTTTAGCAGGGGAATGCCAGAATGTACGGATTTAATGATTTGACCAAACCCGAATACCTAGTTAAAGTAGGGGAACCTCATTTGGAGCCTGGTCTGTCTGCCTCACGTGCTCGGTTCTTCAGCGCAGTTCATTCCATTCCCTTTTTGGAAAAAGTCCTAAGTGATCTTTCCAAAGTAGGACAAATAACCATAAGTAACTTCTTACTGCTACAACAGTATAAAATTAGTCATAATCGGACATTGAAATTTTTTTTCATCTGTCCTTTGCCTAGCCCTCTTGCCACATCTTCTGCCATTCCTCCATCAGTAGCCAAGGTCCAGTCCCTGGTTTTCTGTGTACTTTCTGCTCTTGGCCATGCCGTTTTCCCCCAGAGCACAGTTCTCAGGTGTTGCTTTTGCTCCCTGGTCATCTTTCCCACCGTATATGGCAAAATTCTACTTCTTCAGGCCCCAACTTGAAAGTAATTTCTGAATTCACCTGTTACCATTTTTTTTAAGTTACAAAATAAATCGAAATTTAAATCCAAGCGGTGTAGAAGTGCATAGAGTAAATGAAAGCCACCTCTTCCTGTAGAAATAGGTAACAGTTCATTGGATGACCTACATCTTTCTCTGTGAATGTATAAACATTTTTCTTTTATGTTCTGTTTCTTAAAAACAGGATCATGTGATCATACTGTATATGTTTTTTCCCCTGTAATTTGCTTTTCTTTCACTTGCTAATGTGGCTTCCCATAGTATTGATACTTTGTATTTTAGTCATTTCCTCTTTGAGGGACACTTGAAATGCCTCTTGTTTTTTGTTAGAATAAATACCCTTGTACATACTGTATCCTCAGGCACATTTGTAAGTTTTACTATAGAATACTTTGAAGTTGAAATTGCTGTCAACAGGTATGCAGTTTTCAAATTGTATGGGTATTTCCTGTTTGCCATTCCAAAAAGTTATTCCCTGTATTTAAAAAGTGTGCACCAGAATATAAGCTCCATGAGGGGAAAAGCACCTAGAACTGTGCCTTGTACAGAGTAGCTGTTAATCCATGTTGATGTTAGTAGTGTGAAGGATGAATTGCCGGTAGAAAAGCTTTTAGAAAGCTATGTTCTAGCACATACGATAGATATATCTTTATCTATATCTATCTGTATCTATATATATGTATTTATAGAGTGCTTACACTGTGCTTGGCACTAGGTATCCAGGCTATACAGAGTTGCCTCAATTTTCACATTCTTGGAGCTTAAAATCTAGGTGAGTGATGGAGTGGAGGGGAAGGCACCTGTCTAAGTCTTTTACCTTTTTGCTTCTCCTTAGCTGTACTTCAGGGGGGAAAGTGCTTGTCCCATTTGGTAGGTACAGAGATTTGAAGTAATCAGGTTTGCATTTGTTGCACCCCTCCTAAATACACACAAACTGTACCTTTTTTTTTTCCATCAGAATTTTTACAAATAGGTAATGTAGTTACATGGTTCAGAAATACAAAAGTTTAAAAAAAGATACTCATTGAGAGCCTTCCTGTTTCCCATTTATCCGTTTCTATCCCCACCCAGAAATTGATGCACATATAAATAAGTACAAATTCCTGATATGTTAGTGTCCTCCTTTAAAAAAAATTACAAATTAAGTGCAATTTTTTTTCCCAGTTTAAGGGTTGGTTATATTGGTTTCCCACGATCAGTGATTTTTTTAAATATATAAAGCTAGTTCGAATGTTTAGTTGTCCACAATGATTTTGTTTAAAAGAAGTACCAGAAGCTCCGATGTGTTTTACTCAAAGAAGTTATCTGTGTTTGTTGTGATTGTGATGTTTTCCTTTGCCGAGCATAAAATCTGATGTGTATTACAATTTCATGACTTAATAGAAGCTTGAAGATAAAGCGTCCTGGATCAATCCCATAATATTCCTGCTGCTGTGACCTTGTTCTTGACTGGAACTCTATTGCCATCTCCCCCTGCAGCATGGGAATCATCGTGCTGGAGTTATACTGGAAGCATGCTCCAAAGACCTGTAAGAATTTTGCTGAGTTGGCACGTCGAGGTTACTACAATGGCACCAAATTCCACAGGATCATCAAAGACTTCATGATCCAGGGAGGTGACCCAACAGGGACAGGTATAGTTAAGCCGACTTTGGCCAAATTTAGCAAAATAGGGAAGGCTGAGAGAGGAGCATGTGTGGAGGGGAAAAATCAAAAATTTGGTTTTGGTTTTGGACACGTTAACATTTGAAATGCTTGTCAAATCTTCAGGTAGAGATGTTGAATAAGTAAAGGGATACGAGTGTGGAGTCCACGGAAAGGTCTGGGATGGAGGTACAAATCTGGGAGTACTCATTTCGATGGGCTTTATTAGTGAAATCAGTGGCTGCTAGCATTAGTTTCAAGGCCCCTCGCTTCTCAGTCTGCACTGTCTCTCTGCTGATTCCCGCTTCTGTTTTTTTGCCTTTAAGTTTGATATATTCTCTGGCAGTCCTTTTTCTTAGTCTTGTTCTTCTTTGTCATTCTCCGTTGTTTTCTGTTTATCCTTTATGACTGGAGGCATTCAATTTTTTTTAATGTAAACGGACACATATAGAAAGTACAGTATAGGGGCGCCTGGGTGGCTCAGTTGATTGATGGTCCAACTTTCGATTTTGGCTCAGGTCATGATCTCAGCATCTTGAGATCAAGCCCTGCCTGCATGGAGTCAGCTTGAGATTCTCCCTCTCCCTCTGCCCCTCCCCCTGCTCGTGCACTCTTTTCTCAAAATAAATAAATAAATAAAATCTTTTTAAAAAATACAGTATAGGAAACTATGAAAAAGAACTCTCATAGTATACTTCCTAAATATTTTTTTTTTAAAGATTTTATCTATTTATTTGACAGAGATAGAGATAGCCAGCGAGAGAGGGAACACAAGCAGGGGGAGTGGGAGAGGAAGAAGCAGGCTCATAGCGGAGGAGCCTGATGTGGGGCTCGATCCCATAACGCCGGGATCACGCCCTGAGCCGAAGGCAGACGCTTAACCACTGTGCCACCCAGGCGCCCCACTTCCTAAATATTTTTAACCACTATTGGTGATTAATTATTCCCACAATATTCCCACTTCTTAGAAACGATTGATGTTAACTGTTGGTGGCCATTATTCTTTTCAGATACATAGTCAGAAGGATGGATGGATGGATACCTAGCTAAATGGAAATAATTTCAGGAGAATAGGCTATGTCATGCATGCTATTGTTTTTAAAACATAAAAATATATTTAATTTTGTATATATATCCAAAAAATTGATTTCCTGCTATGAAAGGTGAGGCAATTAGTACTTAAATTTCTACCCATTCCTGTTGTTTAGGAAAAACTCCATTTTGTCCGCCTTCTGTGTTGGGAAAAACCTAGTTCTTTCCTTCTGTGTTTTTCTCCTGCATGTCTCCTTTACTACTCACACAGATGACTTTACTTCTGACACTTCTGGTCACCAAATGTATGGAGGTTTACCCCCCACAAGCAATTCTGTGACACCTAGAGAGTGTCTTACTATTTAGCTCAGTTCCAACATCATCTAACCAGAGATAGCATCAGATCCCACAGGTTAAGGCCCAGTCCCACAAGATTGCTCCCTGCTCCCCACCCCACTTCAGTCCCAAGCCTAGGTTATAAGATGTTCCAATAATCCCCTCCTTGGGTTCAATCAATTTGCCAGAGCAGTTGACAACTCGTGGAAACACGTTCACCAGTTTATTAAAGGATATGGTAAAGGATACGGATGAACAACAGGATGAACAGCTGAATAAGGTGAGGTCTGGGAGGGTCCCGAGAGCAGGAGCTTCTGTCCCTGTGGAGTTTGCGTGTGTCATCCTCCTGGAAGGGATGTGTTTGCCCACCTGGAAGCTCTCTGAACCTCGTACTCTTGGGATTTTATGGAGGCTTCTTCATGTAGGCGTGATCAATTGTTACCCCCATTTCCAGCTCCCCTCCCCTCTCTGGAGAAGCAGGGGGTGGTGCGGACTGAAAATTCCAAGCTTCTAATCATGGCTGGGTCTTTCTGGTGACCGGTCCCCATCCAGGAGCCATTCAGAGCCCACCTGCCTCATTAGAACAAAAGATGCTTCTGGTGCTCTTACCACTTTGGAATTTAAAAGGGTTTTAGAAGCTCTGTTTCAGGGACAGGTCAGAGACCAAATATGAGGACAAGAGATGCTCCTAATGTTCTCGTCACTTGGAAGTTACAGGAGTTTTAGGAGCTCTGCTGTGAACCGGGGACAGGTATATAGATGCATGTAGATGTATCCGTATATACCTACACTGCCTCCCTCGCTCTCGGTTTTTGTCGTTATTTTAATTTTTCCTTGTCAGAGTACATTTTCCACTCTGTGCTGATTCCCTCAGCTACAGTATGGGTTCTGCATTTCAGAGGGTTCAGTGCCCACCACTAGGCTTTTCTGTTCCCAGGTGTTAGCAGAATTTCCTGTTGAGTGGTTTTTATTGCAAGGGCTGGGGGGGTGTTATATTTTGTAACTCAATCATATTGGAGAATTTGAAAAAGACCATGTTCTTGGTTCTACTTGGTTCTACTGTTCTTGGGCCACACTTGTCCCCTCAGATCATTTTCGACGGTTCTGCTCTGTTGCCTTCTGGTTTTAAGCGTGGCTTTGGAGACTACTGAGGCCAGATTTACTCCTTCCTTCAGCTTGGGGAAAATATTTTGATTCGTATTTTTGAATATTTCCTCTGTTACTTGCTCTGATTTTCTGTTTCAGGGAACTAGTTACTCTGTTTCATGACCTCTGCCTTCCATATCTATTGTATTTCTTTTGAGTGTGTGAGGTGATGTTTTTCTATTTTTTCCTGCATCTACTGAGATAATGACAGACCTTTACTCTGTGCCTTATTCAACTTTTAGTCATGTCCATTCTGTTCTTTACTGCTCTAATTGATCTATTAGCTCCTTACTGGTGTCATTGGACTCTCAGTCTGTCTCCTTAGCTCTGCAGTCTTTTCACCTTATTCTTTTTTTTTTTTTTAAGATTTTATTTATTTATTCGACAGAGATAGAGACAGCCAGTGAGAGCAGGAACACAAGCAGGGGGAGTGGGAGAGGAAGAAGCAGGCTCATAGCGGAGGAGCCTGACGTGGGGCTCGATCCCATAACGCTGGGATCACGCCCTGAGCCGAAGGCAGGCGCTTAACCGCTGTGCCACCCAGGCGCCCCTCACCTTATTCTGTTGATTTATTATCTTGTCTTTGAGCTCTTGTTTTATTGGATTCTTATTTCTGTTGAGGCATCTCTAGCTTGAGACAGCTGCAGAGAAGCCCTTCTTGGACTGTGTTTTCTCCCAGACTGAGTTCCTGAGGTGTGGTTTTTTTTTTCCTTACGTGCTTGCTTGCTTTTTCTCCTTTCCATTTGTCGTAATATGTGTGCATTGCTTCTGTGCCATTTCTTTTCATCTTGTCCTTGCTTAATGTCAACTCTGATGCTGTCCATACCTTTTATTTGCTCAGATACAGCATAAGTGGATTCTCTTTGTTGTTGTCCCCACCTTTGTGGGACCAGTTGTCTTCCCCATTCCAGATGTTAGGTTGTTTTCTTTCCATTCTATTCCAGCCTGATGAGGTGGTAGGAGAGCTAATGCTGAGTGCACCTTATGGGAGGGCTAGCCTCTGTTCTGTTTTCCCAGCCTCCATTAAAGTCCTGCCCATGGGTCCCTCCACCAATCAGTGGTATCCCTCTTCCCCAGCCCTAGTCCCCTGAGAATAGCTGTAGTGGAGAAGAAAGATCCTCCTACCCTTTTTATTCATTTCCTGTAGCTGGGTCTCTATAACAAGACAAATTAATGAGAGAAGAGCATACAAAGTTGTTTGCTGTAAGTTTTGTTTTGTTTTGTTTTTAAGATTTTATTTATTCGTGGGGCGCCTGGGTAGCGCAATCGTTAAAGCGTCTGCCTTCGGCTCAGGGCGTGATCCCGGCGTTGGGGGATCGAGTCCCACATCGGGCTCCTCCGCTGGGAGCCTGCTTCTTCCTCTCACTCGCCTGCTGTGTTCCCTCTCTCGCTGGCTGTCTCTCTGTCACATAAATAAATAAAATCTTTAAAAAAAAAAAAAAGATTTTATTTATTTGTGAGAGAGAGCGCGCGCGCGCATGCGTACAAGCGGGGGGGTGGGGGGGCTTGAAGGGAGAAGCAGACTCCCCACTGAGCAGGGAGCCCAAAGTGGGACCCTGGGATCATGACCTTAGCCGAAGGCAGATGCTTCACTGACGGAGCCACCCAGGTGCCCTTGTTTGCTGTAAGTTTTGATGACACCATGGCCTTGATAAAGAAATGAAGACCCAAAGAATTGGTTGTACCTGAGTGTTTTTGTGCTAGATTTGACAAGGAGTGGGAATTTGTGGGAAAATGTGATAGGACAAAGGGGGTCTAAACTAAATGTAGCAAACTGGGGGAAACAGCAAGGCCTGTTCTTTCAGATTCCTCTGGGGGTTCTTCTGTCTTAGAGATGAGATGTTCTTTTCCCCCAGGTATAGGGACAGCACCTCTCGCAAGAGGGTCTTAGGACCTACTTCAGGGGAAGTCAGAATGTCCTTCTTGTACCTGATGTTTCTCAGATTCCTTCAACTGGACATTCAGTATGCCAAAGCACCATATTTGGAGGTAGTTTGTCCTGAACCCCATCATGGCCCAGTCCTCCCCCACCCCACAAGGTGCTCGGTGCTGGTGGCCTGCCATGTTGCTCCCCAGCGCCTGTTATGGACAGGCTTCTGCCTTCAGGGCCTTCTCTTTAACTTTTTCAGGGTCACTAGCCCACCCAGCCTTCTATTGGCTTCTCAGAATGGGAGAGTATTTGTAAGAATCCTCTGGTTTACACTCCTTCTTTCCTGATTACTGCTTTTAGGGAGTGCAGGCAGAAGAATCTCTCATTTCTTTCCTTGGTGACTCTTCAGAATTTTTGTAATCTGTTTCCTTATTTGGTTGATGCTGGGAATTTGGGGCTTGGAAACAAATGGAATTTTGTGTGTTTGTTTCATTAGGTATTAGGGGAGGCAGGGGCTAATCCTGCTTCACTCCACTCTTTTTTTTTTTAAAGATCTATTTATTTTTTTAAAAGATTTTATTTATTTATTTGACAGAGAGACAGCCAGTAAGAGAGGGAACACAAGCAGGGGGAGTGGGAGAGGAAGAAGCAGGCTCCCAGCAGAGCAGGGAGCCCGACGCGGGGCTCGATCCCAGAACCCTGGGATCACGTCCTGAGCCGAAGGCAGACGCTTAACGACTGAGCCACTCAGGCTCCCCTATTTATTTATTTTAGAGAGAGCGAGCGAGCGAGCATGCGCACGTGGACGAGCGTGCGCAGGGTGGGGGAAGGGGCGGAGAGAGAGGGAGAGAAGCAGACCCCATGCTGAGCCCACAGGGCTGGATCCCAGGACCCTGAGATCATCGCCTGAGCAGAAATCGAGAGTCAGACGCTTAACTGACTGTGCCACCCAGGCGCCCTTTCACTCCACTTCTTTATAAAGTGTCCTGTAAACACTTTAATGTACTTCTTTCCTGTCTTCTTCCTCTTTCTTGTTGTTATGAAATAAAATTTTAATCCGTCGTGATGAGTGTACAAGAATTGGAAGTGAGTTGCTCATGTCGGAGCTTCCCTATATTTCTGTAATTGGTTTGCAATCCTTCATAATGTCACATTTCCATGATGCAATTTTAATGAAATTGAATCGCTCAAAAGATTTCCAAGTAATTGCATTCAGCCTCAAGTATAATGAATGATTGAGCCGGCAGGTCTGTGGTGGAAGGCAAACAAGAGTTAGGCCCTCCTGGGTCACTGATTTGAACTGCTGCTGATTAGGTAACACGTGTTTTGCCACACATCTCAGAGGAGCAGCATGAGGCATCCTGGGCTCCTCAGCAAGCCAGTGTACTATTTCTGTCCCCGACTGTCCCTCAGTCTGGTTACTCTGCAACCGTTCTTTCCATGGTCTTCCTTATACACCTTTGCCAGGTGTTTTCTCGGTTTGAATACCTTTGACTTCCTGCTGGATTTTAAACTATTTTTCCTCTTTTAAATTTCTTTTCACGTAATAACTGTATGCCGGCTTTTTTTCTTAGCTGTCTCAGTGTCTTTTTATCTGCTTCTACTAACTTCTTCCGTTTCTGTCCTCCCCGTAAGACGTGGCATCCTGTCAAGGCCTTCCTTTCGCTCTTCATGCTCTGCGCTTAGCCTCTCAGTGCTCACCAGCTGGCGTGCCTGCAGTGATTAATTACACGCTGATTAGCCTGTGCGTCACTCTCCCTCTGACTTCCTGCCTCCTCTCGGTAGCCCCAGGAACCCCTGAGATTTAACGTGTCCAAGAGCAAGCTCATTGTTGATTTTATTCATTTGATGAATATTTGCTAAGAGTCTGCTGTTCTAAGTCCTGTGAAGAGACTTCAGCATTAGAAGCCAAGGCATTTTCTTTTCTTTGCAGTGCTCCATTCTCTGCCAGGAAGCCAAGATAGTTCTTATAAGAAACAACTCGAGAGTAATAATAGAATACGCAAGTTTATGGTGGTACGCTCTGGATCAGGTATATAACAGAGGTTGGAATAATTCATAATAAGAGACAGAAGTTCAGATTTGATCTAACATCATTCTGGAACCATTTTGGGTTCCAGAGTTTCTTGAGTCTAGGATTAGAAAAATATGTGAGGAAATTTAATTCAGCAATAGTATATGGCAAGGTCACGTAACGTGGGGTGAACAGCCTGGGTTGTAGAGCCTGGTGGGCTTGGGATGCATCTTAACTTCACACGAACACTTACTCAACGTAGACAAGTTACGTAAGCTCGCTGAGCCTTCTTGGCTATAGATGTGGAGCGTGGTTTCGTTGTATGCACCTCACGGAGTTGTGAGTAGTAAATGAGCTGATGTTTGTAAAATGGTGACTACAGGCTTGACACAAAATAGCTTAAAAAGATGTCATTTATTATTTATTTTGGTTGTTAACTTATTTATATAATATGTATATAAACTTAATAATATTAAAAATAATAAAAAATAAACTTAAAAAATATAAAATATAACTTTTTTAAAAGATTTATTTATTTATTTATATGACAGGATAGAGAGACAGCCAGCGAGAGAGGGAACACAAGCAGGGGGAGTGGGAGAGGGAGAAGCAGGCTCCCAGCGGAGGAGCCTATAAAATATAACTTATTATAACTTATTTATCACCAAATGTCTTTTGGACTCCTGCCATATTGCAGGCATTGTTCTAAAAGCTGGGGAGATAGAATAGTAAATAAGAAAGCCCTTGTGAAGCTCACATTCTAGTGGGAGAGACTGTGAACAACCAAGTACATGATATACTATCAGGTCATGACAAATGATCTAGAAAAAAATACTCTATAAGCAGGGATTCTTGGCCTTGGCACTACTGACATTTTGGGCTGGATAATTCTTTGCTGTAGAGGGCTGTCTGTGCATTGTAGGAGGTTCAGCTGCATCCCTGACCTTGCCGTGCTGGATGCCAGTAGAACCCCTCAGTGTGACAACTAAAAATGTCTCCACACATCCAGTGTCCCTAAGGGGCAAAGTCCCCCTCAGTGGAGAAGGTGAGGGAGAGTGGGGGGTTAGAGTGAGGGAGGTGTTATTTTGGATAGTGTGACTAGGGAAGACCTCTCTGAGAAGGTGGCATTTGAGCAGAGTTCTGAGTAAAGTGAAGTCGTGAGCCTGAGAGTGTCAGGGGCAAGGACACTCCAGGGGGAATAGAAATCAGCGGCCTCAGACCAGGGTGTGCTTGGCAAGAAACAGCACAGACCAGGGTGGCTGGAGCGGGTGAGTGAGGGCAAGAGTGGTAGGAGGAGATGACTTTGGAGGGTAGCAGAGCACCAGGTCACGGGGTCTCATAAGTTGTCGTGAAGACTTGGGATATTGTCCTAAGCGTGATGAAATGTCACTGGAGGATTTTGAGCAGAGGACTGCCCCAGTGAGGCTTGTTTTAAAAGGAGCCCTCTGGCTTCCATTTGGGGAATCAACTGGCAGGGAAAGGAGGAGACAAGGCTGGAAGCAAGGAGGCCAATTGGAAGCTTTCGTTGTTGTCAAAGCCAGAGCTTTCTGTATTTGGACTAGAGTGATAATGGTTCTGTTCCGGTCCTAGAGTTAGACATTCAGGAGATTGTTTGGGGTAACACCTGTGAAAGTTAAACGGGCCAGGGAGCAGGGTTGGAAGGGGAGGTCTGATCTGTGAAGGGAGAGGGGGCAGAGGAGAAGGAGCCGGTAGAGAAAAGGAGGAGCCATCAGTAAGGCAGGATCTCAAGAGGGGTGACATCAGCTGTCAGATGCTGCTTGTGGAGCAGGCAAGGTGAGGCCCGAGGATTGAGCATTGGATTTAATGACGTGGTGGTCACTGGTGACCTTGCCGAGAGCCAGGTCAGTGGAGTGGTGAGGGCAAAAGTCTGAATGGAGAGCAAAAACGGTCAGAGGCAGGAAAGGAAGCCAAGACCCCCAAGCGCTGACAGCTTTTTTGAGGAGTTTTCTGTGAAGGGTTGCAGAAACATAGGGGGATGGGTACTTGGAGATGGAGCTTTGTGTTTATTTTTTAAGACAGGAAATGTTAATTTTTTTTTTTTTTTAAGATTTTATTTATTTATGTGACAGAGAGAGACAGCCAGCGAGAGAGGGAACACAGCAGGGGAGTGGGAGAGGAAGAAGCAGGCTCCCAGCGGAGGAGCCTGATGTGGGGCTCGATCCCGGAACGCCGGGATCACACCCTGAGCCGAAGGCAGACGCTCAACGACTGCGCCACCCAGGCGCCCCAATACCACTTTTTTTTTTTTTTTTTTATGCTGATAGGAATGATCCACTAGAAAGAAACTTGGATACAGGACCAGGAGGAATTATAGTTGCGAAGTTCCTTAGAGGTGATGGAATTGGTTCGATACCTGGTGGTGGGATAGTCTGGTGGGGTAGTCGTATGAACAGCATGTTCTTACAGTGTATCAATAAGGGAAGAAGGACGGTAAATGGGACATGTAGGAAGGGAAGTGGATTCAGTGGTGAGAGCCGGTGGAAGTTCTCCTCTGCCTTTTTGTCAGTGAAACAAGAAGCAGAGTTACACTCACAGAGCGGGGAGCAGTGAGGGGTGGTGGAGGTTTGCTGACAGAGGAACTGCAGTAAACCCAGGCGGGTCGGCCCCCGGGGTGAACTGTTAATCACTACCTACAGTTCGTTCTCCTAGAAGATGCCCAGGTTATCTGAGTGCACGGAAACTGTAGTGGAAAACATGAAGCAAACGCAGTTATTATCAATGATGCTGAGCTCCCTTGGACTATCTCCTAACAAGCCTGTGAGACAGAAGTACCACTGCTATTCCTGCTTTTCAGACAGGGAAACTGAGGCTTGGAGAGGGTAACTATCTTGCTTAAGGCCACACAGCCAGTAAGTGGTGGAGTTGGAAAGAAAATTTGGATCTCTCTGGCCCCAGAGGCAAGTGAGGAAGGGAGCCCTCCTAAGAACTGCAAAGCTTCTGGGAGAAACGTAGCGGATCTGGTATCTGGCATTTGCCCTGGTAATCCAACAGCAGCTGCACCAGTTAGTTCCCCCTTCTGAAGACTCTGTTACTAATAGATGTATCAATTTGGGATGCTTTTGGCTACAAGTAACAGAAAACTCCACAGCAAGGGCTTAAAGGAAGAGAGCTTTTGTTTTTCTCATGTCACAAAATGTCTGAAGGTAAGCGGTTGCAGGCATTGGTTCAGCTGCCCAGCAGAGTTGTCAGGGACCCAGGCTTACTAGGTCTTTCCATTCCATCATGGTTAGTGTGTTGGCCTTTGATCTCAAACTTGTCTTATGGTTGCAAGATGGCTGCTGCTGCTCCTGACATCACCTCTGCTTTCAAAGAAGGAAGATGGGGAAAGAGCTATGGGTGAAAGACAACAGGAGTGTGTCCCTTTTTATCAGGAAAGCTGTAGCTTTACCAGAAGCTCTGCTCAGCAGGCTTCTGTTTGTATCAGTAAGTCAGAACTGGGTCTTCTGACCACCCCTAGCTGCAAAAGGAACTGTCAGTAGCTGCCTTCCTTGTCTCTGAAGTTGAGGCAGGCCATGGAGAAGGGGCCAGAGAAGGGGTTAGAAATGCTCAGGGGACAGCTAATCTGTAGTCATATGCTCTCTTGCTAGAAGAGAGGTTTTGATTGGTTTGGTCCGTGGCCTTCTGCTGTCGGATACCCCAGGCAGAGCTTTCACCGAGGCCTCCTGATGGGTCATTGGCCCACCTGTGGCCACTTTGGGGCTGACTGTTAATCCGTGGTCCCATCAGCTGTGGCATGGAAGCAGTGGGGATAAGTAGCACCAAGTATGGTCATCTTTGTGTGAGAGACCACTCTGCATGTCTTTGGGGCCACTCCAGTTCATCGTGAGAGATTTCCACAGGCAGTGAGCAGGAAGGAGAGACATCAGAGGAGTCCTGGGGATAAGGAAAGATTTTTTTTTTTTTAAGAGTAGAAGTACAGATCATAAAAAGATGAAGGAATTTCAACTGCAAAAAATTCTGTGCATCAGAAGACCCCAAAAAGAGTGAAAAAAAGTCCACCGGAAGAAAGTATTTGCAAAAGCAGTCACTGACCAAGGATTAGTGTCCAGGATACAAATGCTAATAATATACCATTTATATATATGTATCTTTATAAATGTCAAACCACTCAGTAGATAAGTGGCTGTTTCCAGAGGCGGAAAGGTAAATAGCCAGTAAGCATGAAATTCTGCACATCTTCAGGGAAATGCAGGTTAAGACACAGGCAGGCTGATGCCTCTCAGCCTGACGAATGTTAGAAACTCTGGCTGGAGGACCTAGATCAGTAAGAGTGAGCATTGTGGGTCGGGGTGCACGTTGGGGCCACTTCCGGCAAGATATTCAAGGACGTGTAGTAATGGGGAGATACTCAAACTGTGACCCTATCTGGGAGACAGTACGAGAGTGGGTATTGCAGCATGGTTTGTAACAGCCAAAGCATGTAGAAAGGGTCCTAGATATCCCTCAGCATGAGAAAAGAGAAGATTGGTGTTGTAATCGTGTAGTGGAATGAATACTACAGAGAGCTGCATGGACCCAAATGGGTAAATATCACTTACAGAAGCGCTAATGGCAGAAGAATACAGAGTATAGTCGCATTTATATAAGCCTAAAGCCATGCAGAGCAACAGTGCGTTGTTTTAGGGATGTATACATAGGGGGTAGAAGGGAAAGTGCGTGGAAGTGACGAACTTCTGGTCACCACAGTGGTTCCCCGAGGGCAAGATGTGATTCTTTGACGCCGTCGTTAGCTGGCGGGGAGAGGGGCGTGGAGCGCAGGGGTTACAGACACGGGGGTACAGACACGGGGTCTTGGGCTGGATTTGTCACACTGTTTCCTGAGGGGGAGGTACAGTTGCTTGTCATATTCTTTGTTTCTTTTGTGTATCTGAAACACTAGGTACATAGAATAAATGTTGAAAACAAAGGACAGAAGAGGAAAAGAACTTGTAGGGTGCAGAGTTTGGAGAGCAGATCCGTGCGCGGCTTCTGCTGTATCCGCGCTGGATGAGGCACACAGCAAAGTTTTGACTGCGAAGCCCCCAATTGTCAGCTTGGTGTGTGATCGTTGGCATCTGTGTAGCCTGCTCTGCACCAGCAAACTCTTTGATCACTGCTGTCCCCCTCCCATCTCTCCCCTGTTCCACATGCCCAAAGGAATGTCTTGGTTGGAATTATTTGTCTTTCTGACATTTTGTTGCAAACCCTACTGAGCTGAATTAGGTTATGAAACCATACATATTATGTAGAAATGGTGCTGGAGAGACCCCAAACTAGTTGCAGCTGGTCCAGCTCTGCCTAGTGAGTACAGAGGGGCCTCGGTGCTCTTCCCTTCTCATCTCTTGATGACTGAAAACCCCTGGCTTCATCTCTGACTCTTGACTGGCCCATCGTTAGCCCTCTTGTTTGCAGTGCTGTTTACGTGATGGCTTTCAGTTCCTAGAGAGCGGGGGCCCTGAGGTTTCATCCTGGCGGCTTGCAGGGGTCACACTTCCAAGGCTCAGCCCAAGATGGACAGCCCACTACTGAACTTCATCCTGCACTCGCTCACTCAAGCCCCAGACTTAGGGCTGGATTCCCTCGGCCTTCTCTTTCATCTTCACCCCTAGCACTCCCACTCACCACCCCCTCCGCCCCCAACCTCAGGCAGGAACCTTGATTCCCTAGTCAGAATATATTGGTCCCGTAATTGCTGTTTAGAAGTATGCTGGCAGGTTGGAATTTTGGGAATGAATTTTTACAAAGTTTGGTAGTTGGATACTTTTCCAGAAGGATAGGTAGCCTGGGCCCGGTGGGAGATTTCCCTGAGTCTGTTAGGATTCACCCCCATTCCTCTCTGCATGAGAAGTGTTTTCTTCCAACTGAGCCATCCAGGCACCCCTTTGAAGTGTTTTCTTCCAGGGGCGCCTGGGTGGCTCAGTCGGTTAAGCGTCTTGCCTTTGGCTCAGGTCATGATCCCAGGGTCAATCTTTAAAAAAAAAAAAAAAAGAAGTATCTTCTTCCAGAACCAGGGGCTATGACAGGCTGTCTATGGTGGAACATCCTAAAAGGTAATGAATGCAAGGGATTTTCACCTGGGACGGCCTGGGGGAGGGGGACGTGGTGCTTTAACACCTAGTTTCATAGCAGGCTGTAGAAGGAAGCTAGCTCCCCGTGTCTGGGCTGTTTTCTGGCTGCCAGGCAAGCAGAGTAAGCTGATAAACGGGATGTTCACTTTGTTCTGGGCTCTTTTGTCATCTTGGAGAAACCAGAGTAGTTCAACAAGTCATATTTATTTTACTAAAGAAGTGATTAGCAGAGTTGCCTCCTATTAGGACACTTTTCCATTGGGAAACTATATTCATCTTATCATTTTGCTCTAAGAACAGAACCTGGGCGCACAGCACCACACTCTTGTGGACATAATACAGATAGCACCTGGTGGTGACGTTGCTAGCAAATCCTTCCTAATGCCACGTTTCTTCATCGTATCCTTGTGGTGCACTACCTCTCCTCTCGATGGACTCTGTCTGCTGTAATATTATTCCTTTCTGCCCCATTGCTACTTTCTACCATCTCTCTTCTCCTTAAGCTGGATATCTTTGACCAAAATGAATGTTATTTTCCTTCATTGACGTCAAGGACAGCAAATAGGTTTTAATTCTTGTGCCATCTCTGATCCGTTAAAAATGGCTGCCTGGACTTCCGAGTTGGTAGGATACAGATCAAAGCTCAGCAGGGAGGAATGCTGATTGATTAGCGATGTCTGTGACGGGCACAGGGTTAAGGCTTGGGGCCCTCCTGTCTAAAGTACTCCTAAAAAAATTAAAACTTGAGAAATCTCTTAATATATCAAATTAAAAATAGTAGTTCTCTGTAGATGGTTAGATTCTAGGGGACTTTAATGTTCTTTTGACGATGTTCTGTGCTTTCTGCATATTTGGCAGTGAACATGTGTTTCTGTAATACGCAGGACAAAACACTCTTCGTGTTATTTTGGAAACAACATCTCACCTGAATGAAAGCAGTGATTTGAGCGTGCCGTGTAGTGCTTGATCCTGCTGCTGGGCTCTGTAGTTGCGATATGCTTATTAGCAGGGGGCTAGGCATGCTCACTGCTTTTTGCTTTCTTGTACTCTGAAAAATCTTTTGACCCTGAGCCATAATTCTTGCTGTGAGCTGGAGCGTGGGACTGACGGACTGGTCTCGTGTCTTCTAATCTGCAGGTCGAGGTGGCGCGTCTATCTATGGCAAGCAGTTTGAGGATGAGCTCCATCCAGACTTGAAATTCACGGGTACGTATATGATCTGGCTGCCAGGGGCGGGGGGTGTGGATTTGGAAAGCTCACTCTTGGCTGCGATTCCGGCTGCATGCCTGACACCGTGGCAGGGTGCCATGGAGCTGCCCAGCTGCGGCGCCACAAAGAGCCCTGGTGGGTTAGGGCGAGTGACCCCTCTCCCTCCTGAGTAATTCGCAGTGCTGGTCCGAGTGTTCTGGACTCGGATTGTTTGAACGCTGCTGTTACAAACTGTAGGAAAGTGAAAGCTTCCTCAAAGATGCCAGAGACCTTGCTGGGTTTTTGTGGGGGTGTCAGGACCATGGTCCAGCGGTTAGCGGGGATCATCATGGATAGAGAAGCTGGGGAGTAGGCAAGGACTAGCACGGCGCAGTTGTTGGGGTCGGGCGGTGACGGCCTTTGTGTGAAGGCAGGGGGAAGAGTGTTCGGGTCACGTGGTTGGTGATGGAGGCCAGGATAAAGTCTGGGATGGTGGGACATGCGCCCGGCTGGAGCTTTGGGGTTATTCATACTCTTTCTTCCTCTTTCCCATCAGGGGCTGGAATTCTTGCCATGGCCAATGCAGGGCCAGACACCAACGGCAGCCAGTTTTTCGTGACCCTAGCCCCCACCCAGTGGCTCGATGGCAAGCACACCATTTTTGGCCGCGTGTGCCAGGGCATAGGAATGGTGAATCGAGTAGGAATGGTGGAAACAAACTCCCAGGACCGCCCTGTGGACGATGTGAAGATCATTAAGGCATACCCTTCCGGGTAGGCTCGCTGCTGTCTTGGGCACACCCAGATCTTCTGAAATGGCCCCGGTGAACCAGCTTCCAGATGACCTAGAATGACACGTACTTAAACTTCATTTTGGCCTTGCAAATCACAGAGCTAAGGAGACCTGGGGTCTTGGGCGAGTTAGAGATGGAAGTGTATTTTAAGAGGACGCTTCTTTTCTCTTCCCCGGTGCCTAGGTTGACAGAGCATTTGCAGAAATGCTCGTAAATGATGGTTCACAGGGAACCGCTCGTTGCAAACGAGCGTAATGCTCCTCCTTGCGCGCGTCTGTGCTGATAACACTTGGAACAAAGTGAAGCCGGCTCTGTCGCTCTGTAGCGCCTAACCAAACTTCTTCCTGCAGAGATTTATGTTCTGGCCTGCACTGCGGTCTTCGGTGGCTGACAGCCACAGAATTCAAAACCAAGTAGTGTCTATCAGCCTTCTTAACTCTGTGCACACCCTATTTCAGTCTCCTACATTTGTTCTTCCGGGAGTGTATGCATCTCTATATATATTTTCCCTCTCGAAACCAGAACATCAACACTGCTGTTTCTGACACTTAGACATCCCACGCAAAGCCACATTGAATTTTTGCCAAATGAAAAATGCATCCAACAATCAAGTTTCTAAAAAGGTGTCAAGTGGGGAATGATAATGTGTAATAATCAAGAAAGGAATTTATTAAAAGGAAGCAGAAACATTGACCATTTTTTCCCCAGGAAGGAGTAGAAATCTGTAGTGAGCCACAAGGACAGACTATGAACTCTCCTTAAAAAAGGAGTATTGTCTTAAAGGAGAGGCACCACTTAAGTTTTTTTAACCTAAGACTAGAGAAACTAGGTAAGAGATTTTATAGGTTAAGTTTTTTAAGTCTTTATGATTTTTTTACGGGGGGTGTGGGGATGGTAAGAGAAAGGAAGGGGACGCCTGTGTAATACACAGAAACTTCCCAAATAAAGTGCCGCTGATGGTTGGCATTGCTGCTCTGGTCTGCTTTTAAGTGCTGGATGAAGTTTTAACAGTCATTTTAACCTGTCAGCCATCTCAGCTGGTGTTGCAGGGCTCAGCTTCAAGAGTTCCCATTTTAGGTTTGTGCATCTCCAGTGGACTTCTATTCAAGAGCAGGTCTGACTTTAAAAATATATTTCCAGGGGCGCCTGGGTGGCCCAGTCGGTTAGGCGCCTGCCTTCCGCTCAGGTCATGATCTCAGGGTCCTGGGATCGAGCCCCATGTTGGGCTCCTCGCTCAGCAGGGAGCCTGCTTCTCCCTCTGTCCCTCTCAAATAAATAAAATCTTTTTAGAAATTTAAAAAATAATAAAAAAATTAAAAGGCAGTACCAAAGAAAGAACCTAGGTGATGTTGATTGGCAGTTCTGAGCGAGGGGGAATCGTGTAGATGAGCCCGGTGGATGTGCTAAAGGACCTAAAGCAACCCTTGCACTTGCAGGAAGTCTGCCTGCCTGTTGTTACGGACCCAGAAGTGGTAGTACTGTGCCTTCCTTAAATTGGTAGCTTCTTGATTGAAGAGGGGATTGTAGCTTTAATGTTTTTTATCGGTCCATCAATTGTGGAAATGATGATTTACTTTATGGAATGGCCAAAACGTTCTATTCTCCAAGCTTTCCCCACATTCAGCCTCTCTCCATCTCTGTCTTTTCTCTCAACAACAAAAAAGCAAAACCCAACAACAAATTCTGTAAATGACTTTATAACTTTACAGAGGTGGTGTTGGGCAAAGTACTGTTCAGGCTCTGGGGAAATAGAATCTTCTTTTGGCCTGGCCTGGGCAGCCATAATTGGATCCACCTCTAGGACCAAAGAATAAGATGCCCACCCACTTATCTCCCGGAGTTATAATGCGGAAAATGCCCATTTTCACCCAGGTCACGGGGGTGCTGGAAACGAACCGTCACTACTCTGAGAAGGAAAGAAGGATCTGAGTACAGTACTCTTGGCGTACTTGACCACACACAAGAATCACTGGGGGGGCCTGCTAGGAAGCAGCGCGGGATTCAGCATCTGGCCAGAGATTCTGTGTTTCTCTCCAGCTCCCAGGAGATGGCAACTCCTGATCCAGACACCACACTTTGAATAGTGAGATCCCAGAGGTCATGTTTGTCCAACATGACATTGGGGATGGGGGAGATTTTCCTAAGAGCATGGGACGGTCAGCACCATAACCTGATCTTCTGCCTTCTTGACCAGTGGTGGCCTTGGAAAAGTGAAGAAATTCAAAGCACAGGATGAGCTTTAACGGCTTCTGGCTTTGGTTGCTGAGACTAAGCTTTTAGAAACTGCCCTTCTGCCTTTTTTTTTTTTTTTTTTTTTTAAGATTTTATGTATTCATTTGAGAGAGAGGGAGAAGCAGACTGCCAGCTGAGCAGGGAGCCGATGCAGGGCTCGATCCCAGGACCCTGGGATCATGACCTGAGCCGAAGGCAGACGCTTCACCAACTGAGCCACGCAGGTGCCCCTGCCCTTCTGCCTTTTATTCCCACTTTAGTACCCTGCGGACAGCAGACCGTGGTGCGTGGCACTGAGATCCCTGTGTGGGCACCAGGGCAGGTACGATGGTGTAGATCACAGACAACACAGAAAATGCAGGGGAGAGGTCACCAACGATGATGACATTGAAGGAAAAGGGCTCTGGAATGAGACTGGGGTTCAGATCCCAGCTTCACCACTTGGCAGCGGCGTGAAGGACATATTTCCTAAGTTCTCTGCACCTTAGTTTCCTCAGCTATAAAATGAAGATCATGGTCCTGGCCTCATCGGGTTATTGTGAGGATTTAATGAGCTAGAACAGGTTTCTAGAACAAGCAGCTGCATTTAGAAAACAGCTCGTGGTACTCCCAGTGGCCCTTGAAGCCACCACACACCTCTCCTGCCTCTTCATCCCACCCTTATCCACACCCTGACCGTGTACAGCTTCTCCCTCCCACTGGGCTAGCCTCTGAGAGCACGGCCCTTGTCTTGTTCCCCACCGGGAGCCCCTTCAGCACCTTATGCAATTCTTTGAGGTTATTGCTGAATGAATCAAATTTAAAATTGTTCTCTGTCAGGAAAAGATAAAGATCCATTTGCTGACGTAGCCTTACCCCGTCTCCAAACCTAGGCTTTAGCTGGTATGGCAGCAAAGCCTTTCCACTAAGCCCTCTGGAAGTCCTCAGCCTGATTTATTTTTGGATTTGTGTCTCCAGAATATGTCAAAATAGCTTTCCCCACATAAGGGAAATGATTCCTACCCCCAGATCCTCGAGCCAATCTGAGCCGTCACTGTGGCCCCTTCTGGCACCACATTCTTGCAACGTGTGGAGGAGGAAACATTGAAAAGCACATTTGTTTGAGTGGCAGAGTTTACTGCCTACGAAGAAGGCTCCATGGCCTTGGAGCCTCATCGCCTATAGAGTAGGTTACTACTCGAGGTAAATACCAGAATAGGGGTTTTCCAGCAACGTTCTTTTACGGATAAGACAGAAGCAAAGTGCAGGGGAAGAAAACATGTTAGGATCTCACTCTAAGGTTGGCTGGGTTTTAGAAATTGGCTCCTCCTTTGTTCTTCCGAATGGGTAATTCACGATCCCTATAACTGCACCTGAAACCACAGCTGGCCAGTTTGGGGCAAAGTTTGCAGGGACAGGTGTGACTTTTGTGTGACCTCTGGTGAAGCACTTTACCTCTGAAACTTGGTTTCCTTATTCGTCAGGGAAGATTAGAACCAGGCCCTTAGCCCTAAATTTCTGGATCTAGGTCGTTCTGAGAAGATTCCTTCAGTTGCCAAGTTTCCACTTAGCACACTGTTCTGAAGTTTGCCACTAGAGGCCACTGTGAATACAGTTTAGCCTTGCAGCTGCTTCAGAAGGAGAGGCCTACCATTGCCTCTCAGGATGTTACTAAGCCAGGCCTGCCACCCCTTGGATTTGGAAAACCAGCAACTATTCAGACTGCAAGGGGCCAGAATTGAAATGTCAGCCTGGCAGTAAGTCTGTCCATTGGTACATGCTGACCAACCCTGGTTCCTGTCTAGATGGAGGAGAAGCCCTTTTTGTCTGGCAGGATTGATGGAGGCCTTGTAACCGCAGGGCCTGGTTCTGTAGCCTGCCTCATTATAAAGAGCCAGCTCCCGGTTAGCTGCTTAATATTCTGTTTTACGGCTGAATTCATTCAACAAGTAATCTCAGAGCCCCTACTTGACACCCAGCAATAGCAAATATTTTTATAGAGCCAGAAAGTCGACAGAAGGAAGCTTAAAATGAAAAGTTATTGTTGCCCTTGTTCCATGTTCCGTGGAAGCTTCTTATTTGTATTTTTCTCTTAATCCCCCAACTCAGTCTCTAAGGTTGGCATTTGTATGCCCATTTGCAGAGGAGCAAACTGGAGACTGAAGGTAAGTAGCACAAAGCCTTTACAGAGTGAATGAATGAACAGGATATCCGGTCCAGGGTTGCATGGCTAGTGAAAGGCGAGGGGCTAGGACTTGAGCTTGGGAACTTCTGATCCCAAGTTCAGCGCTTTTATCTCCACTTTTGGCATACAGGGGAGGAAGATGACGTATGGGAAAGGAGAATGATCTGGTGGCAGGGCAGGGCTTATAACTTGAATCTCTTGCCTTGCAGGGTGGCCTGTCCAATCTGACTGTTGCATCCTGGGGTGTCCCCAGGCAGAGCTGGCTGGGGAGGCTCCAGGCTTAGCTGTCTCTAAGCTCCTTCCCAGCAGCCTGAACCAGGCCTGTGGGGGCACAGCAGGAGGGAAGGTGGGGGGGGGACACAAATGACCCTCATCAGTGTGTTTATTGGATCATACCTGTATTAGCCTCACAACTCAGTGAATCTCACAGAAATCACTCTCCTCTCCATGAGGCTCTAGCCGCAGCCCCATTAAAAGCTGCCGGCCCACGTGTACCTGTGAGGAAGCTCTTGTGTGGCAGAAGCAGCGGGGGAGGAGGGAGAAGCAATATTTCTACTTCCTCATTACGCTGACAGGGAAAATGGCCATTTCAGATTCACTGTATAAGAAAAGCCCCCAAAGGAAAGGGAATCCAAGGTTCACAATTGTGTTTTCGGCAACATTCGGCTCAGAGAAAATGTTCTCTTTGTGCCTCCCTTCTTGAAAGCATTTGTGATGCTGTTTTAAGATAAAACGAGTCAGGAAGGAACTTGTGTTTGGGGAACATACCAGGTGCCAGATGCTTTCCACGTATTATTCCATTGACTCTCTCTGAAGGCCTGTGAACAAGGCGTCATCATGCCCCATTCACGGATGCATCCATTTCGTGGGTGAAGGCCCCACTCAGTTGGCTGGGCCTCGGCAGGGCTGAGCTGCAAGCTGGGGGTCTGCTCTCTCCCTCTGCCGTACCCTAAACTCCCATAGGTTAGGTTTCTGCCTCTGCACCCTCCTCCTTCCCCTCAAAAAAAAACCATGGAAACTAGTTTTCAAACCAGGTGACTGTGTGACCATGGCAGCTTCCCCCAGCCTCCATCTGTAGACTGAGGACTAACCCCGCTCCGGTCTACACCTCAGTGGTTTGATGATGGTATTTTTCTTCCCTAGTAGCTCCCAGCACATCCTCATCTAATCAGAATCTCATACCAACTTGGAGGGGAGGGTAGTATGGGAATTATTCCCAAGCAGAAATGCAACGAGGGGCTCAAGGTCACAGCGCAAAGGGAGAAGCGGGCAGCCCGCCTCTGGCCCCCAGGCGGGCACGCAGGCAGCTCAGACGCTGTCAGCAGCCGCTCCGGGAGCCTGACACCTGAGCCTCCCCCCGGCTCCTGATAGAATTATCAGAGAACTGGGGAACACATGCTTCCCGTCATCAGGGCAACTTTTCTTAGCCAGGGGTGGAGGAGGCAAGATGTGAAGTGTGTCTGATGAGCTCTTCTTCCAGGGCAGGGCCCAGAGTTAATAAAACCCAGGCGAATCGTGGCAGACAGCTGGAGGTGCAAGCAGGCCAGCTCCGGGGGAGGGCCACGGGGACTTGAGATTCCACACAAACCCAGCCTCGTGGCATTTTGTGCATGTTTCAGTTTTCTTCGGCAGCCAGGCAGGCAAACGCAGGCACCTTGGCATGACAATTCATTTAGGCCTTAAAAAAAAGTGTTTCATCCTCAGTGGCTTTTCAGGCCGTCCCATTACAGGTACAGCCGGGGGAGATGCTAAGGAGCAATGTGACAGAATCTGAGGGCTTGGGTGACACCGTAGCCCTGAGCCCACCAGCCTGAGGTAGGGAGGGGCAGAGAGGCCTGTGGCAGAGGCAGACCCTCATAGCAACAGAGCAGGGGAGACCTGAGAGGGGCTTCCGGGAATGGAGGCCACCCAGGTACAAAGCCAGCTGTTCTGTCCCTCACCTGGGCTTGAGCATGCCACTCAGGAACGTGACAAGCATGTTGGTGGGAGGCCGGGACTTCAGGGAGGGACACAGTTTTGCTTTTAAGCTTGTGAAGAAATGTGAGGACTCACCCTCCATTTCCCAAGATGGTCAAACAAGAGGAAATGGGCTTACATCAAGTGGAGAGAGGGTTCAGGAGGCCCAGGAGCAGACTGGCTGACGGGCAGTAATGTATTCAAATGCAATTAAGTCCAGTGAAAAGAAAGAGGGAGGCTGAGGCCCGGGAAACGCCAGGCTATGGAGGACCAAGGTCCAAGGCCTGCAGGGCACACCCCTTGCTAGTGGGGAGAGGAGGGGAAAAAATCCACCTAAGAAAAGAGTTTTGGAAGTTCAGTGGAAGGAGAAACTCGGTCAGGTTAGGAGAATCCACTCCTAACTTCTTGGAAGCTCTAGGACCTGAAAGATGGGGAAGATTTTGGCTGAGAGAAAATGGCAGGAGGAAAGGCCAGGGGCAGCCAGGTGTGGCTGGTTCTGGTTGGGCATAAAAGCCTGGTGGTGGGGGTGGGGAGGTGGCCAATCCCCTTGGCTTTTATTGTGGAAGGCCCAGACATGGCACATCTGTGTTTATTGATCAACAGAAAGTCAAGGGGACCCATCTCTTCTTGAAGGAGCCAAGGAGAGAAGATTCCCGAGACTGATTCTAGTCAGAGCTTCTGTTAGTTTTTATCTCTAGTTACTGCCTATTGGCAGGACAACCTCGGGCGAATCTCTTCTCTGTAGAACTCAGTTTCCAGATCTGTAAAGTCTAGGTAAGTTGAATTATCTTTAAAGGCAGCAGCACTGAGCTTTCTAATATCATAACTAACAATACCGAGCTAAATACTGGGTTAACTATAGGGGGAGGGTGACAGACTATGATGTCACTATGTCTTCGTGACAGCGAAAGTGAGAAGCGGAAGGGTCAAGGCCCCAGCACAGATCATATGGTGCAGACCAGTGAAGGGCCGGGACCTGGGTCATGTTGGCAGCCGCTGAGGCTCCTGGTGAGGCCCTGAACGAGGCCTGGAAGGAAGCTGCACGGTGTTGGGCAAGGACAGGGGCTTTGGACCCACACAGCCCTGGGTCCGCATCCTGCCATCGCTAACTGGTGTGAGCTTGGGCAAGTTAAGGGATGGAACTACTTCAGACCTCAGTTTCCTTCTCTGTAAAAGGGAGCAGATAATGCCCATTATTCTACAGATTTCTAGAACACGAATTCCAAGTGAGTGCTCCAACCTCACTGGCCAGCTTCCGAGGAGCCTGGGTCTCCCTCGTCTCTGTATCCTGGTGACGAACTAGCACATGTAGTCTGTGCAGCTGGGTTGGCACAGAGGAGTATGTGGGCCAACAGCAGCACGGACGTGGCGTGAGGAGTAAACGTGTGACATGTTACAGTCTCCCTGCTGATGCCTGTTCGATGGCAGGTTCTTGGTAAAAAACAATACATAAAAATCCCTTCTGCTTTCCGTGGTACCGGCCAAGGAGCCCAGAGATTTTCAGCCCGATGATTGTCAAACTACCGAGTTCGTTACAGACGCTCAATACGTGTCTGCTGGATGGAAGGCTGGATGAGATGTGTGTGGTGGGGAAGAGTCAGGCCCTGTTTGGGACTGGTAGGTGGAGGCCGAGGGTCCTTCTGAATGAGCCGGTGTTTCAGAGGGAAGGGGTGGATGGACCTTTCATTGAGTCGTTTGACAAGTTGAACACCCGAGATGTGCCAGGCCCTGTCTTAGGGGTGGGAATGCAGCAGTGAACAAGGCCAAGCCCTTGCCTGCATAGAACTTACATCCTCGTGGGACACAGACAAGGGTAATACTATAAGGGACAATAAAGCAGGTCGGGGGATGAGAGTAATGAGGCACGTGTTAGGAAGTGTGACCAGGAAAGGTTTCATGCAGAGAGGACATTTGGGCCCAGAACTGAGGGACTGGGCTGAGGGAACAGCAAGTACAAAGGTCCTGAGACAGGAGTTGCAGGGCCAATGAGGAGGTCAGTACGGCTGGCATGGGGTCAGTGAGGTGAAGAGAAAGATGAGATGAAGTCAGAGAGGTCACAGGAAGGGAAGGGGACAGAGCCCAGAGCCCAGCAAGTCCTCTTAGCCCAGAGCGAGATGTGAGGCAGGGGAGGATCTCCAGCAGAGAAGCGCCACAACCTGACTTTGGTCTCAAGTGGACCCCACACTGCTGGCAAGATTCCAATGGCTAGACTGTATGGGGGGGGGAGGCTCCCCTCACTTGGAAAAGCCTGAGTGGCTGGAAGGAGGAAGGGAGCAAAAGAGGAGAGAGAAGAAGCGAGTGCCCGCTGGGCCGCAGGGAGGGGTGGGAGGGGTGGATCCTAGGCCAGGAAAGGCTGCAGGGCTGGCACAGAAGAGCCCTGGGGCTTCTCTTTGCCCCAATGACACACAGCCCCAGCTAGCTGGCGCTGTGATCTGGGGAAAGCGGAAGGGCGGGGCAGTGTGGGGCTCTGGGTGGGATGGTAGGGCATCTGGCTGGAAGCCCACCACCCCCAGGGAGGAATGGGGCTTGGAGGTGTGGAGAGCCGTGGCCGACTGTGGCTTCTTCCTCTACCCCAACAGAACGTGGCTTCTCCCCGCACCTTCGCAGGCAGGTCCTCACTGTTCTTGGGTACCTGACCTTGCTGTTATGGGAGTTTATTATCAGAGGAAGAGTTCAGGTGACCTTGAGTGCATCATTTTCCCTCACTAAGCTTCTTAGTAAAAGAAGGGGTTTAACTAGATGGTCTCCAACCAAGCCCCTTCTAGCATTTCTATTAATGGATGGAATCAGACACTATGTCTCTCCCACCTCCTTACTGCCATGGTGGTTTCAGGTTTCTATCACGCCCTCTATCTTTCCTTTTCTCTCCAGGGCTGCCATGTACGGTGGTGGAGGGTATTAACTGCACAAGGACACCCAGCCAAGCGAGTAAGTGGAGGCTCAACGCCAGCCCACACTCTACTCAACGAGCCATGCATGTGCCCTGTCTGGCTCAGAGTTTCATTTACCCAGAGGAAAGAACACATTTTTCTAGTTTATTCTAAGGTGCAGTATGGGCAGCCCCCACTGCCCTGTCCCACGCAGTCCTTCTTCTGCTCTTCTGTGTCCCTTTTCTCCTACCATCACGAGTCTGACCCAGGCAGATCTGAGGGCAGCGTTTCCACGAAGTGTCTTGAGAGGGTGGGCAGCAGCTGGCTCCTCTGTGAGGATCTCTGCCTCCTAAGCCCCGTGGTGCTTTTCCTCTCCTTATCAATGCTGCAAGTTGCCTCTCGAAATTGCTCTGCCGTCATTAACACCACGGATTAGGTCAGATGAGAGCGTGTTTGCAGTCTTGGATGGCAAAGGCAAAGCGCTGATGCTGATTATTCCAGATCATCTGGGCATGGCCCATTCCGTGCTCGCAGTTCTTAATCAGAAGGACGAGCGCTGGTTACGTGGCCGGGTGGGCCAGGGCCATGGTCGGTTCTGATCTGGCTGCCAGGCCCAGACAACACGTCCGCAGCACCTGCTGGCTTGCCTGAGCGTTGCAGGTGACCTCGGCAACTCGGCACTAGCCGATCCCTCGAAGGAGAAATGACCCATCAAATGGCACGCCCACTGGCTGCTTTTGAACCACCGGCAACTCACGTGAGCAAGGACTGGGAGCCTTTTGGCCTGGGCCTGATCAGCAAGCTTTGTGTTCTGGGGTTCACTCTTTTGGCCATGTAGCCGAGGGGAGTCTTCCAGACCACCCGTCCTTCGGTGTCCCCTTCTGAAAAGCTCCTACGCCTGGAGGAGGCCTCGCATCATGGCCCCTCACCTCCTGGCCTCGCGTTCTACGGCCTCCGCTTCACCCTGTGCTCTAGCCACACCGCCGCAAAACCACCGTCGTCAGCCACTGAGCCAATGACTGACCACAACTTGGTGTATACACAGCCCTGCTCCCTCACCCCTCTGGCGGACTGAGTCTGAGGCATGTTCTTCCTAGTCTGCCGGAGCTCCTCCGTGGGAATGAGCCCCAGCTGCCCAGTGATAACCGGCTTGATAAACCACCCGGGTTGCCTACTTGCCTGTCTTACCTCCGTACTCCCCACGTGGTGTTCCCTTCATCCCCCAAATAAACTACTCACATTCCCATCTTACTCTCAGGGTCTGCTTCTGGGGGAACCAAACAGACATCATCTTCAGTGCCCTTCTCAAGATCACCTTTTTTTAGAGAGAGAGAGAGAGAGAGAGCACGCTTGTGGAGGGAAGGGGGGGCAGAGAGAGAGGGAAGGAATCTTAAGCAGGCTCCACGCCCAGCACGGAGTCTGATGCGGGGCTCAATCTCATGACCCTGAGATCATGACCTGAGCTGAAATCAAGAGTCAGACGCTTAACCGACTATGCCCCCCAGGCACCCCCAGATCACCTCTTTTTGCAGTTTCCCCTGACCCTGCCTTGTTTCCACTCCTGAGGCAGAACTGTTGGCCACTCTTTTCCGTTCCCAGGGCCTTTATACCTACCTCAACAGCACCCCTCATGCCGCACTGTGGCTTATCCAACTACATGTCCTGGGGCCCCTACTAGGTTGCGGACTTTTTGGGGACAAAGTCTTTTTTGCCTCTTTATTCTCGGAGCCTGGGACAGCACCTGGCACAGAGCAGGTACCCAAGACAACGTTTTGCCAAAGACCCAGCAGTGGCAATGCAATGAGTGAGAGGGAATGGAGAGAAACAGACAAGTAGAGAATCCTTCTAGAAAGAGGCCCTGGGGTTGCTCTCCCAGATGCTGTCACATTACAAGATAACATGATAGAGCTTCAGTCTCACTACTCACCTGCTGAACAACCCGCGATGGCTCCCTATGGTTGGGAGTGGGTGCCTGATTTCATAGATGGTTTTTAAGACCGTCATCTGGTCCCATCCCAAAAGGCAGTCAAACTTGGGTCCCCACGACCAGGGTTCAAATTCTCTGCCAGTTCCCACCTGGGTGTTCATGGGCACATTCCTTAGCCTCTCTGGCCACTAGCTTCCTTATTTATTACATGCAGATTGTAATGCCTCACACCTATAATTATTTTGAGAATGTAAAGTCATATATGGTCCTTGTGAGATTTACTAAAACCATTGAATTGCACACTTTAAAATGGTGAATTTTATGGGAATAATATCTTTAAAAAAAGTAAGCATGGTGTCTAGGCAGGGGTAGGCTCTTTGAAAATAGAATGGTGGGTATCAAGAAGTTTCTGAAGTGGCTCTAGCAGTAGACCAGGCACATAGTAGGTCCTCAGTAAATACTGGTGGAATGAATGGGTAACATTTCACAAGTATGTTTGGAACATTGTCTAGGAGAGGTATGTGGGGGTGGAAGGGTGGAGGGCATAGAAATCCCAAGCCCAGTATTGCATTTCTCAGGAAAGGAGGCCGGAAATTATTCTCTGGGGAGATAGGGCCACAGGTCCAGCCCAAGCGTGGGGCTTTCAGACCCAGGCGTGCCCCCACTGCCATGGGAATCCCAGCGCCTCTGCCCCCTTGGTGTCAGTGCCAGGTAGCAGAAGGAGTCCAGCCGAACCCTAGCCGTGGGTACATGGGAAACACTTCACCTAGGCCAAGGAATGTGTTCTTATATTCATCTTTGACTCTGGCTGTTTCTGATGTTCCGGGAATTGACTTCAAACAGCATCTCAACGCGCCTGTTATGGCCCAGCGGCCAGAGGCATGGCCCAGAGGGCGTGGCTTTTCCGGGTTCAGCCTCAGGCTGTTGGCCTCCGGGGTCCCTCCCCCGGCGTCGGGCGGTGGGCGCAGAAAAGGGGGCTCCATCTCAGCAAAGCTTGCACTGAGGCTGAGGAGGGGCTGCGGGGGATTTTCTGGGGACGAGTCTTTGCGTGCAGCCCCCAGGAGACGCCACAGCGCGGCGACCCCGGGTCTGGAAGGGCCGTGCTGAGGCAGGGTGGGGCCTGTCCCGCCCTGAGGCCATGAAGGGCTTGCTTCCGGAGTGGGGGGCGCCTGAGAGGTGCCTCAACTGTCCCCTCGCTCCCAGGGCAGGGATCAGAGCCCCGCACACGCCAGGCTCCTGCCTACTCGGTGCTGGTTGGATAGGAGCCCAGGGAGCTCCTGCCACCCTCTCAGTCTGCTGGAGGAAGCTTCTGGACCCCAGGGGCTGGCTCAGCTGTGTGGTCACGACAGGCTGGGGATGGGGACGGAGCTGACGTGTGGCTTAGGTGGCTGACTCGGGGTGGCCAGGCCGGGCGGGAGCCCGAGGAGGATGGAGGAGCACCCAGGCTCAGATCCCGCCGAGGCCTAACGCTCCTCCCTGGGAAACCGAGGAGGCCCCTCCGGGCACTGGGGTGGCCCCCACACCCCTGTCGAAGAGATGTGATTCTGTTTATAGACTGACGCCCCCCCTCCAGTGGGGCGCACCCTCAGCAAAGAGCCCCCAAGCCTCTTGGGGGGAGTGATGTCTCTTTTGCGCACGTCACTCCCACCTAGCCGAGCACAGACCCTTCTCAAACAGACGCCCCGCGGTTCGCAAAACCCTCTCCCGGTTCCAGTCGGAAACCCCTGGGGGGGGGGCGGGGGACGGTGGGCACAGAGAGAGACGCGCACGGCCCGCACCGTCTCTGGCTGTCACCCCTCAGGCTCCCAGCATCTGGAGCCGCGTCCCCACGCCCGCCACGCGCGCACACACACGCACACACAGAGACTCACGCTCACACGGACACACTCACACCCGTGCGCAGACCCCGCCCGCGGCCCCGCCCCGGCCCCTGCGGGCGCCCCCTCCGGCACTCGCCGACCCCGCACGCAGCCCGCCCCGGCTGGCGGGAGGCGGCGGCTTCGGGCAGTTTTGATTTTCCCGCAGCCCGGGCGCCCCGGAGCCGGAGCCCGAGCCGAGGAGGTGGCGCTCCCAGCCGGGTCCCCGGCCCCGCTGCCGCCCGCGCCAAGAGCCAGCGAGGGGCGGCGCAGCCCCGGCGCTCCGGGCTCCGCGCTGCAGGCGTCCGGCCACCCACGCCGCCCGCGCCGGATCCGGCCCCCCACGCCCCTCTCCCCTCTCCCGCAGCCCTTCGGTCCCCACCCGAAGCTGCACGCCCCTCTCCCCACACCCGGCTCCACGACTCCGCGCGTCCCTACCGGTGCCCTCTCCCCGCGCCCCTCCGCATCTCTCCGCGGCGCCCCAGCTCTCTGGGCACCTTGCCCCTCTCTGCTGGCCCCCCAGCCTCCTCGTCGCGTCACCCGCACCCCCTCCTCTATCCGCGGCCCCCGCTCCCTCCGCCCCCCTTCCCTCTCTCACTTCCCACGCCCCCTCTTTGCGCTCCTCTCTCCTCCCTTTGCCGCCCAGCGCCGGCTCCGGAGTTGGGGGAGAGCCCAGGGTTTCAGCCGCTTTGGAGGAGGCGTGAATCGCGCAGGGATTGACTAATTGGGGGTGGGGGGCGCGGTGGGCGATGGAGCAGCCCGAGGACATGGCGTCGCTGAGCGAGTTCGACTCCTTGGCGGGCAGCATCCCGGCCACCAAGGTGGAGATCACCGTGTCCTGCAGGTGAGCCGCCCGCTGGCCGGGTCCCCCTGCCCCGCCCCTGGACCCGGAGCCCCGCGGCCCCGGCCGCGCCGACTCTCTACCCTCGCGCGCCCCCTTTCCGAGTGTCCTTGCCTCCAGGACGCCCCCTTGCTTGTCCAGCGGGAGCCCCTGCCCAGCCCTGGGTGGTGACGGCGGAACGGGAAGGCAGGCTTGGGGTCGTATCGCGGAAAGTTTGCACTCCAGGCTGTTGCCGAGAGGAGAAATGCAGGCACAGGAACAGGGGTCTGGGCGCCCGAGGAAGGAGAAGGAGGTAGTGAAAGGCTATCCCAGGCTATTTCTGATCAACTCCTCCCCAAATGGAGCAGTGAGGGATTTGCCCCATCCTTCTTCCCAGGCATACCCAGCTTCTGCCTTCTGTGCCCTTCTCTCCTCTTCTCCCTGTCCCTTTGCCCCAACACCCTCCTCTCCTCCCCGCCCACCCACTGCCCTAGACCCCAGGATTTAAAGCTTTTCTTCACCTCCAGCAGCAAAACTGACTCGTGGAAAGGATCAGATTGATTCACTCATACTGAGCTGTGGATAGCTGATAACAACTTCAAGAGGCAGCATTAAAAAAACAATAACTTAGATACAAGATCTTAAGCCAGAGGGACTAGAGTGCTGAATGTGGGATTTTAGAGTCCAGCAGGGGAGGTGTGTTTTTGTGGGCTTACCACCCCCAAATCCTCAGTCATGTCACACAGGTATCTCCCCCAGTTTCTTCTGAGAAGGCTGCCCCAAGCAGTAAGGGGGTGCCAGGGGAGAAAGGGGATTTTTCTCTAGTGCAGTCATGGCCTAGGACTGGCCTAGGGTCACTGCCTGGCTGGAGATGCCATTCCTCCCGCCCCATATGACCAACAGCATTTCCCTAGTCCTGGCCGTGCCCTTGTTCCAAACTGCCCACCCATTTTTGTCCATGTCCCTCTCTGGTCAGACCCTTCACTCACCCTCATGGCCTCCCAACCCTCTTTTCCAAAGTTGTGGCACTGGTGTATGTGTGTGTGTGGGGGGGGTGTAGACAGAGCCAGGGGAACTGGGCTGATGTGTGAGAAGGGGAGGGACTGAGGGGATTTGAGGGTGTGTGGAAGTGAGGGCTGGTAAGGTGGAACACAAGCCCCCCCATGCTGGGCCCTTCCTGGGTCCCCGTGATAGCTCCCACGTGTCTCCGCCATGGTCCCGCACATCACTATCAGAATTGTCTCCTGACACCGTTTGCATCTTGCCATTGCGCTGTTGGGAGATTCCTGATGGCCCGTTAGCTCCAGTCTCACCTCCTCAGCCATCGACAGTTGCCACGGCCTGCCTTCCCTCCCCTGCAGAGCACACGTCCCTGCGTCCCTGCGCCTGACGCTCCCTCCCAGCTCGTCAGGCTTGTGTCAGAGCTGTCTCTGGCTCCTTGTCACCGCTGAGCTCTGAACAGCCGATTCCCCATCCCGATTTCACCCCTCCTTCATCTCTGCCGGTTTGTGTCCCCCATCCTGGAAAACCTAGTCTCACCCCCACTTCCAGCCATCCCTCTCACCCATGACACACCCAGCCTGAATCACACTGTCTTCTGTGTCTTTTGGGTCCTGAGTTTTCTGTGTCTTCTGGGCCCCACCCTGGGCCAGGGGGTCACTCACAGACTGAGCGCTCAACCTCTGAACACATGTCAGGTGTGTCGACTTCAATCCTCCTCCCCCAAAGCAACTGGATAAGCACTTGAGGGCAGGGATCCCCACCCTGGCTCCCACCCGTGAACCCTCCACTGCAGGGAGAGGAGAGGAGTCAGAGAGCCCATGGCACGGGGACTTTGGAGTCCGACACCTTGAAATGGATGCTGCTGCACCCTTTGGGGCAAACTTTTAGCCTCCGTCGCCCCCATTTGTCAAGGGCACGCAATGAACGTGTATCCGAGAACTCTTACTTGCTGAGGGAGCTCACACGCTTAGAGTGGTTGGCATGTAGCAGATACTCGACAAACACTGTGGGAGGACTCAACTTCCAGGAGTAGAGGATCGTGGAGCACACATCACACTCCTCGGCACTCGCTTGGCACGTAGTAGGTGCTCGCTACGCGGCCACCATGATTCCTGGAAGGCGGTAGCTCTTGGCCCCCCCTGCTCGCTCTCTGAAAGCGGAGGTGTCCAAAGGACTCAAACCTTCTGCCTAAGAAGTACCTAGGGATGCATCTGGGTGCCTGGGAGTGTAGTTTGGGATCAACCCTGGTATCTCTTCCCTCTCAAGGGACGTGATCCAGCAGCCTGAGGAGGGCCTGGCTCGGGTGGTCTCCTGAAAGCCAGGGGGGAGGGGAGTGGGTTTTGGTAGGAAGAATGAGGAGGTGGGAGTCACCTGGAACAGAGAGGGGGCAAGAAAACAGTCCGGGTGGGCTTGAAATTGTAAATCTATGTCTTTGCCTCAACCAGGTCCAACTATCTAGTTTCTAGAAGAGAGAGAGAATGAGAGAGAGAGAAAAGGAAAAGGGGGAGGAGGGGCGAAGAGGAGCATAGGGAGGAGGGAGGGCTGCACAGAATGGCTTTCTCCCGCATATTCTACCCTCCATGGTCATAAGCCTTCCTCCACTGTGTCCCATGTCGGCTCTGACAGGGTCCCAGGGGAAGAGGCTAAGGGATACCCTGCCCTGAGAATCCAAGAGGCGCCTTCTGGTGGGCAGGGAATAGTAAGGCGGGCAGAGGGGTTGGTGGGGCGAGAACTCCAGGGGGCTTTAGAATGGGCAGCTGGTGTTGAGGGGGCCAACACTTCGGGTAACTGGAAACTAGCATTTCTGGGAGCCAGTTACCTTCCCGCTCTACTCTGCTCCTTGGGAAGTTCCCTGCCACGCCCTGCAGCCCCAGGAGCCTGTCTGCACTTGCCTAGGAGAAGGCGCAACCCCCTCCGTGCCTATCTGAGGGCACGCGTAGCTGAGCACAGCTGCCTGGTGGAGGGGCACGTCTGAGCCCCACGCAGGACCACCGCAGAGGCCTCCCAAACCTCCGCTAAAGGCACATGACACTGTGGGATGATATATTTGGGTCCCCGCCTTGGGTAGAGTGTCTCTTGGGCTGATCTCTAGTCCACTCCCACACAGTGGTTTTTACCAACTTTGGTAAATTCAGGGTCAAATACTGTAAAGCTTCTGGTTGTTTGGCTCAATGGTTAAGAACATGAGCTGTGGGACCTGTCTACCTGGTTCAAATCCCAGCCCTGTCCTCATGACACTGCATAAACTACTTAACCCGTGCCTCAGTTTCCTCATCTGTGAAAGATGCGCACTAATTCTTACCACAGCTATAAGGATGAAGTGGAATCATCCATGAATGGTAATTTATTTGCCTATTATTCGACACTTGAAAGTAAATTTAAAAAGTCTGTCTTTCTATTTGGGTCCCAGCGTTTGTGTGGGTCCTGGAGACCTGATCCATCTAGAGATTCTCATTCGCCCCTCCCCTCCAGCTTTACTGCGATGTATCTGATATATTGTGTACATTCAGAGATTCTGAGGGGTTGTTTTGGGGGTGAGTAGGGTAGATGGTTTGTAGAACCACACAGCAGCAGTCATTGTAGAAAATGTGAGCCGCAAGCTTCTCCTTCCTCGGATGGTCTGTTCCAGACCTTTCCAGACTGTTAGCCTCCCTGCCAGACCCAGTCAAAACTCAGCTATCCAGCGTCCCATTCCCCCAAAATCCGCACTATTTTTCAGGTCTCTCTGTGCAGGGATCGGGACCAGCAGCGTGATGCTTAGAAAGAGTGATTTGCATTTTTTATGTAACAGGAAACCTTTGCACTTCCACGGGGTCCTGCTGGAAGAAGGGATGCATAGTTTCACATGGTGGGGCTCCTGAGACCCATCCGGAAGTCGAGGAGGGGAGGGTCCAGAGGCGGGCAGTTGCTTGGCCCTGCTGGGATCTCTCAAGCAGCTGTCCTGTCCCTGCCAGTGGGCGGGGCTGGTGGGCAGCTGCAGCCTCTGCCCCCAGATGATTTCTGCTGTCTGTTCAGGTTGGCGATTTGCTCCCCTGGGGCCCTGAGAGGCGGCCTAGCTCAGGAGCCCTGGGCCTCTCAGAAGGGGTTGTGAATGGGCTCTGAATGCTTTCTTCTGACAGGCATGAGGAGGGCAGCTCTGGGGAAGGAGGAGCCTGGGGGCAGCGTGGCAGCTGTCAAAGCCAGTGCTAGGAAAAAGAGGTCCATCCAGCCACCGAATACTCCAAGGCCCTCCTTGGCGGAGCCAGGGGGATGAAAACAGCGGGATTTGCTGAGGGCTCAGCACGTGCCAGGCGCTTTACGTCTGTATTAGGCTGAACCACATGCAGTTGCCTGTATTCAACTGTTTATGACCTACTCGACTAGCAGTTCGGTTCAAACTAAGATGATGATGTTAATTTCCAATCTCCGCGTAACAGGTCACCACAAAGCTAGTGGCTTAAAGCAACAGCCGTTCCTAATCTCACAGTTTCTATAGGTCAGAAGCTTAGGCACAGCATAGCTGGCCTCTCTGCTCAGGGTCCCCCCAGGCTGAAATCGAGGTGTCTGCAAGGGGTGTGATCTCATCTGAGGCTCGGGGCCCAAGCCAAACTCATTTAGATGGTTGGCAGAATCCAATTCTTCGCAGCTGTGAGGTTGAAGTTCTGGTTTCTTGCTGGTTGTTGGATCGGGATGGTTCTCAGCTCCTAGAGGCGGCCCTCGGGTCCTAGCCATGTGGGCCTCTCACAACATGGCAGCTTCCTTCTTGAGAGCCAGCGGGAGAGGCTCCCGGGTCGGCCAAGCAGGGTCCTCTATAAGTAACAGTAACCACAGGAGCATCCATCATAATGCCAGGTCCCGGCCACACTCAAGGGGAGGGGATTCTGCAGGCTTGTACACGGGGGGTGGGAGGGTAGGACTCTTGGGGGCCATCTTAGATTTCTGCTTTCCACAATTACTGTATCTCTTGAACCTTATGGCAATCCTATAAGGTAGGGAGTAGTATTTTCCGTTTTTGCTGATTAGGAAATCAGAGCTCCGAGAGGCTAAGGGATCTGCCCAAGGTTACAGTTAGTACATTTTGGAGAAAGGGCCCCAAATCCAGTTTCTTCAGCCTTCAAAGTCTTGAGGGCTTCTTGAGGTTGGGGGTTGGGGTCTCCATGAGGGTCATGGTAGGGGCCTGGGTACCAACGGTAGTAGCCGTCACCGAGGAGTTGGTGTTCTCTCTCCAGGGATGGGAGAGGCCTTCCTTACTCAGGGATGCATCTGGCTCTGGGAGGCAAACCCAGAATGGAGAAATCCCCAGGGAGCAGAGACCACAGAGTCGTGGGATGGCAGCCAGCTTTCCATGGCATTCCGTATGGTGGTAGCTTACCAGCCCTCCTCTCCCAGCTCACAGTTCTCCCTGCTTAGACCCAAGGCCATTGCTAGAGATGACCTACCATTGGGAAGAGAGGGTGGGGAGGAGGTAAGGGGACTAAGGCTGGAAAGCTTTGGAGCACGGAGGAGTCAGGTTCAGCTAGGAATGCTTTGGCTATAGATATCACAAGTAGTGGCTCAAACCCAAAATATACTTATTTTTCTCAGATCACAGTGAGTCTGGAGGTAGGGTATCTCAGTGTGGGTTTGTCAGCTCACTTTGCTATCAAGGACCCAGCTGTCTTTCTACTCTGCCGTCACCCCAAATGGTGGGCCTCATTTTTACAAAATGGCTGCCTCTGTTCCAAGCACCACAACCACATCCAAAGATAGGAAGCAAGGAGGGTGACTGGGTGGCTCAGTCAGTTAAGTGTCTGCTTTCGGCTCAGGTCATAATTCCAGGGTCCTGGAATTGAGCCCTGCTTTGGGCTCCCCGCTCAGCAGGTGCGGGGAGTCTCTTTCTCCCTCTGCACTGCCGTCCCCCCCACTCATGCTCTCTCTCAAATAAATAAATAAATAAATAAATAAATAATATCTTTAAAAAAAAAAACAAACAGGGGCCCTGGGTGGCTCAGTCCTTAAGCGTCTGCCTTCGGCTCAGGGTGTGATCCCAGAGTCCTGGGATTGAGCCCTGCATTGGGCTCCCTGCTCCTCTGAGAGCCTGCTTCTTCCTCTCCCACTCCCCCTGCTTGTGTTCCCTCTCTCGCTGGCTGTCTCTCTCTCCATCAAATAAATAAATAAAATCTTTAAAAAAACAAAAAACGAAAAACAGTAACAACAAAGATAGGAAACAAGACAAAGGGCCAAAGCCCTCTCTTTGACAAGTTCTTTTTATCTGAAAAGCACAGTCTTTCCCCAAATCTCTCACCCAACTTCCCCTTCTATTTCAATGGCTGAAGCGGGGTCTCATGTCCACGCCTAGGCTAACATATTGGTTAGCATGGGCTGCCGTAACAAAGCCATAGACTGGGTGGCTTAAACAATAGAAATTTGTTTCCCACCGTTCTCGAGGATGGACGTCTGAGATCAAGGTGTCAGCATAGTTGGGTTCTGGGGTGGACGCTTCCTGGCTTCAGATAGCCACTTTCTCACTGTGTTCTCATATGACAGAGAAAGAGAGAGCAAGCTCTCTGGTGTCTTTTCTTATAAGGGCACTAATCCCATCATGAAGGCCTCACCCTCATGACCTCAAATTATCCTAATTACTTTCCAAAGGCAACATCCCCACATATTGTCACATTGGAGATGAGCGTTTCAATATATGCATTTTAGGAGGTACACAATTAACGTGATAGCAGCAGGGGACAGGAACCTACCTTCTAAGACTCCGAGCGTTTTCACCAGATACCTGAACCAATGTCGATTCTGTTAGCGGGAAGAGAGTGAGGCACGCTTGCTGAGTGGACATCCATGGCCTCTGCCACAGGAGGTTTTCAAAGTGATCCGTAGCCTACCTGAGGGCTACCTGGGGTACCCTGGGTACCAGGGGCCTAGAGTTTGGTGTCTCTGAGGACTAGCTCCTCAGATTTTCCTGTGGTCAGTGGACAGCCTCTGTTAGATGACCAGAGACTGATTTTCCAAGCACAGCTTAACTGGATCCCTGAATGCCCCTCTTCCTGTTTCCTAGGCAAGAAAAAAACTCCAAAAAACATAGTGTGATTAGTTGGCAAACATTCCTGAGCAAAACATTGCAAGATGCCTCTGTCCTCTACTGTCACTCACCTCTGATGGCCTAGCGTAGTGCCTGAAAGTCCCAATAGGAGAGCTGTATGCCTTTGAACGTTGAAGAATCCTGGGCAGGGCACTGAAAGTCAATGCGATTCCTGGCTTACCCTGTCTAAAATCTTGGCCAGGTTATTAAAGGTCTTCAGCCTCAGTCTGTCCATCTGTAAAATGGGGGGAAATATTGGTCCCATCCACATTTTATAAGGTTGTTACGAAGACAAAAGAGGTTATATTTGTGAAGTTTTATATGAACTGGGATGTGCTAAATAAAATTAATAATGATAATAGGTACCAATAACCGAACACTTCTGATACATTCATTCCGTTGATAATTAATACCGGTCCTCATTGCTATTGAGAGTCTCCACAATTTGAAGTGCCGAGGATATAGTGGTGAACAAGATACACGGACTCTGTCATAAAACTCACAATGGTGTGGGGGGAGAAATAGAACAAGTATATAATTTTTAAATTAAGCCAATGATGTCTGATAGAGACAGGTGCTCTGCAAATAAGTTTGGGGTTGTTGGGGACATTTTAGACAGGACAAGTAGGTGACATTGACCTGAGATCCAAAGGATGGGAAAGCCAGCTGGGGGAGGATCCGTAGGGAAGCTGATCAGATAGGGAGAACAGCAAGTGCAAAGGCCCGATGGCAGAAAAGACCTTGGTATGCTTGCCAAACTGCAGGGAGGCTAGTGGGGCTGGAGCTAGTGTGAGATGGGGGAGGGAAGGAGAATGCGGTTAGAGAGGAAACGGGGTGGGGGAGGAGTGGTGTGGAGGGGTGTACGGGTCATGGCCTTGTGACCCATGCTAAGGAGCTTGATATTCTAACAGCACGTGGGGGTTCGGGTTGTTAAACACGAATAATGGTATCTGATTCAGTTTCTTTTCTTTTCTTTTCTTTTCTTTTCTTTTCTTTTCTTTTCTTTTCTTTTCTTTTCTTTTCCTTTCTTTCTTTTTCTTTTCTTTTCTTTTCTTTTCTTTTCTTTTCTTTTCTTTTCTTTTCTTTTCTTTTCTTTTCTTTTCTTTTCTTTTCTTTTCTTTTCTTTTCTTTTCTTTTCTTTTCTTTTCTTTTCTTTTCTTTTCTTTTCTTTTCTTTTCTTTTCTTTTCTTTTCTTTTCTTTTCTTGGGGTAGGGTGGGGAGAGGCAGGAGTTGAAGCCCGTTGCTAGGCAGGAAGCTACTGCAGCACCCAAGGGAGAGACAATGGTGCTGGTGGCGTGGGGAAGAGTGGACAGATTTGGAATGTGTTTGAAGGAGAAACCTTTAAGACTTGATGAATAGGACAGGAGGGGGCATAAGGGAGAGAGGAATCCAACATGCTTCCTGCATTTCTATTTTCAGCTATTGCTTTCGCAATGGCAGAAGGCAGGTACATGACCTCGTAGACAGATGAGGAAACTGAGGTTAAGTAGCTTGTCCAGGGTCACAGCGCTACCATGTGGCCACGTGGGGATCCCAGTGTGGATGCAACTGAGGCCAGAGCTCACGCTGTCTTCCTTCGGCCATGCAGCATGGGAGGGACGATTATTGCAATAATTAATAATAATAATGATGATGATGATGCAAATAGCCCCAGGAAGGAGAGCTCTTTAAGCCACATGCAAATTGCTTTTTAGACCTCGGTGAGGTGGCTTGGCAGGGAGACAGGGCTCGCGGGTGAGGAGCGGGATCTGAAAGGGGAGATGGGCGAGTGCCAGGAGCTGGGCGCCAACATCCCTTTCCTCCCCAGCTCCCTCCTCTTCTTTTGCTTCTGCGTGTCTGGGTGGAGAGCAGGGCAGGAGGGGACAGACGGCCCTCCAGTTCTCTGCAGCCGTTCCTTGGGGAGCAGCCCTGATGAGGCTGGGGGCAGGACACCGGAGAGTGAGAATGGAGGGGGCACTGCTGGCCCGGATGGGGAAATGCAGACACTCCCCATGGACACCTCTAGATGGGTTTGGGCTTCAGAGGTCAATCTCAGTGTGGTCCCCCACAAGTTGGATGACACTGGGCGCACCTTTCAGCCCCGGCTCCCTGGCCTCTAGAACGAGGCGATGTCTACCTCCTGGCATCGATACAGAGGGTGAATGGGGTGTCACAGATTAAGTACCCAGCGAAGGACGTGGTGCGGACTGTATCTGGGATTACTGTCGTCCTGCTCCCACGCTCTTTGCCCACCTGGGGCGTTGGCCAGATGTTTGAGGTTGAATTGCTCTGTGGAGAAACAGGGTGTTGCTGACAGGCTCTTGGGGTCCAGGCATCTCTGGGGACCTACTGGAGATTCCTGTTTCTGCCCGATGGTGGCTCACCTGTCCCCAGTCTGCTCTCCTTGAGGAAGGCCGGACAGCCATATTGGGCAGTGGTGGGCATGCAGGTGCTCCAGGTCCAGCTCCAGCCCATTTAGGGGGCAGGGAGGGGAGAACATGGGGCATCATTCTCCACAGGCCATTAGTGAGCACTTACTGAATGCCAGGCGCTAGATTGCAACTTACTACATGCTAGACGCTCTTTTGTTTTGCCCATCTGAACTCTATTAATTCTCAGAAAACCCCTAGGAGAGAGGCACTGTGATTATGCCCACTTTACAAATGGGGATACTGAGGCACAGAGAGCTTAAGTGAGGTCATTCACCTAGTAAAGGGCAGAGCTGAGTTTTGAACTGAGAAGTGAGTCTCCAAATCTGTTCTCAGTGCCCCCCACCTTTTGTCAGACATTGAAGGGCTGCTTAGGGAGGGTTATTGGGAAAAGATGAACCATCTTTTCTTCACTTACTAGCCTCATGAACCTCTTTGGGAATCTGATGACAGCTCTCCAAAAAGAATGCATCCATATGTACCAATAATGCCACGTTTTGCTTATAGCTCCAGGGCGTCCATGGGGACCCCTGGTCCAGGGAAAGCTGAGGGTGAGTGCTCTTAATGTGTTTCCTCCTATGCTGTAGCTGGAATCATCGCTCAGAGCAGCCACGCAGCATTTATGGGCTTTGCTTAGAGACAACCAGGGATGTGTGATGGTCAATTTACCCAGCAACTGTGTCTTGGCCTCACACTGGGGGCTCCCTGAGGGCAGAGCTGTGTCTCCCCCTTCACACTGGGGCTGCCTGAGGGCAGGGCTGTGTCTCTTCTCAGACTGGGGCTCCCTGAGGACAGAGTTATGTCTCTTCCCTCAGACTAGGGCTCCCTGAGGGCAGGGCTGTGTCTCCCCTCAGACTGGGGTTCCCCGAGGGAAGGCCCGTGGCTCCCCTCAAACTGGGGCTTCCTGAGGGCAGAGCCAGATCTCCTCCTCTCTCTGAAGGGAGAGTCCCAGCCTCTACTCCCTAATCTTTTAAGCCTCCAAATGGGAGGGTGGGACCCTCAGGCTCCCTCCTTTAGCACCAGCAAAGAGGTCTTCTTGTAACCTTTCCAGTGCTTTCTCCCTTTGCTGGGGCCCTGGAGACTTCTGACCTCACCACCAGTGCATGGCTGTTTTCTTGCTGCCACTGAATTGAAAATGATTCCTTGGGGGAAAGCAGGGAGGAAAGGGGCCCTGGGCTTTGTTTCCTGGCCTTGATTTAAGGAACAAAAGAAGCTAAGCTCCAGGCAGCCGTGCGGACAGCTGAAGGGTTTTATGCTCTTTTGGGGAAAAAATACATTTGCCTTTTGGAAAAAATTTCTCTTTGAGCTCTCCTAAGACAGAAAGTGGAGAAAAAGCACTTATGGTCTGGTGTGTCTGTGCCCTGTGGTTGGGGCCCTGCTTCGGGACAGAAGACCTGGTTTCCTCCCCCTCGGCTTCTCACTGGCTGTGTGCCTGTGGGCAAGTCACTCACTGTCTCTTAGCCCGGGAGTCCTCAGCACAACGGGGTGAAGGTCATGGAAGAGCTTGCAAGTGCTGTGCGGGTGTACGTTGTTGCAGTGGGGGAAACTGAGGCCCTCAAGGCCCCGGTGTGCCAACACGTAGTATCAGGACAGCTGCCATCAGAAACACGATGTATGTGGGTGTGGGTGTGGGTGGGTGTATAGGTGGGTGTGTATGGTGGGGAATTTACTTGAAACATGACTTCCAGGGCCTCGTCCAGACCTACAAAACCGGGTCCTGGGCATGGGGCCCAAGAATCTGCCTTTTCACAAGGAGAGACAGGGGCGAGTCTCAGGAAGTAAGAGGCCCATTGCTCATGGGGGAAGCCATCATCAAGGCCATGAAAGTAGGCTCGGCGGGCCCTGGGGCTTCAGTTAGGACAGACACTTGGGGTGAGGCACAGAGAGGGGCAAGTGTGAAGTCGGGGACCAGAGAGGGGTGTAGGATGCAGGGACTTAGGCAAAGGGGCAGAAGGGCCTCAAAGCTGCATGGGGGAAAGGACAGGAGGCCAAGGAGGAGCCTGAGGCTGGGGTGAGCGGGGCTGCTGTCAGCCAGCGGGGGTTCAACACAGACTCACGATGGGGTGCTGGGGGCGTATGCCTTGGGGCGGGCTTCCTTGGACAGGTGAGAGTGGAGGTGGCTTGTGTTGCCCATCGTGTGTCCTTTCTCACCAAGCGAGCCTGAGCACCCAGCAGGGGAGTGACTGCTCTGCTCGGCACCGGGCCAGGGATGCCCGACCCTCTGACCAGCCTCGCTGTGCCTAAGCGCTCCAGAGCAGTCCTGACGAGAGGAACTGTGCTGGCCCTACTTCACAGATGGCGAAACTGAGGCACCAGGACGACAAGTCATTTGGCCAGAGCTGGGATGTGAACGCAGGCACAGGCATCAGGCTTTGCAGCTAAGAGAAGGTATAGGGGCCAGCCCTGAACGTGATCGGACACCGCGCAGGTGGAGAGACAAGAGCCTCAGCCACATGGCCATCCATCCAATCTGCCAGCCCCCCGGCTCTGAGTCAGGTGCTGGGCTGGCCTGCAGCAGAGGTGGGGTCCCTAGCACGGAGGAGCGCCCAGCCGATGAGAGAGATCGGTGCACCCCTCATTTTGCAGCCCAGGGTGCGCTGGGGAGGGGCATGGAGTCCTACAAGTCAGAGGGCTGCACACTATAGGCCAAGGAGAGCTCAGGGGAGGGGAGAAGACATGGGGGTTGATCAGGGCCTGTTCAGGGAAGGCAGAATTGAGGAGCATAGATAGGAACGGGTCTGGAAGGATGAGGAGGATAATCTCAGCAGGGAGAAGGAACCAGGGTTTTCGTCATCCTTAGGTGCTGTGGCAGGCTGACCCAAGCCCCAGGACTCAGTGAGAGTCCTGAGGTCGCTGGGCAGGGAGCCGCCGAAGCTACGTGGCTGGTTCAGTTCTCAGTCCACGCGTGTGCCTCTCGCCCAGCTGGGAGGGTGGACAGAATCAGGGAAAGCCCTGCCTGCTTCTCTTTGAAGATAAGACCCCATCTGTCCCGCTCCCTCTGTCTCTCTGTCTCTCCTCCTCAGCGTCCTCCCCCCACCCCCACGCACAGAGGCTGAAACCCAGGGTCTCACTGGCCTAAACATGACACAACCTGAGCTCCAGACCCAGACCTTGGAGAAGTCAGAGGCCGTCTCTCTGAGTCTCATATTCCTGATTTATAATGGAACTGGAAAAGGTGACCTCGGAGGTCCCATCCAGCTTGCATGTTCTAAGGTTTTGTGCAAGTATAGAATTTCATTATAGAATTCAGAGATAACCCCCGGCACTCTCTTTAATAAAGTCCCGTCGCTGCCCTCCTGCCCCCAACCTTCCTTGTAACTTCCAGCTCCTCACCGGCCTCAGGTTCCAACGCAGTAGAGGCTCCTCTGTGGTGTGAAGGTATTTTGTCCTTTATTGAAATCAAGACAGACTCTTCTGCCCGCAAACCTAGCGCGCTGCCGGCGGAGGGGCCCGCCCGGGTATCGCTCGGCCCACTTCGGTGTGGCTGAGCATACATAAAAGTGGTATCTTACCTGTCCTCCCCCCTCCCCGCCCCCTTCAGAGCCGCCTTGCACGTGTCATTTCATCCACCGCTCCCTGCGGTGGGCTGGGCGGTTTATCGGATGGTTTCCAAAGTGACAGCGGCCCGGGAGCAGGTCTGGTGCAGGAACGGTGGAGACCAGCGGAGGGGGTGTGCGTCTGGGGGTCGTGGAGGGCTAGCTAGGGGTGGCTGCCTTTTGGGAAGAGGCCCCTGAATGAAGAGAGTGGAACAGAGGGTGGGGATCTGGGGACCCCCCTCTCAGAGACATCGCTGGGACTCTTGGGGACTGGAGCTGGGGTGACTCGTGAACACGGTCTAGGGCCTCGCCAGCCGCAGGTGGCCACTGCGTCTGTCTGTTCGTCAGCCGGTCTTTGGCTCCCACCTCAGGATGCGGGGCATGGACTGTGGGGTCAAACTGCCCCTACAGGCTGTCACTCCTGATGGCTTTGGTGACGGCCACCCAGGATAAGGCCTCCTTATAGATCTTTCTGGCTCTACCCCTGCTTGTTCCCTGCCACTTCCTGGGGCTCAGTCTCTCCCTCCTCTGGGAGAAGATGGAACAGATGATCCAGAGGGTTCCATCCCACTCTGACTGTTGGAGTTTGGCCGTCAGGACACCACACAGACTAGTGTGGATTGTTTCTTCTTTCTGAGAAAGGGGTTCATGTGGAGTGGAGGGCGGAGGGAGAACACTGGGGACATCTGGAAGGGAGGTGGGACAAGACTGAGATGTTGGCAAGGGCAGAGCTTACTTCAGGGCACTGTAGGAAGGAGTCAGTAGCTCGTACAGGTGGGAGGGCTCACAGGAAGTCCTTCGGAGCTGGGGTGTGTGGGCCCTTGCATGAGGCAACAAGGGTCTTTGATAAGCAGGTCTCCCACTGGGCCTGCGGAGCTGGGTCCCTCTGGGAGACCTCCAAGGACGAGATTGGAGCCCACCTGGCAGCTGCCTGGGTTTAGGGGTGGGGAGAGCAACGAGGAACTGGGTATTTATCCCCCAACTCCTGCCCATCATTGGTTGAGGGCTGCCCTGGGGAGCATAAACTTCCTGGTATTTGTAGCTGGCTTGTCAGAGAAAGCTCTCTGGAGAGAAGCAGGCACAGGGGGAAACCCCGGGGGTGTCCAGGAACTAGAAGGGCTGAAGACATAGGGTGGGGCGTCAACAATCTTCAGGGCCGTCTCCCTTGTACAGTTGAAGAAAAAGAGGCTCAGAGAGGTTGAGTCACTTCCCAGCCAGCAACTGAGTTTCCAGTGGGCCGTGTGGCTTCCTGACAGCAGCACAGCACTCCGGAATGAGGGACACGAGATGTGCAGGGCCTACCCTTGCCTGAGCCCTCCATGCCTCTGCTTCCACATCTGTAAGATGGGATGACGCCTGCCCAGTCCTGACCTTGCAGGGCAGTGTGAGAATCGGGAGCTAATATTCGCGGAACACTTAGCTCGGGGCCTGCCCCGTCACCGGGGTTCAAGAGTGGGAGCTGCGATGGCACGGAAGCAGGGCAGGAGGGAGGTTCCACACCTCCCAGTTCCCAGACGTGTCCGTCATTCTGCTGCTGTGCTTTCAAGTCCGATGGTAAGGGTCAGGGCCACGCGTTAGCTTCTGGCCTTGACCGCGGAGGGACCGTGTTCAAATGGGCCTGCATCCCATGGGAGGTGTCGTTAGTGTCTCTGTCAGCATAGATGAGAGATCCGAACACCTGGCTCTAAGTGGAGCCCTCGGGGAAGGGGACACTAGGTGGCTAAGTGTTGTTTGCTTGATTTTACCTTTTTTTTTTTTTTTTGAGAAGTAGGGATGTGATAAGAGGAGAATTTCTTTCTTTCTTTTTTTTTTTAAGATTTTATTTATTTATGTGACAGAGACAGCCAGCGAGAGAGGGAACACAAGCAGGGGGAGTGGGAGAGGAAGAAGCAGGCTCCCCGCAGAGGAGCCTGATGTGGGGCTCGATCCCATAATGCCGGGATCACCCCCTGAGCCGAAGGCAGACACTTAATGACTGCGTCACCCAGGCGCCCCAAGAGGAGAATTTCTAGAACAGGCTAAGCCACTGGGCAGCTGGAGAGTGAGGTCCTGTGGGATGTGGGGTACCCAGAGCGCATGCGCTGGTCGGGGAGGGAGGTGGGCAGCCGCGCTCCTCAGGAGGCAGAGCTCAGGGGCCTCCAGGGCCCGCCCTGTGCCAACTTTTACGAGCACCCAATAGCTGGGCAAGGAAGGAGCCTCCTCTTCTTGTTTTGCCTGCGGCCAGGCCTGAGGCCGTCTCTGGGTCTCAGCCCGGGCCTGACTCCCCTTCAGACCCCCTTCTCCTCTGGCTGTGCTGACTCTTCCTCTCTCCCCCTCTTTCAGGAACCTTTTGGACAAAGACATGTTTTCCAAGTCCGACCCACGTAAGTCCTGCTCTGACACTCTAACGGTAGCAACAGCAGCGACGACGTTGTGACGGATTGCAGTGACACGCTTGAGCCCTTCCTGAGCGCTAACGGTGTGCCAGGCCCCGTTCCGGGTGCATCTGGGCTGTTAACTGTTTTACTGATACTGTCCGGAGGGGGAGAACCAGGGGTCTGACCCTTCCCAGGCCGCAGGAACTTGTGAAGACTCAAACCAGCCAAGGGGGTTGGCAGGGGTCAGGGTGTCTGGGTCCAGAAGTTCTCAGTCCGAGGGAAATCAGTACGTTTCAGAGCCCCAAATGGCTGTGGTCTGGGGCAACGAGCACTGATTTTCGAGTCCAGGAATCTAGCCCTGAGCAATGCCATTCAACTTTCTGACCTTTGACAGGTCATTGGCCTCCTCTGAGCCTCAGTTTGCCCATCAGTGAAGTGGGGCTCATGATAGTAACAGGCCTCATGAGGCTGCCTTGGGCTCTAAAAGGATGACTGATTGGGGTTTTAGACGTTCTCTCCAGCCACATTTCTGCAACTCAGTCCTCCATGTGTCTTCCATCATGTTCCAGCCTAGATGTGAATGGCCTCTGACCCCCTCCAGGAGAGTGCCTCTCCCAGACATGCCTATGTTCTAGGCCCCCTTCTCTAAGCTGACCCCCTCCCCCCAGCTCCAGACCCAACAGTGCTACCCAGGCCAAAGTCTCCTGAGGCGCCTCCCCGTCCAGAACCCCCCTATCTGGGGCCCCCACCTTCTTCTTGGCCCAGGGTCTTAACCCTGTTTTTCTCCTCTCCCCACAGTATGTGTCATGTATACTCAAGGGATGGAGAACAAGCAGTGGCGGGAGGTAGGTGGCCCCTTCCCCACCCCAGAAACGTTGCCTTTCCCTCATCGTTTGTCTGTTTGTCTGACTCTGGAGACATCCCACCTGATGTGTTTTGAAGTGCGGCATCTAAGCCCCTGGGAAGGGTAGTAAGGCGTGAAGAGCATGGAGTTTTGTCCCTGCTGTTGTGGGACGAAACATGGTGGAAGGGAAAGTTCCTGCTCTCTGCAGCCCAGTCTGAGGAAGAGATATGCCCTGCCCTCAGGGAGCCCTAGTCTGAGGCGGGAGATGGAATTTGCCATCAGGGAGCCCCAGTCTGAGAGGGGAGACACAGCCCTGCCCTCAGGGAGCCCCAGTCTGAGGGGGAGACACAGCCCTGCCCTCAGGGAGCCCCAGTCTGAGGGGGAGACACAGCCCTGCCCTCAGGGAGCTCCAGTCTGAGGGGAGACACAGCCCTGCCCTCAGGGAGCTCCAGTCTGAGGAGAGACACAACCCTGCCCTCAGGGAGCCCCAGTCTGAGGGGGGAGACACAGCCCTGCCCTCAGGGAGCCCCAGACTGAGTGGGAGACAAAGGGAGTCCAGGTCCAACAAAAAAGATCTCGTCTGGCGGCCTAAGGCTGGGTATAGCAGCTAGCGCCATGTCTCACCTCTACAGCCTTCCCTTGGTTTCTAACCAACGTGCGCATTCAGTTAGGTGATTCCCTTGCCTGGAAACCTTCAGTGACTCCTCTCGGCTTTGAATCAAGTCCCAACTCTTTAGCCTGGCTTCCAAGCTCTGCCAGGAACCTGGGGAGTCCCTCCCAGATGACACAAGAATGACAACAGCCAGTAAAGCTTCAGTAACCCAGACTGGATGAACAGACCTCCTCTTCCTTGTTGGTGGCTTGGCCAGAGCCTCGCCTGCCCTGCTCCCCACCCCTTACCCCGGGCATGGCAGGAGCAAGTGGCTGAAGGGGGTGAATTTTATCCATAAAATGTATGGGAAATATTTCCATAGGGGCTGGGCTAAAGTTTACTTTTTTGGCCCTCTCCAAGACTCTGAGCCAATTAAAGTGGAAACCAGATTGCTGGGGAAACATTTAGCCTACTGAAGTGAACTAATTACTTTTGAGGCCTTTTGGCCGAGCTTCATAGAAAGCGGCAGTTTGCTAATGTAGTGATTCATTCAGGAAGGTCTGGAAGGGCCGCTTCAAAAGGGCACTGCTCCGGCCGGGCCGTTAATGACATTCAGTAATTGAGACTTGTCTCCATTTGGGTCAGGGTCCCTGATTGTCCACATGGCATCGTTACCACCCACACCCTCAGGGGGGGAGCGGAGGGAAGGCCGGAGGCCTTGCTGCTGGCTCCAGCCCTTTCTGGAAGTGGGATCTGGAGCAAGTTGCTTACCCTCTCTGTACCTCAGTTTCCACATATGTAATATGGGGATAACACCTCCCTGGAATGCCTGTGGCCAGGGTGAAACAAGGTGATGGATGTAAGATGGCTGGTGTGTAGTCATTGCTCGGTAAATCTCATCGCATAGCATCATCCAGAATGCTCGGGACCTCCCGGTCGCTCCCCCATCGGTCAATATTTGCAGCAGTAAGCATTTATGTGTCCCGGGCAACATAGCTGGTGCGGTGGGGAAAGAGGGAGCTAGTGAAAAGAACAGAGCTTCCCCAAAAGCGTGAGCCGGACTCGGAGTTTGCCGCCTGGAAGGGGAGAGAGTCACCTGTGTGAATAATCCTAACACAGGACACGGGGCGCAGAGAAGTATCAGTGAGAATACGAGGAGAGCCCAGAGGAGAGAACATTCCAGCCAGCACGCCCTGTTTAGCCAAAGCACTTCGCTAGCTCCTTGGACTTCTACAAATCAAATGTGACGAAACGCAAGGCATCTGGCTAAGGGGTGCGTGGTGTGGGGCAGAGGAGAATGGGGGTCACGAGGAACTTCAGGGATCGTCTGGCTCCATCTCGTCGGGCCAGGACCCGCCTCGGTGGTGGAAGCAGGGCAGGAGGACCCCAGGGCAGCTGGGTTTCAGTGAAGCGGGGGGACATGGCCCAAGGGCCGGGCAGTGCAGCTGGTGGCAGAAGCGAAGGCACAGGGTGGGGCCAACTTGAGCAGGTCAGTCCAGGGCTGGGTAGCTGGGCCAAGTCATAAGGGGCTATTTATAAAGGAGCGCTCGGGTTTAGGGAAACCCGTGAGGGGTGATGAATCACCAGGCTGGCAACAGTAGAAGCCATTACTACTCCAGGCCTGAGGAGGTCAGGGGAAGCCGAGGTTTCTGGAACTCCAGGGGGACTTCCCAAGAGGAGCCCGGGGAACGTCACTCTCTTTCCACCCTCTGCTCTTCTGCCCGGGCCTCCCCCTGATAGAAACCCACCAGAAGCCCTAACGTGGGGGACTGTTGTTGCAGTCCACGCAGCTCGCCTCCCGGGCACGGGGCAGGGGGGACCAGGCAGTGGTCCCAGAGGGGCAAAGGGAGACAGTCCGGAGTGGACAGCGAGCAGATGAGCGAGGTGGGGCAAAACAGAGGAAGAGGCAACTAAGAGAGCCCACTGCTGTCAGGCTGAGGACAGCTGGGGTCATGGGGTCAGAATGTCAGTCAGAGCAGGAGGGGCTCTAGAGATCAGAGAGGCTGCCCCTTGCACAGTCAACACCGTGCACAGCCTTCAGGGGTGATGGTGGCAGAGCTCAGGTTTCAAGCCATTTCTGGAGAAGGGAAGACGCACTCACACGTTTGGGGCCCTATTTCTTTGCCTGATTTCTCTATGACCCACAGAGGACGGTATCAGGAATGGAAAATTTAAAGCAAAAAAATCCAGATCCATCTCTGGAACTGTCCCGGGATGGAAGACTGCTTTTGCTCATAAACAGGAACCAGCTCCCACCTGTTAGTTCATTGCAGAACGTCTGTTAGCAGAACCTTGACCGAGAGGTAATCATCCTGTGACCAGGAGGAGTCGAGTGCAGTCACAGCGGTTTCTGCAGGCAAGGTCCAGACCCCGGGGTTTGCACAAGGCTGCAGAGGGATGAAAGCTGTTCTCTCAGCCCCTGGCTGCCGGGTTGCAGCTGATTTTAACTGTTTGGGTCATTTTAAATGCCTTCTGAGAAAGCTCCATCTTCCAGCACCTAAATCTGTCAATGTATTTTATGAAAATTGACTCGAGATGTAATTTTAGCCCAGGAAATCAAACACTATTTGCATCAGGGTTGGCCAGGGCCTTCTGCATGCTCCAGGGAAGGCAGGATGACAGGTAGGAAGGGTCCCAGAAACCTTCTCACAGGGGGGAAGGACGTAATAGGGAGCGCCTCTCTGTTCCCATTTGAAAAATGTGTGGGCAGGCGATCCCTGCCCCTCCCTTGCCAGACAGCTGTTCTGGGCCAGGCTGGGGGTGGGGCTTGGAAACGAGGAGCTGGGTCCTACGGAATCTTAGGGTGTCCCCTGCTGGACCCACACTGCCTGCCAGGGATTGGCCCGAGTGACCACGCCCACACATCCTGCCAGAGCGCTATTTTTGAGCAACCCCGGTTCCTGGAACATTTAACACCCGCTGGGAATGACAGTTCATCTCTAAATGTCAACAAGAATGTGTGGATACCTACTGTGTGCCACGGTGGAATGCTGGGCATGCAAAGGGGGACCAGATGCTGTTTACAACCAGAGGAACTCCCCTGGATTCAGGAAGGTACCAATAATGACAACAACAGTAACAAGAATACTAATAGCAGAGGCATCTGACTTGAAGCGTCTAACTTTGGCTCAAGTCATGATCTCAGGGTCCTGGGGTTGAGCCCTGGGTCAAGCCCCTGTTCAGCCTGAACGCATCAGAAAGTCTGCTTCTCCCTAGCCTTCTGCCCCTCCCCCTGCTCATGTTCTTTCTCTCAAATAAGTAAAATCTGTTTTTTAAAAAAAGAATGCTAGTAGCAGACACTTCTGTAACAGCGATACGCTGGGCACAGGGTCTAAGTATTTACATATAGTAACTAATTTAATGCTCATGACCACTGCATGCAGAAGGTGTTATTACTATTACTATTATTATTGGCCCTATTTCACAGAGGAGGAAATTGAAGCACAGAGAAGTTAAATGTGAAAGCAACTTCTGGAACATGATGTCATAAGATCTGTAATAGTTAGGTATAAAGGGCCGAATTCTACTGATCCCAGATTCGACCCTCCTTAGATGCACAAAGCAAGTTGATTTTCTCTTCATATGCTCTTTCTCTCAATATCTGAGGACAGCTCACACAGCCCTGTTAGTCCACTTTTGGGGAGATTCATTCATTCATTCATTCATTCATTTTTAAAGATTTTATTTATTTGAGAGAGAGAGCACGAGTGGGGGTGGGGGGGCAGAGGGAGAGGGAAAAGCAGGTTCCCTGCCAAGCAGGGAAACTGATGTGGGGCTCAAGCCCATGACCCTGGGATCATGACTTGATCCTAAGGCAGACCCTTAACCGACTGAGCCACCCAGGCGCTCCCACTTTTGGGCAGATTTAGAAGGTGACCACTTCTATCAATACTTCCTCTCCATCTCGCTGTCTCTTGTCCCTTTACCAGTCGGGTCACATGCCCTGGAACCCCGGTCCACACGTCAGCGTTCTCCCCAGAGCGGGTGTCCCGCATCCCCCACTGTCTTGTTCAGACTGCTGTCCAAACAAGACCCCCCCCCCCGCTCAGACTTCACGATCGGATTTTTGACCCTCACCGTGAGAGTTTGCAGTTACCTTTGCTGTTTAGTAGCCTTGTCATTTGGTAGACCCGCTCTGTCGTCTGGCTGTGAAGGTCATACTGAATTACGACCGTGCACTCGGCGTCTTGGTTCTGCCTCCTGGTCCTGGGTTAGCTGTGGTCGCTGTCCGCACGGATGGTCAGGGTTACGTGGGATGGAGTGTTGTGGTCCCCCACTGGAGACCCTTTCCCAGATTGACCTCCTTTCTCTACTGGTCTTTGAGGTATGCTCTTCAGCCACCGAGGAACCACGTCATCTGGTTATAATCCATCCCCTGTTTCTCCATCTGTTCTCTAAGCGCTTCATGAATAACCCTCCTTTCCCTTGTCAGACGAGGCCCTGAACTTGACGTCTAGAGCCCTGCATTCCCATCCCAGCTCTGAGATTTCCTGACTATGTGACACGGTTGAGGTCTTTATCTTCTCTGAGTCTCAGCTTACTCATCTGTAAAATGGGGCTCGGAGTCCTTCTTAGGAGGACCGGCTAAAATAATGCTTGTGAAAATGCCTCGAAGTACCAGCTGCAATGTGCCGTTGCCCGGCTTGAGCACCCAGGCGCTCTGTCACTGTGGGCACAGCCGTACTTGGAGACCCTGCGGACTTAACCAAACCCGAGTCCCCTTCTCAGCCTAGGGCTCCAGGACCCAATTGACTCTAAGGAGTGAGGACTTCCAGGAGAAAGGAAACATGTCAACCTTGTGTGGGAGGGGTCCTTCCTCAGGAGGGGCTCTTCCAGGAAATGCTGGACGGAGGGACGCCTTCGTCACCATGCCGTGCCCAAACAGCATTGCAGTGTGGCACACTGGCACAGTGCGGGACCCCCACTGCTCCCTGCCCCTCTGGCACCTTTGTCCCAGGACGTCCTGCTTCTCCGAGTGGTGGCCTGTCTGGCTCTTGCCCCCTTCCAGACCCCAATCATCTTCCCTGGCTCTGGCTTTGAAGTCCCGGCCATGCTCACCTCTGGCAGCCAGTGTTTTCTCTGCTCCTCCCGAACAGAAAAGGGCCTTTTCCTGGCTCCAGGGGCTCTCAGCAGCTCAGGGATTCCCCAGGTTCCCAAGTCTGTGAGACAGAACATCAGCTTCTTAGCCTGGTGTTCGAATCTCTCCTGCTTGGACTACCCTAAAATCGGCTGTGAGAGAGGAACTGGGACGGGGCGAGCCCCTGCGTGTGCTCTGCTGGCTTATCCCTAACGCTGCAGCCACGTGCGAGGAGCTGCGATGGGCCCGTGTCACTGATGGGAAACGGAGGTGGGGAAAGTTGAAGCAGCTTGTCCGCGGCCATGCTGCGAACTGGTGCAGGATTGGGATTCAAATCTGTTCTGGAGCCACCTAAGCCCGCACGGCCGTCCAGAGCCGTCAGGCCTTCTGCGCAGAGGCCAGCAGCCTCCCGCAGACAGAGCTGGGTGCGGGCGCCACTCGGCTTCCACACAACCTCGGCCCCGGAGCCCACGCGACCACGAAAGCAGGACTCAGGCTGATTTCTGCCACGCGCACCGGCCGGGTGAGTAGAACCAGAGGGATCCGCAGTTTGAAGATTTGAAAACAATCGGCAATTTCACGTAGTCTCACGGTCAGCTTGGACTCGAATCTAATATCAGCAAGTAGCCGCGAGGTACCCGTTTGTCCTTATCAGCCCAGCGGGGTCCTAGGGCCTGCTTCTCGCCTTCAAGGCTCCCTGGAGGCCGGTGGAGAGATGATATTCCAGCACTGGTGAGGGTCAGACAGCCTCCACTGGCAGGAGAGCCCCGGGGTATCAGAAGCCCAGGCCCACTCCCCAGGCGCGAGGTCTCTGCAGGGTCTCAGCCCTGTTGTGCAAGTGCTTCAGGGCTTGTGTGGCGCTTCAGCCATACGTGAGTCTCTCCACACCTCCCTGTTGGCGGTGAGAAATCACTGCTAACCTCCCTCTCTGGAAAGGGTCCTCCAGTGCCCGGGAGATAACGTATCTGAGGTGGCGTCTCCTAGTTAGGGCTTTCGAATGTGACGTCTGTCCTTACGATGGAGGAAACTCACTTAAAAAAATAATTCTATTTTTTTTAAAGATTTTTCATTTATTTATTTGAGAGAGAGAGCATGAGCAGAGGAAGGCATGGCAGGAGGGGCAGAGGGAGAAGCCGACTCCCCGCTGAGCAGGGAGCCTGATGCAGGACTCGATCCCAGGACCCTGGGATCATGACCTGAGTCAAAGGCAGACGCTTCACCTTCTGAGCCACCCAGGCGCCCAAAAAAAATAATTGAAAATAATATATTATAGACAACAGAACAAAAAGCCAAGCTGTTGGACTCCAGGCTTTTCCCACCTTACAGCGTGTCCCCTGCCTTCTTCCCTGCCTCTGTCCCTCCCCTGGCACCCAGACATTCAGAGCCCCCCGTCTGACCTGCTTCCACCCTCACGCTGTTCTTCTAAAGGGGATCCTCTAGCCACACACATGCCTTTCTTTCTCCGATCCGAGCCACCTTCAGCCCTCTCTGAGCCTCCCAGGCACCCCTGTCCCAACAGCCAAGATTGTGCCCCGATAACTCTGTTGGTTTAAGGTATTCAGAGAATCAGCCGGGATGGTTGGAAAATCCGCCGCATAACCGCAGACCTCCTTTAGGATGTGCCTGGCGCGTGCCCAGCATCGGGTCTCCTACTTGTCCCCGATCCTTACGATGGCCTTGCAGGCAGGTAGAGATTATCTCCGGACCTCAGAGAGGTGATGGGACTTGCCCCAGGTGACATGGCTGGGAAACCAGGGTTCTCTCCCAGTCGAACCACAGAAGAGCAGTGGTGTCGTGGGCAGCCCCCGGGTTTGTGTCAGAACCTTGGTACTTAGAGCTGTGTGACCTTGTACTAGACGTTTATTTTCTTTGGGCCGCAGGTTTCTCACCTGTAAAATGGACAACTAACAATACTTCCCCGGCTGGATCGTCTAAGGATTAGAGAGAACATAGGATAAGGTGGAGGGGCCAGGTAGGCAGGTGGTAAGAGGTAGTTTTCGCTAATGGTATCATCGGTGGGCTCTGGGTGCCGGGCGATGAAGCAGGCAGTCGATGTACCCATTCTATAGATAGCAGCAGGGAGGCCAAGAGACAGGAAGTGACTTGAGTAAGGGACTGTGGTATCCTCCAGGGAACAAAGCTATAGCAGCGAAGTCCCCGCCCTCAGAGACCTTATGGGGAACTGGGGAGACCAGACACAGACGTGGAAGGATCTAAAAGCCTTGTTTTCTTCATCCTGGTGAGAGTGTGGGAACAGATCCTCTCAGAGGCCCCAAGTTCCAGATGGCAACTAGGCCGGGAACCATCCAGGTAGTTTAGATGTGAGTTCTCAGCACTTCTCAGAAGGGAGAGGTCCGGGAGGGCTTCCACGGGGGAGGTGGCACCAGACCTGGGACTTGAAGGATAGTGGGGAGAAGAAAGGGCATTCTGGGAACAGGGCTTCCCATGAACAAAGCCTGGTGGTGGGAACGTCCTGTGTGTCTGGGAGCTGGCGGTGACTCAGTCTGGCTATGGCCCATGCTGTGTTGGAGGGAGGGGAGAGATGAGCTGAGGAAGGGAGGGCCGTGCCCCATTGGGAACCATGCTGGCAATACAAGGCCTTTGATTTAATCACAGTTTCCAAAGAGTTAGCAGTCAGTGAACAAGCATTTATTGAGCACCTACTCTATGCCACCCACTGATTCAAGTGCATAGTGGAGAATAAGACAGGCAGAGTCCCTACTCTGGAGAGGCTTACTGTAATCAGCAAAGAAGTTGGTTAATTTCGGGTATTGTTTGATAAATGCTGTGACAAAGATAAAAAGGCATAATGAGATAGAGAGTGACCAGGCAGGAGAGAACTGCTTTCATTAGGGGGGCGAGGGAGTCCTTCTGAGGGGCTGGTGACTCTAATTGAGTCCTGAATGTTTCCATGCATAATGTGGGATGTTCCAGGCAGGGGGTACAGCAGGTGCAAAGGCCCTGAGGTGGGAACAAGCTCACTGCACTCAAAGGACAAGAAGGCGGCCCATATAATTTAGCAGTGTGAACAATGAAGACAGTGGGTGATATGGGGCAGAAGGCTGCAGGGGCAGATCCTATAGGGCTTCACAGGCCATGTAGGAGCTCAAACGCTGCTCTAAGTGTGATGGCAAGCTATCTGAGGGTTTTGAGCAGGGTAGTGATGCAGCCCCGTTTATGTTTTGGGAAGACAGCTCTGGCCACTGTGTGCAAAGCAGATTGCAAGTGAAAGGACAGAGACAGGAAGACAAATTGCAGTCTTGCGGAGCTCCTGGGATGAGGCAGTGGTAGGCAAGGGCAGTGGGGGTCCCGTCTGTCCAATGGCCAGAAGTTTAAATTTGAAATGGAATGACCCTCTGCCACCACACTCTGAGCCTAATTTGGGATCCCTGATGACCCACATAGGACCCAGCCCCAGTCACACAACATAGACCTCTAGCAAAAGACTTCATGTAATGAATGGATCATTATTATTGCTGAACCCCAAAGCAGAAGACAGGCCTCTCTAGGAGGTGGGTGCCAAGGCAAGCGTGGGGTTGGCTTTCTGGACGCTCCCGTTTTTGCAGAGAGGAGTCTGCCTCTTCAAGGAAAGGTCCCACTTGAACCTCGGGGCCGGTGGACAGCCTCTAGTGGCCTTCGCTCTTGTCCCGCAGCTGGATTTTCAGGGCCCTCCCTCGCCATCAGCAGGAGCAGGCAGTCTGGGACCCCAAGTCCCCGCCTTTGGAGACCAGATGGATCCCAAGCCCCTGCTCACGGTCTTAGGGTTAGGGCTTTGGCACAGCAAGGGACTGTCACAGTGTCCCTTGAAATCCTGACTCTGTCACTTCCCTTAAACTCTCTGCGCTTTAGTTTTCTTCCTCAGTTAATGGGGTCCCGATGCCGGCTCCCTGGGCCGTGGTGGGAACGTAGGACAGAATGGCTCAGCACGGCGGCTGGCTGTACTCGACACTTGTAAATTTTATTACGCAGTCCTGTCCGACAAAGCTGGGAAGAGGCTCTGCCCCCTGTCCTGCTGCTCCCTCCATAGGAGGCTGATGACATTTCCTAGTGCTGGTGTGGTTTCCACGTCAGCAGCACCCCATGATGCCCCTTGGCCCTCACCACACCCCGATGAGGAAGCAGAGGCACCGAGGGGTCCCCGCTTGGCCCAGTGACTCAGCTAAACAGGGTGGAGCTGGGATGTGATATGGTCTTCTGAGTCCGCCCGTTTGGCCAGGCCGCTGTCAGAGTGGGCTCTTCTAGATCCAGGGTTTGGTGTGGTGCGTCAGGGGCCAACTGTGAACTTGCACGTGGCTCCTGCCACCCCGCCCCCCGCTCAACCAGAGATATTCTGTGAGCTCTGTGTAATACATTCGACGGGAGGCCAAGATTGCGTTTGCAGAAAGGAGCTTGCTTTTCTGGTAAACCCCGAGGTTCTGGTGCAGGTCGCTGGGTGGCTGATAAACCTCTTTCCTATTCAGTGTCAGCGTCCAGGTGCCCTTTACAGTTGTGGCTGAGCCCTTGAGAGCGTGGGCTCCAAAGTCAAGGTGACTGGGTCCAAATCCGGGCCACCATCTTCCCGGCTGGGGCTCTTGGGCAAGTGCCCCGGCTCCCAGGCCTGCTGTGAGGCGTAAAGGCTAAGTGCCTGGCAGGAGACAAGGCTCAACGGTGGCTCCATAGTGAGAAACCCTAGAGTGAGAAACCAGAGCTTCACCTGGAGGAAGCAACCGTTGATGGTATCACTTCACACACCCCGATGCCATTTGGCAGGAGCTAGAGCCATCGTGGGGTGCTCTGGAGGACAAGCGTCTTTAGGGCAGGGCTCGCTCAGGGCCCTCCCCCCACAGGCTGCCGCTGGGCCCAAGGCTCAGCCGCCCAGGCAAGATCAGGGCACGGGCTGGTGGAAAGTGTTGAGCCAGCCACTTGGCAGCTAGGCTCACTGGTAAAAGGGCCATTCCCCCAGGAGCTGGGACTTTTTAACAGATGATCTGAACAATGGCTAATTAGGAGCGGAGCCTTTTGTCAGGAAGTCTTTCATTATAAGCTTGGCTGCTGCTGCTGATGTCTGGGGCCAGAGAGGGAAAATTCTCAGTCCAGGCCTGAGCAGGGGGAGCCTCTGTGGAGCCGCTGGTCTCCTCACTCACTTTTGCCCTTCCTCGCCTAGAGGCCTGAACGCAACAGGAAGTGGTCTGTGAGGTACCAGGCCACAGAAGTCATGGTTCACTCTGCTTGGCTTTAGGCCAGCCCCTTCTCCTCTCTGGGCCTGGTTTTCCTCACTCACCAAGGAGAGGGTGCCCACAGAATCCTGGACCCCTCCAGTGAGGGAATCTCAGAGACCTTTCCTGACCCAAGATGGTACGCATGGAACCAGGTCCTCTGTGCTCCTCCTTGAAACCCCAGGCCCTCCGTCCTGGTGCCCAGACCTCAGGTCATTCTCCAGCCTCAGGCACCTACTTGGGCCCCTGTTCCCAGCACCCAGCTCTCTGCCTTTTCCAATTTCTATTTGAGTCAGATAGATTTCTGGCCTCTAATTTTAATCCCGGTGAACATGATTCATGAGGGGCCAGGGCTGGGCTCTGCAGCAGGGCTTTTAGAATCCCCAATTAAAGGAGCCATCAATTATATATGAAAATTATAGGGGAGCTCTGGCTGGGGAAGGGTGGGCAGCTTGGAGGTGGAGAGCAGTCTGTCAGCTCCGGCCTCCTTCTGTCCCAGGCGGCATAGCCACTGGGGGCTTTGCAGCTGGGGGGAGGTCTCTGGAGCTTCATCCAGCTGTAATTTGTAAAAAGGCCAGAGCTGCTTAAATCTGGGGCCATGAACATTGTTCAGGCTTGCAGAGCCACCCACTCATTACTGAGGCAGGGGACTGCCGTGAACACCATGGGACGCGATGGCTCCGTCTCTCCTGGGAGCCCCGGTCCTCCCTCCCCACCAGTGGGTGCCTCTGGGAGGTCCTTCCGGCCTCCTGGAGCTCCGTTCTCTCATCTATAAAATGGGGATGACAATAATAACGTCTCCATGGGGTCACTGGTGGGGTTGAGAGAGATCATGGATGTGGAAGTGTTTTGAAGATGAGGAATCACAGTACCAAGCAGAAGGAGGAGGAGATTTGATGGAAGGAAGACATGAGAGAAACCTGAGAGAGGGGGTGACAGGCTTCTGAGAGAACAGGGCAGTGCTCCGGGCTGGAGCTGACCTGACCTCGGCTCCCATCACAGCCCTTTTCCTAATTAGCTGTGTGACCTGTGTCAGCGCCCGACCCGGACCCTGCTTCTCTGCGTCTCTTTTCTCATTGCTTGAGAGGAGTTGGTTCCTTCTAGTTCCAAAATCTTCAGGTTCTAGGTCACCTTGTTAAGCAGCAAATCTTTATGGAAATCACAGGAGGGGCCAGGAGTGTGTGTGTGTGTTTGTGTGTGTATGTGTGTGGTCTGTAGGGATTGGCAGTGTGGGTGGGGGGTGAGCAGGGGAATAGGTCAGGAGCACTCACCTGTGCCCTGTGGCTTAGAGCCTCCCCCCCCCCCACCCCCCGGACCCACAGGAATAGTCAGCAGGGTGGAAGAGAGAGCAGGCATTGAAGAAGTTCAGAGGTTCGGCTGCAAGTAGGAAAACAACAGGAGTAAAGACTGGATAGGACATAGTCCAAGCCTCGTTCACAGTATTGACCTGTTACTGCATTAGCTCCTTCCTAATTTGGAACCAGGCCAGATAGCCTGGGTTTGAATCCTGTTTCTACCACCCACCAGCTGTATGACTTTGGGCAAGTCACTCCAGCTCTCCAGCCTTATCTTAGTTCATTTATCTGTAACATGGGGATGACAGTACTGCTTCATACAGTTGTTATGAAGATTAAATGAGACAAAACGTGGAAAACACTTAGCACCTGACTGCCTTGAGGGCTACCTGAGGGTTATTCTCCGTCCTGAAGTTCAGCTCTGCAGCAGACGTTCGGGTCACGCTTCACGCATATTCCCTTCCATCCTTCCTTCCAGAGAGGGAATGATTTGCTCTGTCTTAGCAGTGGGGAAATGAAGCCTCTGAGGGGCTCTTCTAGGTAGCCTCCTGTAAATAATAAGCAGCAGAACTCTGGCCAGTGGGGGTCCTAAACCCATGGACTAGCTACCCCTCTACACCACCCTGGCTCTGGGCCCCAGCGCCCCCCAGCGGTGAGCGTTTGCAGGCAGTTGCAAGTGGATTGTGAAGAAGAACGGGTCCAGGCTTAAGAAATCTAGGAGCAACAGAGAAAGCCTCTTCCTAGGCTGCCTTGCTTGGCACCCCCTAGCCTGGTCGTCAGTGTGTCTGAGGGCTTTGAAAGGGTCAAGGGCTCTCCTCCCCTCTCCGCCCTCACTAAGTAGCCTCCTCGCTCCTTCTGCTTTACCTCTCCTGCCACTGAATTTTTTTTTTTTTTTATCAGCAAACCTTACGCAATCTACTGCCCTCCTCTTTTTTTCTAGCAAAGGCCTTGGGCATTGCTGGACCCAAGTTGGTGGGAAGCCTTCGGACTGGGCTGAGCCTAGATCTTAATGGAGCAGCTGCTTGATAAGAGCAAAGGGACAGCCTGCGTTTTCCCCTCAGCCTTGCCTGTGTGTGGAAGTTGTCTGGAGAGAAAGCACTCAGAGCTGGGGCCTTTCAGGCATGGGAGGTGAGCAGGAAGTGTTTGCAGTCCATCGGGAAGCATCTTAGAGATAAGGCTGAGTTCAGAGACCCGGGAGAGACACAACTTTCTGGGTGCCCGGGCCAGCGTTGGGGTTCAGGAAGGACCAGAGTAGAGACTCACTAATTTACAGAGCTTGTTTTACGTCAGGCTGCCTTCTAAGTACATTACATAAATCAGATCACGTAAGCCTCCAGCAACCCTATAAGGTGTGGATAAATTGGCGTTCCCATTTTATGGAAGAGCAAACTGAAACACAGGGGGGTACAAGGATTTCCCCTGGGTCACACAGCCAGTGAATGAGTAGCAAAGCCAGATTTGAACCCAGGAAGCTGGGCCCCGGCCTCTGCTCTCTTTACTTCGCCATTCACCTCTTCTCTTTACTACTTTCTGTGGGAAACCCTAAGATTTGTTTTCAAAGGTGGGATCAGTGGTTCTCAAAGCTTTCTGAAGGCATGCTTTCCTTTTGAGAAACTGATGAAAACCATAGCTCCTCCACCCGGAAAATGCAGACATGTATAGACATTTGCATTCGATTTCGGGGTGCCCACTTAGACCCACTTAGAGCTGATTAAAAGCCTCGAACCCTGACTCGAATCAGGTAGGTGTTCTTCCCTAAATGGGCCTCATTCTGGCAGCTGTTTGGGTGGGACCAGGATGGCCGCTTTCTGTAAAGTGGAGGAGGCTGGCATGGGACCCCTGGTCCCCGAGAGTTCCCACTGGGGCCCTTAGGGTGGGACAGCTGTGCTGAGACCCTGCATCCCAGAAGGTGGTCATGGGACATTGTGTATCTCGGCTGCACGAGCGGGGGTCACGCACTTTATCGGTGGCATGAGCGTCACACGGTGTTTCCGCAGAAGGAGTGGGGTGGGGACTGTTCTTGGTTTATGTTCACTTGAGTTGGCAATTGTATGTGTTATGAACATGTTTGGTGAGAGAGAAAATAGATCAGTCAGGGCCCCAGCAGGAGAACGAGTTTCCTTAGTTGGCTTAACCGAAGAGATTTAATGGATTTCTTTCAAAGGTATGGGTGAGGTTGAGGAAACCCACGAGGGGTGCTTCAGCACCCAGGGTCCAGCACTAGCAGGGAGCTGCTCTCACTCCCGGCTCGAAAGCCAGAGCACTGTTCTAGGAGAAGCAGCCCCTGCCAGAACCGAGGTGCCAAGGCTGGGTGAGAGGTGGGGGTAAACCTCTCTCTCCACCCATCTCCCATCTGCTTGTGCCTCCCATTGGCCGAACCCGACTGGAACCCACAGTGCAAGAGAACCAGGGTGATGGGGTTCAAAGGGGAAAGGGTCCGCTAGAGTGTAGAGCAGAACAGAGAAGGAGAGGAGTGGGGTGGGCACAACCCCAGAAGATTCTCTGGCACAGAAAACAAGACTCCTAATTGGTCCAGGCCTCGTTGCCGGCCCCGTGCCCCACTGCAGGTCAAGAGGCCTGTGTCTTGACAGAGGAACCCCCCCCCCCCCGGCCTCCTAGTTGGACATGGAATGGGAAGACCTTGCTTGCCTGATCTGGGTTCCCAGTCTCAGTCCTGCAGCAGCCCTTGTCCCAGGGCAGTTTGGCAGGACCGCTGCCCCCTCGCCCCCATAAATCTCGACTTCTGTGTGTAGCAGAGCCCCTGGGAGCCATTTAATTTAGTCCTCAAAGAAGTTTCAAGTCTGCTTTCCCTTTGAGGGTCTCACTGGAACTGATGATATGTAATTAATGCCGCTTAATTGATATTCTTGGGGCTTAGTCATAGAGGTTTTAGGGGCCCTCGGGAGCATCTTTTGTGGCGTGTCAGAAGCTTTTCCCACTGGGTTTTGTTGTCAGGGACAAGACGTGAGCTTTTGAGAGGGTGAGTACCCTAATTTCCAGGCTTCGTACTCATTTGTCATTTGTACTTTCTCTTTCTTTCTCCCTTCCTGGGAGGCTGTTCCAGGCCTCGAGGTCAGGGAGGACCCCTCACCTTTCTTTCTGATCGCTCAGTCCCTTCCCCAATTTCACACCACGCCCTCCCTAGTCTGCACTTGCCCCTATAAGCAACAGTTCTTTAGGGCTTTCTGTATCAGAATCGCTTGGTAAAACAAAGATTCCGGGGTTTCTCTACAGCTTTGCTAATCAGAGAATCCCCGTGCCCACTGGTGTGTGGTGGCCTGTGCCCTAGACCGTGAGCAATGCCATTCTCAGAGCCTGGAGTGTGGACGGAGGAGGTCAGAAAGAGCGTTCAGGGCTGGCTCAGCCCCAATTATGGATGGCAAAGGGTTAACCCACTCTCCCCTTTGCCCCCCAGCAGGATTTGCCATACGGTGTTCAGACTGTACGCTTTCCGGTGCTTCCCCTGCTCCGTGCTAATACCTCATCGGTCCAAGTCCCTTCAGGCTTGGAAACTGTAATTCTATGTGGAACGAAATACAGCCAAATTGATTTTTTTTTTAAAAACATCAGTTAGGTTGTTTCCTACTGTCATTCATAGGAGTGTAAATTGGGCCTGACAGAGACCTGGTGGCTTCTTGGATTTTCAAAATCCAAGTTTTGGGGGTTTTTTTCTTTGTGATTAGGCCAAGTAATGAAGGCTATAAAACATCTTTAGTAAGTCCCTTGGTTGTAGATCTCACAGTTGCTTGTGACGGCATATGTTAATTACCCTGCGTGCTGGAAATTCATCACTGCCCAGCCTGCCTCACTTGCCCCCTTTCCTCTCCAGGAGATTTTGGGGGCCCTTGGAGTCCCACTCCAAGTCCTGTTTCCAGGGGAACTCCATTTTCTTCTCTGGCAGAGATCAGTCTCTAGGGAATTCCCCTCTGTTGAAGCTTCAAGTGCCATTTTAAAAGCAGCGCTGTCATCTTCCCTAATGGGTGTTTTCCTTGGAGTCTCTGCGGAGAGTGGAGATTCGGGTGAGGAAAGAGGACGCACGAATGCTTTCTCCTTCTGGACTGGGGTGTATCTAAAATTCAGCCAGAGGAATTTTTTAAAACATGTTTGGGTGGGCAGCACATCGAAGAGGAGGTAGAGCCCTTTCTTAAAGGAGGATTCTCTCACACCTGGGTGTTTACCCAGAACATTCTGCAAGAAAGCCATTAGGAGGAATTTTCCTTTTGTCTGAAGGCTAGATGTATTAAGAATTAGAGCAGAAGAGGAAAATGCAGGAATTCTCTTGGAACAAGGATGGATTATACACTGTAAGATTGTTACTGAATTTAGGGGATGTGGCTGGAACCCAGTCTTATTCAACTCAGTATCTACCCCATTGCCTTGTACACAGTGGGGCTTTTACAAATGCTTGTGAAGTAAACCTCATCTTTATTTGGTTTTCATAGTGCTTGAGGACGTTGGATGAAGTAAAAGCATCATGGGCTTTGGATTACACATACCTGCATTGAGCTCCCAGCTCTGCCTAGCTGTGTGACCTTAGGCAAGTCACTTAACCTCTCTGATTCTGTTTCCTCACTTGGAAAATGGGTAGTAACTCATGGGGGTTTTGTGAGAATTGAATGAGATAATGATCCACGTGATCTAGTGAGCGTTCAAAAGGAGCTTAGTAAGTGTTAGTTTTCTTTCTTCCTCCATCAGTGGTTCTCCACTCCAACTGCGCAGTAGAACCACCCAGGAAACTGAGAAAACAGCTGTTCAGGCCCCACCCATTGAGACTGGGTTTCACTGGTCTGTGGTGGGGCTTTGAGCATGGGTATTTTTAAAAAGCTCCTGTTAAAGAATACATTTTTTTAAAAGGTAAAATCATGAATTCTCATGCAAATATAAAATGAACACACGGTAAAGATTTATTTAACTTGTTAGTTAAATGAAGGAACCAGGAAGATTTTACAGCTGGTTCAGATGATTCAACACACATTCTGTTGACCTTTGAACAGAACAGGGTTTGAACTGCATGGGTCCACTTATACACGGATTTTTTTCAATAAATATGGTACAGTCTAGTCAATATATTTTCTCTACTTTATGACTTTCTTCAAAACATATTCTTTTTTCTGACTTACTTTATTGTAAGAATACAGTGTGTAATACATATACAAAATGTGTGTTAATCAACTTTTCGTTGTTAGTAAGGCTTCTGGTCAACAGTAGGCTGGCTATTAGTTAAGTTTTGGGGGAGTCAAAAGTTATAGCTGGATTTTCGACGGTGTGTGGAGGTCCACTCCCTAATCCCTGCATTGTTCAAGGGTCCACTGCATATAGGCAATCAGGAATGCTGCAATTAATTTATAAATAGATGCAAAATTGGTCAGTATCGACAGGATAATAATCAAATAATTGCATTCCATTGAGCCAAACCTATTTACATTTTCTACGGATAAAAATCATTTGCATCACCCTGTGCTTTCTGGGATTTCCGAAGGTGTAAAATAGCTCAACAATAATGAAAGGTGCAGATCTCTATGTAAAGTCAGATGTCTGGACTCCAGTACGTGAAACGGGGACCCCCAGTAATCTGCTTTTGTGTCAATTTCAGTATGTTTCACATTTCCCCGGAGGCTTCCTGTGTGCAGCCAGGGGAGACCCTGTCCTACAGGTTTGTTCATAGCGCTGTTGTGACACTGTATTATAGTTATCGTGGATGAGCTGTCCCACCTATGACAGAGAAGTCCTTAAGGGTTCATGTGCTAGTCATACTTGTAACTCAGCACCCAGCACGTTGCCTGGCCTATACTAAGTGCTGAAAAACTGTTTGTCGAATCCGTAATGGAGTCGGATGATACCTCTAAGAAGTAAGCAGGACACGTAGGATTCTCTATCTTCTGATGAGGAAATTGAAGCTTTCTCCAATCAAGTCCCACAATTAGCTTGTGATAAGCTTGGGACTCAAACCCGCTCATCCGTTTCCTCATTCAACCTTACTTCATTCAACAGTTTCTGAGTCCCCACTGCATACCCGTCACTGGGAGCAGTGACCAGCTTTTGCCCTCGCTAGGGACCTCACGTGGAGCACCGCGTGGCTCAGAGGCCATGGCCAGAGGCCTAGGTTGTGACTTGCAGTCAGCAATTATTAGTTGTGTAACCCTGGACAGATGACTTAGCTTTTCTGTGCCTTTGTTTTCCCATCTGTAAAATGGGGAAACCTGCCAAAAAGGACGAAATAAGGTAAACACGGTGCAAAATGTGTCACACGGTTCATCACGCTGTAATCATCTGCGACCCTGAGCCTGCGAATCTGTTAACCAGTGGCGGGTCCTGGGCTGCAAAAATGAGGAGGGCTCAGATCCTCTGCTGTTCGAGAAGGTCTGTCTAGTGGGGTGGGAAGAGCTTCAGTAGATCATTGTCAAGGGACATGTTAAGTGCAGCCCTAGGGGCGCCAGGTGGATTATGGGAGCACAGGGGAGGGATTGGGAGTCGGAGAGCAGGACTTCCAGGGAGCTGGGTCTTCAAGCGTTAGCAGTGTTCCCACTTAGGGGATCTACTAGGAGCCGCTGCAGGGGTTGAAATCAGAAAATGGGGAGCCCAGACTGAGGCCACAACTGAGGAAGTGGGATGGGGGATAGGAGGGAGACTCGGCCGGTGGAATTGATAGCAAGTGAGGGCAAGACGATGTCAAATCTAGTGCTCTCAGATGACCCCACACTGCCTAGGGTGGGAGGGTCTCTCTGCAGCTTTCTAACTTAATTTAGGGTAAAAGTGAGTCTGGGCTAAGTCCCAGGGAAGCAGGCCTTGCCCACCCCGCAGGAGAGAGGCCTGCGTACTGGCATTTTTCTGGGCTGCAAAGCCCCGTTAAGGAGGACTGGTACTCAGGATTAATTTTTTTTTTCGCAATTACTGCCCAAGTTGAAAAAACATGTTTATGTATTCAGAAATATTCACAATTTATTTAAAATATTTACCATGCACCTGTCTGTCTTACTCACTTTGTAGAGTTGGTATCATGCCTTCCCTTCATGGGGCATAAAGCTCATTGCTTTTACACTTGATCTTTTAGCCCCATATCCCTTTTTTGAAACAAGATCTCACCAGAAATGTCCAGTGTGTTGAACAGATATAAGAAAAAAAAACCCAAATGTAAGAGAGAGCTGTTTTGAAGGAACAGATGGCCAGGAACCATGTCCCCACTGTCCTTCTCCACAGTGTGGGGAGACCCCCCAGCTCAGAGCCCTGTGGACCAAAGTTGAGCCCAGCGGTTGTCAGAGAGAGGTCCCCCCACCGGCTGCACATTTCTGAGGGTTGCGGATTCTCAGCCTCACCCTGAATCTATTGAATCAGAACGTCTGGGAGTGAGGCCTACAATCCGTCTTTTAACAAACCCTCCAAGTGGTTCTGATGCCCAGAACTGGGCGTGACTTGTCTTAAGTCATCTGGGGAGTTTAATGGGATTCAACTCTCGAGTGCCGAATGCGAGTACAATTCTAGGGTGTCTGCTGCAGGGGACACCAAGAAAGTGAAGTCCAGGCATTAGTTGTCTGTTGCTGCGTGACAAACGGGCCCAGAGTTGAACAACTTAAACAACAGGGTCTTGAATCCGGGTGCAGCTTTGTGGGGTCGTCTACCTCGGGGACTCCCATAAGGCTACGGTCAAGGTGTTGGCCAGGGCCTCAGTGGGCTCGAGCTTCTGCTGGGACAGAGTCCGCTTCTAAGTTCGCTCGGTGACTGTGGGTAAGATTCAGATTCTTACAGGCGGGTTGGCTGACAGCGTGGCTCCTCACTGGCCGTTGGCTCAAGGCTGCCCTCAGTTCCTTGCCACACGGGCCTCCATAGGGCAGCTGGCCTCCTCGAAGTGAGCCGGCAAAAGAGAGCGAGTGAGCATCCCCAGGACAGAAGGCATGGTAGTTTATAACGTATTTTGGGGAGTAGCTTGTGCTCTATTCTATCCATTAGTAGTGAGTCATGAAGTCTAGCCCACCTTCAAGGGGAAGGGATTACGCATGGGCAGGAGGTGGGGATCTTAAGAGACCCCACAATCCCTTCTTCTGCCCTTTCATTTACAACTGTGGCATCAGATAAGTACACCCCTAACTGTGGAATCAGAGAAGGATGGTGGTCATAGGGGTGAGCACAAGTTCAGTGATGTTTCAGAGGGAAGTAAAACTCTCTGGGTGGAAAAATCGGGAAGGCTTCTTGGAGGAGGCAGCATTAACAAAGGATTTTGAAGAAATGGGGGACATGCCTCTGGCAGGAAAGAGAAGGCCAAAGTGAAGGGCTTGCTCAGGTATTCGGGTGTCAAAATCTTACAGCCTGGGAGGAGCCTAGACAGAGGTAGGGAGACTAAAGCTGAGCATGGAGTCGGAGCCATAGCGGGGATGGTTTCCATCGTTAGATGGAGGCGCTCGCCGTGACTGGGGACAGGGGACGGTGACCAGAAGGCATGGCTTCCATTACTGCCGGGGCCAGGATTGAGGGGCTCTGAGCCCAGTGCTCTCTCCTGCCCCACCAGCCTGGCCCTGAGGTCCACACCCCATTTTCTCTTGCAGTTCGGACGCACGGAAGTCATCGACAACACACTCAATCCCGACTTTGTGCGCAAATTCATTGTGGATTACTTCTTTGAGGAGAAGCAGAACCTCCGTTTCGACCTGTAAGTGACAGCTGGTGCTGAGGATGGGGCTGGGGGAGGAGCCACTGATGGGAGGGGACCCTGAAGGACCTGGGGTTGGTAGTAGTTCCTCTTACCAGGGAAGGGGGGGCCGTGACATTAGAGGGAGCTCAGGGTTGGCCCGGGATAAAAGTGACAGTTAGCTAAAGTCCAGCCCCACCCTTATCAGGAGACGGAAAAGAGGCGGGGAGAGGGATCAGAGGTGCCCCAACATTCGTCTCTCTTAAGTGTGGGAGGGCGCTGAGCAAGCCACCTGACTCTGGGGGCTAGTTGAGGAATGATTTTGGGAGGCCTCTGGGAGACTTTTTCTCCCCCATTGACGTCTCCTTCTGTCAGAGCTTATTCTGGGAGAGGGTGCCCCCCAGCCTCCCCTCCTGCAGAGGTAACCTGAGCGCTGGGGCCCAGGGCGTGTGCGTGTGTCTCACAAAGATGCGAGTGCCCCTCTGCCGAGGTTAAAGATGATGATGGGATTTCAGTCTGGTGAGCAGCTGGGGGAGCCTTGTTTTGTCATTTTCCAAGGCCTGGGGGTGGTTAGAAAGGACTATATCCCAGAGAATTGTGGACAGAGTGGGCCTAAAGGGGGTTGGGGGCTTGCCAGAGCAGAGGGAAAAAGTGCCATGGAAGGACATGACTGTGGAGAGACTATGGAGGACTTGCAGCCCATTGTGGAGAAGTCACCATTTTAGGGACATGTTAGAGAGAGAAAGTGCTAGAGCAGGGGTAGTTCAAGAATGGCTGCCCCTCAGCAGGAGGCATCTGGGCCTGGATGGCCCGTGGGCGGTGGTGAGGGAGGTGATGCTGGACGAGGGGCTGCAGGCTCAGCTCCAGGTGAGCAGGCTCCAGGTAAAGGGGGGGTGCCCAGGTGCAGGTGGAAGAGGTGAAGGAGTTAATGCCTCCCTTGTTCTTGAGTGGCGAGGCCCAAGGTCAGGCTGGGCCGGCCTGGGCAAGGTGAAGCCATCGCGGAAGGTCAAAGGCAAGGTGTTGAGCTCCAAGGGCACCTCTCCTTAGCTGGGAAGATGGGAGAACAGAAGGGCGAACGGTGAAGGGCAAGGTGGCTCAGCCACCTGAGAAGCAGCCCGGGTTGCAGAGCAAGTTTATTTTCTGTTTTCGGTCTTTAACGAGGCGTAACATTCACATAGTGAAGCACACAGATCTTCCGAGTCCGTCCCATGACGCTTTTTTATATCTGTTTACGCTCATGTAACCATGACCCCGGTCAAGAGACAGAATATGTCCAGCCCCCACAAGGCTCCCAGCCTTTACTCCCAGAAATATCCCACTGTGTCAGAGCCTGTATTTTGGGGTGTAGGGGTCCTGACTCAGCTCCAGGACCCCGGCAGTTCTGGGCAGGGTGCCCCAGCTGTCTTTACCATCTCTGTGTGTTCCCTGCAGATACGATGTTGACTCGAAGAGCCCTGATTTATCCAAACACGTGAGTTCTGCCAGTGACTGCCCAGAGATTCTGAAACTCTCTTCAATGCCAAAGTCTGGGTCAGCCTCGGGCTTCACTTTGACACGGACCGTGTGTCTGATGCTGCTTCTGGTCATTTCAGAGCCCACCCACTTCTAGGCATGGGGTGATGGGGGAAGTGGGGTGGCTGTGGGCAGAGTGGGTGACACTGGTTTTCTCTATACCCTGGGTGTGCAGGATTTCCTGGGCCAGGCCTTCTGCACCCTCGGAGAAATCGTGGGGTCCCCTGGCAGCCGCCTGGAGAAGCCCCTCACGTAAGTGTAGAGGGGAGTGGGGTCTGTCCGGATTGCTTCCCCAGGGATGGGCCAACCTCCCGTCCACCCTTAGCTCAGGGCCGGGGGCACAGCAATCTGCCACTCATGGGGGGTGATTAGGAATAAGGAGGCCCCATGGACCCTGCCTTTGCAGGGTGTTTAACTCAGTTAACTTGGAGGGACCCAGGTTTAGTTATTAGAGCCCCATATTCCTGGGACGGCCTGAGGCACTCACTATCTAGTCCACTCCTACCTCCCACCCTTGCCAAAGTATAGGGGAAGGAATCGAAGCCCGGAGAGGGGACTTCCCCAAGGCCCACAGCTAGGAAATGGGAGAGCTGGGATTTGAATTCAGGGTTCTCCTCACATAGCATATCCCTCAGATTGTTCACCCTTGCCATAGACCAGAGGTGGGCATGGTGAGGTGCCCCTCATCTCACCCTGCCCCCCGACAATCTGCATTATGAAGCTGTAAGTGCTTTTAGGGGAAGTTGTTCCTCTGGGTAGGCCTTAGGGTGAGGAAACCCAAGGCTTCTGTCGGTGGAGCCTGCAGGCTGCTGTAGGGACCAGCCAGGGTTTGCTGGGCTGCGGGCGTGCCCTCTCTTGTCCCTATTTCTCAGGAAGCCCTAGGAGCAGAACCCACATGAGAAGAGCCTGCAGACTGGGACAAGCGTCCCGGCCTCGTGGCAGGGTGGCAGGAAGGGGCTAGCAGGCTGGGCTGGGCTCGGCCCCCTGCTTGCTTCTGCCAGATTCGCACTGGATGCCGTCCCCTTGCCGTGATCAATAAGGGCAGAATGTGTTATTGTCGGGGAGGGGGTCTCTCCCCCAGGCCCTTGTCTCTGACCGCCACTAACTCTGTGGTAACTTCAGGCCCCCCAGAGAGGCCTCTCTGTCCCTGGAAAGGTCTCCTTCTCTGGGTTCACAGAGAATAGCGAAATAAACTATCATTTACTGAGAATAGGGAACAAACCCAGGTTTGGAGGGCTCTGAAGTTTATAGAATTTGGGGTCCTCAGAGTGAGGGTGTATGTCCGCTCCTCTCAGCTCCCAACTGCCTGGGTCAAAAACCCACTTGTCATTCGGGCCTCTTTCCTCCCTGCTGTCACCCGACCCACCTTTGGTGGACAGGCACGCCTGCTGGGGGGATTGAGGAAGACCTCCGCAGGAGACGGCTGGGGAGGCGAGCCTTGGGGAGGCAAGCGAGATCTTGGAGATGATGGGTTGGTGAAGGAGGGGGACCTGTTTGCCTCACTGAAAATCTCAAGTGTCTCACTTGACCCGAGCACAACAGCTCCCTTTCCCTGGCGTCTCTTCTGAGCCAGACCGCCATTGGCTGCTCTGATCTCACGGATTCTCTCAGGGGTCTCCCCGTTTCACAGTCCAGCCACTGAGACTCACGGAGGTAGAGCAGTGGTTCTCAAACTGCAGCAGCCTTCGACACCATCGGAGGGCTTGTTAAAGCACAGATTGCTGGGCTCCCCCACCCCCGCTGGTTAGTCTGCTGTGGGGCCTGAGAATTTAGATTTCTAACACAGTCCCCGGGGATGATGGCGGTGCTGGTCCCCAGACCACTCTTTGAGAACCCCTGAGGTAGAGTCACCCAGCACTTCACAGCAAGGTTTGGGAGGAAGACCTCTCCTTCCTCTGGCCTGCGGCTCTTGGTCCTGTTTTGATGTTGACCCAGACTAGATCCCTGTCTCCAAGAATTCCGGTGCCAGGTGCTATGGCCTCTCAGGATGGGGGTACTTGACTCATGGCATGTTCTCTCTGCCTCTCTCTCTACAGGATAGGAGCATTCAGCCTGAATTCCAGGACAGGCAAACCCATGCCAGCTGTGTCCAACGGGTAGGTCAGCAGACATCTCTGGCCCTGGAGTCCTCAGACATCCAGCCGGCTCTGCAGAAGGGGCCTCAGAGTCCAGGCCCGGGCCCTGCTCCCACTACTGTGCCTTCAGCCCTGGTGTTGGGGGGAGGGGAGAGGGAGAAGGCCGCTCTGCAGCTGGCCCCTCTCCCATCTGGCTGGAGCTCCAGCATCCCCAACCCCAGTGGCTCATGGGACTTCAGGGAGCAGGGTGGGGAGCCGAGGTAGGGGCTGCTTCAGTGGTCAGCAGGGGCTGGACACTTGCCCTTCCTCTCTCCCTGGCTTGGTTTCTTCTGCCTCTCCCCTCTCACCCTTCTCCCGTCCCTCCTGTTTATCTCCTCACCCCACTTCCCCTCCGTTGTTTCCACTGCTGGATGTCAGCCTCCTTGTGGAATAGATTCTGCTAAATCCTTACTTTTTGTATTTGCTCACCTGCTGTGGTGGGCCAGCCTCACTCCCCGGGCCTCCACCCTGACCATCTGCTTTTGGCCGGCTTCATGCAACTATATGCAATAAAGACGCCCCCCCCCCTTCGGTACTCCTTCCCTCTCCCCCTCTCCTGGTTGGAGGGAGGGTGCTCTCCTGAGGGTGTGGGATGGGGCAGGATAGGGAAGATCTGCCCCAGGTGACCAGCCTGGAGGTCACCACCGATGAGCATTTTGGCTGAGTAAGCCAAGCTCCCCTGGCCTTGCTGAGAGCTCCTGGGAGCTGGGGTCCCGGCAGCCGGACTGGCCATGGGAGCAGCTGGATATGGGAAAGGGGTCTCTGGGGGCCCTGGGTACCCACAGCCCAGGAAGGGTGTGGATGCTGCTTTACAAGGAGAGTAGGGAAGCAGCAGTCAGGGAGAGAAGCAGAGAGGGAGGGCCAGAAAGGCAAAGGGAGAGAAAAAGGAAGGCCCGGAGCAGGTGGGAGCGGGTTGCGTCTGGAGGGGAGGGAAGGGAAGATGGGAAATCAAAGAAGGGCCCAGAGGCAGAGGGAGGAACAGATGGAGAAACACTGGCGGGGGAGGCTGGTGTGAGGATTCTGTCTCTCTGGTCAAACAAATCATATCTTTACACCCAGGGAGGGCCAGACCAGGGTGGGGGCACGCTGCCCAGCTGCCCATGTCTAGGGGGACAAGCTGGCAGGCCCGGTCACCCACCTGCGGCAGGGGAACCTCCAGATGAGGCCCCCGCTCTACTCACCTGATGTGGGGAGGTCTGGGCTGTCTCAGCCTCTGGGGCCGGCTCTCCTGCCTCCTCTACTTGAGAGCCTCTCCCTCCAAACCTGGCACTGGGGAGAGCTCCATCAGTGGTTCTCAAAGTGTGTTCCGCAGGCAGCGTGCTGGGAGCCCCGAGGCCGGCCTGAGGTGTGGGGCTGGATTTTAGCAGTTTGGTGAAATTGCAAAGGAAAGGAGGCAGGGAGGGAAATGATGCTCCTTGGGGGCCTTTCTCGTGCCATGCCGTGTGCGTGCACGTCCTTACTAATGGAGCCGACAAACACACTCCTCCTATGGGCGAGGAGACCGGGGCTCAGAGAGGTACAATCATGAGTCCAAAGTTAAGCAGCTGCTGGACAACATGACATTTTTTTCTCCTTCCCAGTGGCCCCTGGCCGGACTAGGGACCCCCAACCCCGGGTTCGTCCCAAACACTGAGAGTGGGATGGGCTGGTGCCTGAGGGAGGGGGCCCTCCTGACCCAGGGAAGAGGTGGTACAGGTCCCCTGGGTGAAGCCCCACCTTGGGAACTCGCCCTCCTGGAGGGGTTCTTGGGTGGGCCTACTTCATGTCCTGGTTGCCCATCTCACTGAGTAGCTGCATGAATGGCCAGGCTCTCTCTTCCCTGGGAGAGACCCCAGCCAAGGAGTTCAGGGGAGGTAGCCATGGGAGAGAGCCTGGACAAGCTGCGACCAGGAGAATACCAGCCCTTTTGCTTCACTCCCTCTTGCTGCTTGCTCTCCCACCCATGATAAATCAGAGTGGCTCAGAGTTGAAATGTTCCAGGACTCTGGGGGTCAGCTGGGTGCAGGGTGGGGTGGCTGGCCCACGAGGTCTTTTGCCCACAGAAGTGGTCTTTGGATGGAAAGTTTGAGAACCACTGGTCTGGAAGCCTCCGGGTGAGTCTGGATGCTTTTCCGCTTCTAGGACTTTCATTGCAGACACTACCCTTCCTGGTGGGCTCTTGGGGAGCAGGGGGCGGGCAGCTCCAGGCCTGGGGGGCCTGGCCCAGGAAGCAGTGCCCTAGGCCACACTGCCACAAGTATTTCAGGAGACTCTGTCTTCTCGGGGGCTCTGGGCAGATCTGCTGGATGGGGAGGGGGGAGGATGAGGAGGGCCGATTCAGGGAGTGTTCAGAGTTTGTGTCTGTCTTTGTCTGGCTCTCCATTCTTTCATCTTCTCCTCTCCCAGTGGTGTCCCAGGGAAGAAATGTGGCACCATCATCCTGTCCGCCGAGGAGCTGAGCAACTGCAGGGTGAGTGGCAGAGTGACTCCAGGACAGGACCTGGTGGGGGTGGCAGTGGAGCAGTGACAGAGGGCAGGCTGCTCTCCCTGTGACCCCGGGGCCATGTGTGTCCTTGGAGGGAATGTGAGGAAGACAGGGCTCCCCGGTTTCACCGGGCTGTCCTGGAATTCTGTAACATCAGAGCTAGAACGTTGTCTCCTCCTTTTATAGCTGAGCTGACTGAGGCCCAGAAGGGACACAACTCGCCCACAATGAGCAGCAGAGCCGGCTGGGCCCTGGTCCCCAAGCTTCTAGGCTCCTCCATTCCCCCGTCACGGTCTCCTCTCCCTGAACCAACACGGCTTTGGCTCCAGCCCCGGCAGCAGAGGGGCTTTTGCAGTCGTGAGCCTGGGTGCTTGGCAGTTACTCGTCATGTTTCACTTTTAGCTCTGGAGTAGGGTGACAACCTGCATGGATCGAGGGAGTGAGGATGCGTGGTTGGCGTGTGCGAAGCCAGAGGCTGCAATCCCACGCAGCCCTTGGTTTTGCTTCTTCTGTGGGACTGTGGAGAAGCAGGAGATGGGGACAGGGGAAGGGGTAGCTGAACACAGTGAGGAGGGGCCCGGGGGACCTGATGGCTAATAATAATGACGAAACACAGAAACGATGATAGTTATTATTCATCAAGGGACAGGCATTTTACGTAAACTGCCATTATTCCTGACAACAATCCAGAGAGGTAGGTACTGTTGTCAGTCCCATTGTATGAATAAGGAAATTGAGGCTCAGAGAAGCTAAGCCATCTGTTCAAAGACAATAAGTGGTAGAGTCACGGTTCTAATCCAGGTCAACCCGATTCTAAAACTGGGGCTCATTGCCAGGCTTGCGTGCCTCTTAGGTTAATGAGGAGCCACGAGTGGGAGTGGGGTGGCTCCTGGGGAGAGAAGGAAGAGGCAGCCAGAGTGTGAACACAGGACCAAGCCTAGGGTAACCTGGGAACCCAAATTCACAGTCGGCTCAGGGAAAAGGGCCTAGGAGGGAGGAGGAGAAACAAGATTTTCTGACCTTCCTGGGAAGTCAGTGCAACTATGGTTATTTGTTAGCTATAAATATTTACCATATTAGAAAATAAAATTGATAAATTAAAAAATATACATATTAATTCATTTAAAAATGACAATAGTTCAACCATTACAGGATAACATAAATAACAACTTTAAAAAAAAAATAACTGTATTTTCCAAAACAAAAGTCATTTAGTGAGAAGAGTGGCCTTGTTTTGCATTTTGTAAATCTCTTTAATGTCAGGCTGAGCAGAAGAGGGCTGGAGTCTCATATCTGCTTCTGCAATCTGTTGTGATATCCCTGTTGGGTAACTTCTAGAAAATTCCATGCCTTATTGACATTATTATGAAAATAGCTTTGGCCCCATGGACCACCTCTTGGGGTCCGTGGTCCATACTTTGAGAACTGCTGCTATGGGGGTAAAAATTGTCAGCCAAGATTAACTGAGCAATTATGCTGAGCCCCACACTGTGCTTACGTGGTTTACATGCATCGACTGATTGATCTGTATTATTATAATGTGATGTATGACTGTAGGTAGTATGAGGTATTATCGTATCTCATAAATTACGGTTTTTTATTTTATGCGGAGGTTAACTGACCTGCCCAAGGTTACATAGCCACTGGGTGGAAGAGATTTGAACCCAGGTTCAAATCTGGTTCTAGAACCAGGGTCTTTAACCGCCAGGTGGTGGGGTCCCCAACTCTGCTTTCGGGGGCTTCCGGGGGGAGAATAAGACATAGAATTGCAGTACAGCGATGACCACATCAGCTTATACACAAGGGCCCATTCTCGGGCTTCTGTGTCTGTTTACCTCAGTGGGTCTGCGGGAACTTGACAACGCCTGTCCTGATCCCCGGCCCCAGCAGAGGGCTCGGTGTGCGGTAGGCACTCACAGACGCTCTCTCTGGAATCTGTGACCGAATGAATGACCAAATGTTTAGCAGCAGGTGATGATGGAAACTCTTATAACTGTGTATGCTGACCATCCGGAAGTTACTGGGGGTCAGACAAGGGAGAGGGAACCCAGCTGACATTATAGTAGAGCTCTTTAAGCTCCTGCGGCCTCAGTTTCTCCACCTGTACGTTGGGGCTGATAGGGGTGCCTGGAGTTCGTGGAGGCGGCTGGGCCTAACAGGTGCGTGGGGAAAGATGGAACCTGAATTCCTTGAAGCCTAACTTGGGTTTGCCCCCCAGCTTCTAGCTCAGCTGGTGATTTCCTCCCTAGTTTCTAATTAAATCAGGTAATCGCAGCGCAAATGCTTGGGCTATTCTAAAGCTCCCGACAGCGCTGGGCGCTGTCCTTGGTCTGCGTTTCCGGGGTTGGCAAAACAGTCCCTGTTTAGTATTTACGAGGCGCCTCCCCCTTCTTCCTCCTTCCCCACCCCCCTTCATCCAGGGGTGGTAGCGGTTTTCCTTGATCTAAGCTGTTCCAAGGCAAGGAGGTGGGGGGTGGGCTCCCTTCCTTCCTCTTGAGATTGTCAGCTCCTTTTCTTTTGGGGCGTCTTTGGCTGCGTTGTGTCTTTCCCTAGAATACTTGCGAGGAAAAGAGACTAATTCCCAGCATCTGGCTGAATGAAAATAATTACATCTGAACCGCTTCGCTTCTGTGTTCCAGCTCGGCATTCAGTGGGCGGATCAAAGGAAGAGGGTGGAGTCTGAGGGTTTTTT
>NW_024425564.1:1972115-1993223 GCF_017311325.1 Ursus maritimus
TTTTTTCCCCCCCCTTCACCAGAGCAGGCTTTCTGCTCAAGTGAATGCGTTCTGCCTAAGTAGACAAACCCTCCATCCACAGGGACCGTGTGGGCGGCTGGGGACTAGCGAAGGCGCGGAGTGGACTCCGGCGGGTCGCCAGCACGCTCCGATAGGTTATAGAAACAGCCTTGCTCCTCGATATTTTAAATACCCAGAAAGTTGCAACAATCAGAATTTGATCCAAAATACTATTCACTGATACTTGACGTTGACAATGATGAGCTTGAGCTCCTGACGGGCCTCTGAGTCACCCAAGATTTAATTATGCTCAGCAGTAAAACCATCATTATTCCCTCTCATACTGACAGCATTTGCATGGTCCGCAGGGCTGACCGGAGCCCCTGGTGTTCACAGTCTATCTGATCGTCACCGCGGGGCTGGGCGGTGGGGCGGGGTGAGCGCCCCCAGCCCACAGACACAGAGAGGCTGAGGCATCAGCCCCAGACTGCTGAGCCGTGGACTCCTAATCCTCAGGGAGTACTTCCCTCAGCCACGGTGAAGCCGTAAGCTTTACGGTGCAAAGAGCGGCGGTGGGCTTCGTGATCTTTGTGGGGCCAGGAGCCTTCAGCAGGCGTGGTGAGTGGCTGGGCTTCTAGAGAGTTCCTGGCCAGATAGCGCATCTTCAGGTCCCTGTACACACTGGTGAGAGTGAGCTCACCTCTCACAAGCCAGGGGAGCCAAAGCTTCTCACCTGTGGCTGCCCTGGCTCCCCCCACCCCCACCCCTTAGGTATCACTAGCTTGCTCGCATGTGTTCATTAGTTTTAGCAAATATGCCTCGGGTCAGTCCTTCCCCCCCACCCCCCAGAGTTTCCAATTTACTATGAGAGACAGAAATACCAACCAGCAATCACAGTACAGCAGGGGTCCTTAACTTCATCAGACCTGTTGCTGCTGCTTTAATAGCAAGTATTTTATAGCACTCTTTACCATCCTGAAAGAAAATCCATGGATAATACCATATAATAGGCCCAAATACATACAGGTGAAGGAATAAGCCCTTGCAGCTACCTGGAAGAAGATGGGTCCAGGCAAAGAGAACAGCTTGTGCAAAGGCCCTGGGGCAGGGAGTTAGTGATGAGTGACGCCAGAGAGGTGAGGGAATACATGGGAGTAGGAGGCTAGATGGTGCAGGACCTTGAACGGGCCTGCTTAGCAGTTTTGAATCTTGATAAAGTCAGAACAGACATCAGGGACATGTTCTCACTGTTCTCGGGAGAGACATCAGGGAGAGCCCAGAGTCTCCATGTGGGCCCCTAGGGAAGAGTCCTGGGAGGAAGGGAGAAAGATAAGAAAAAAGAGGTAAGGTGAAGCAGAGGGGAAGTGGTGAGGCCTTTCTGAGGCTCAGAAGTATGAAGGTCGGTATTTGGGAGAGATGTGTGTTGTGGCTAGGATCTTGCCTGATCCACGACCAGAAGTCGCACGTCACCCTTTTACAAGTTAGTTTGTAATTTTTTGGTCTTAGAAATCATCCCGCTGGTTTAAAAAAAAAAAAGAAAAGAAAACAACACAAAAACATTTTTTCCTGATGCTAAAAAATAGCATGTTCGCAGTGGACGTGATAGAAGATACGAAGAGATAATCGTTGTTGACATTTTAGCGCGTTTGCTGCATTTCCTCCTTTCTTCTAGGTGTTTATATAGTGTTTTCCTTCTAATTAGTAGAATATGGTATCTGGATTTATGTTCCCTCCCGTGTCATTAGATATTCTTTGAAAACATGTGTTTAATGGCTATATATTATTCCTCTATTATGGATGGCCATAATTTATTCAGTCTATTCTCTTATAGGAAACAGTATCATCCACACCGCCACGGACATCCTCCTAGCCAAATCGTTCCATTTTCTTCCTTTAATTGATGGATTTTGGTTGGTATCCCAGACACATAGGCTCCATGCGTGGGAGGGAAAACGGTCAATCTGGGGTTTTCAGCGTCTGAATGACCAAATCAACAGATGTACAGCTGACGAGATTGTTTGAGAAGTCAGTCATTAAGACGGCAGAGAAAAGCCCAGCTTGACCCCCTCGGGGTTATTACAGTCAATGTGTAGCGACAGGCCCGATCTCCTAGACCAACTCCTCCACCCACCATCTGTGTTCGAATCGGCTGTAGCCTACGGGGTCTTTGTGTATACCCCAAAACACCTGCACCCCAGGCCCCGTGTTTCTGCAGTTTTATCCTGGGGAGCTGGGGCTCTGGGCCCTTCTGTGAATGCGGGAGCCCTCTCAGAGGTCACAGAATCACTCTCGACTCTGCGTTGTGGTCCCTCCTGCTGGTGTGCTGAATTTCAGAGTTATGGCTAATGATTCTTTTTCTTTTTAACTGATTATCTTTTTTTCGGACTAAAACAGACAATGTACTAGTTCTGGGAAATTGGGAAAACCCAGCAAACTTTGAAGAGAAGCCAATAAATGTCACCATGGTTCCATCTATTGAAAAGTTCTTTTGAGGGGGTAGTGTGTGGACAGGAGGGCAAAGTGGGTAAGCACTTGGGCTCTGGATCCATTGCTTACTAGCTGTGTGGCTCTGAGCAAGTTACTTGACTTTTCTGTGCCTCCGTTTCTTCCATTGTAAAATGGCTTTATTTACATTGTGGATGTTTTATTTGTCATGTTTTTTTTTTTTTTTTTTTTTGACAGAGATAGAGACAGCCAGCGAGAGAGGGAACACAAGCAGGGGGAGTGGGAGAGGAAGAAGCAGGCTCATAGCGGAAGAGCCTGATGTGGGGCTCGATCCCACAACGCTGGGATCACGCCCTGAGCCGAAGGCAGACGCTTAACCGCTGTGCCACCCAGGCGCCCCTGTCATGGGTTTTTGCACTGACTTTGATTTTTCAAGATGTCACATTAAACTTGAGTTTGGTGACTGAGCTTTTGGGCTCCTTCCAAATTTTTGCATTTACCTTACTCTTGTTCTGAGCCTGGAGCAGGCCAGCCAGACCCTGCTTCCCTTCTCCCTTCCTGGGTGTGGCTACCCTCTCCTGGCCTTCAGCCCACCTGCTGCCCTCTGGGCCTGAACTCTGACCTGCAGAGCCCTGTCTGGGTCAGGGAGGGCTACCGCGCTGGAGTAGGCCAGGCAACCCTGGAGAGAAAGGCTGTTTGCTGTAGTCTCCCCAGCAGCCTGATTAACATGCGGAGGAAAGATGCAAATTGAGGCAATCCTGCTGTTTTAGAAGAACTTAATATGTTTTTTTAAAAAGATAGGGCGAAAAGGCAGAAATTGCAGGAAATTATATTTTGCAGGAGCTGTTTATCTTCTCCACAGTTGATGCCAGAGAGGCGTGGGGTTTGGGAAAGCATTCCACGTGCTCAGAGAGCCCCGCCTCCAGCTGGGGCTGCACACAGCGGGACCTCTGACCTCAGCCAGGACTGGCTGCTTCCTCATCCCGCTGGCCCAGTCCCTCTATCGCCACCCCCCAGACTCTTCCTGGGGTCCATTCACTCACCTGCATTTAAGGGGAGCGGTCCAAGCCTTGTCCACGTGATATGACTATCGACATACCTCAGAGCCACCTCCAAAAGCACAGTCCCCCGGAAGGTGGGTGGGGGGATAGGGCATTAAGGAGGGCACGTGATGGAACGAGCACCGGGTGTCCTCCGCAACTGATGAGTCGCTGAGCTCCACCTCTGCAACTAGTAATACAGGATATGTTCATGAATTGAATTTAAATGAAATTAAATTAAGAAGAAAACAAGCCTAGTCCCCAGACAGCTACAGTTCCTTGTCTCAAGGACTCCCCATGGGGCGCGCACCCGTGAGGGAAGGAGCTTGCCTCGGTCACAGCCTAGAAGTCTCACTGCAGGTCTGCTTTATCCCCGTGCATTCGGCAATGGCACAACAGTACCGATGATCACAATGGGCTTTTGGCGAATGTTTCGGGATCTAGATTGGGTTAGGGAGGGCAGATTGGGTTGAGCGGCCGAATCGGGGGCCAGCAACACCTCAGGTGTTTGCCCTCAGCGGGGATAAGGTGTAGCTCACTGGAGGATTTTTCCAGTTAGCTGAATTTCAGAGCCAGGCTTTTCTTTCCTTTTTTTTTTTTTTTCTTTCTTTCTGTAATTTTAACTAGTTTGCACGGAGGAGGCCTTTCTAAAATGGATTTCACACTTCTCTGACTCCTCAAACTGAGGCTACAGAACATAATTAAACTTATCGGGATGATTCGGGGTCATCGTTTGGAATCTCAATTATTAAGCTTTGGAGCCAGACCGTCTTGTTCCGATCCCAGCATCTCCTCCTAACAGCTGTGTGGCTTCGGGCAAGGGTGTTAACCTCTCTGGGCCTCAGTTTCCCCATCTTTAAAATGGGAATAATAATGGTTCCTACCTCATGGGGTTGGCGAGAGGATTAACGGAGCTGACAGCCATAAAAATATCTGCTTACAGATTAGATAGAGCCATATCCTACCGCCACTTTCGTAGCTAACGCCAGTTCAACATTGGCGGTTGTGTGGGGTTCAGCCCAGGAGTAGATGGCGCTCCACAAATGTTGGCTCCCATCTTACAGCTGCTCCATGCTAGGCACCGTGGACCGGTGTTTGACATAAGCCCTTGGCTTTACTCTTCCCGCTGGGGTCCCAGGGGGCATTCTTACTCCATTCCCCCCCCCCCCAGGAGAACAGCCAGGCTTAGGGGACATTGCTTGCCGCAGGCTGCTCAGTGGATAGGTGGCAGAAGTGTGGCTCCAAACCGGGGGCCTTGGCTCCTGTGTACAATTCTGCGTCAGGTGCCGTGTGGGGACAGTGGTCCTCCCTGGGGAGCACTGAGTGGTCCTGGGAGTGATGATCTGTTACGTTCTGCATCCGTGTTTTTCTGCTCTTCCTCCTTCCCTTCCTGACCTTGCAGGGCCTCGAGGGGTTCTCCTAGAAGCAACAGTGAGAGCTCTTACCCCTGGATTTTGTGGCATCGGTTTTGGTTGGTTCAATATATGTGTGTATCTTATAGTCAACCCGTGCAGCGTGTTGCACGTGGCTTGCCTGTGTTCTTTCGGGTGAAATCCAGATGGGTGGGGTCACAGCTGGAGTTCCAACCAAGCCGGATCCTGGGGAAGCTGGAGGGGCTCTGGACTCCTGGACTGTCCCCTGAGTGCCAGCCTTCTCCACTGCCACCCCGTCACAGTATGCTCTCGGTGCCATCGGCACCGAAGCCTAAATTGCCCAGCATTAAAGGACAGGGTCATTGGCCTGTCCAGCAGGTTACTTTACAGATAAGGAAACTCAGGCTGAGAGCCCAGAACTGTTCCCGCTGCTGTCCTCAGCAGAGTTTGAAGGTCAGTATTTTCTGGTGCCACGGCCAACCGCCCCTGTGGGGAGGAGCGAGGGCCGGCTTTGTAAGCTTATGAATGGTGTAGTCCTGTAGGGCCTGAGCTCAGTTTAATGCCTGTTGTTGTATTTCCCCTTTCCCATGGGCCTCACCAATTCTATAGCCAGCATTGGGAGGAGCCCACTGGGTCCTAGGCCGCCTCCTTTTTCTAGGCCATGGGAGACAGCTCTCCAGGGAGACATTGAAAATGCTTCCTCCCTCCAACATGGAATGGGATCAGAACTTTCTTCTGCAGAGATACAGTGACTGCAGGGGGCGGGCTTAGAAGGCTAGAGATCTTTCTGGGAGGCTGAGGGGGTAAGCCCCGCCTGGGTGACCCTCTATGTGACCTTGGGCATATGACAGGCTTTAAAAGCCTCAGTTTCCTCATCTGTAAAATGGGCAGAGTAGTGGAGTTACTTCATATGGTTGTTATGCGGATTCAGTGAAATAATGTGCGCAAAGAGAAGGCTTCGCACGGTGACCTGGGTGTAGTAAGTGCTCCGTAAATCAGCCGGGCTCTTATTCCAGGCCTGACGTTCCAGGTTTCTCTGGAGGCTTTAGGATTCCCGGGGCTCCTAGGCCTTGCGAGCCCCCAGTCCAGTGCCTTCTTCCTCTCGGGTAGGCCATGAAAAGGGACATGATGAAAGTCATTACCTGAGCCCCTCCGTGTGCGGCCACTGTGCCTCAGCACTGCCCCCCCCAGCGCCTCCCTTGAGGGGCCACTTCCGGCCCAGGTTAACCCAAAGGCCAGCCCCTCCCTGCGCATACCCGCCCCGGAGTCTGAAGAAACCGGGAAGGAGGCCTCATGAACTGGCCTGCTCTCTCCCTCAGGGAGCGGAGTGACGTGCCGGAAGAGACGTGACTTTGAAGTCAGGTCATACGTGTTGAGTTGCCACTCTACCAGTTACCCGCTGGTGATCTGGGGCAGGTTAGCTGCTTCCACCCCCTGCTTCCTCCTTTATAAAAAAGCCACCAAGGATTACCTCAAGGGCTACAGGTGATAAGGAGCTCAGGGACTTGGCCATACGTATGGTGTCTGGTAAATGTGTGCTGAACGAACGAATGAGTGAGGGGAGGGATGCGCTGTGTTTGTTATTGTCAAATGTCCTTGAGGGAAGGCACGTGAGGGGGTGGGGGTGGGGCAGGGACAGAGGCCACGCAGATGGTGTGTACAGGGAAGGGCAAGAATACGATTAACCGTAATAGTTTGCACGGACATGGCACCTGGTGTGCGCCATACGCTGTTTCCAGCACTATTGTCATATCGACTCATTTCAGCCTCACAACAAGCCTCTGAGGTGGACTGCCGGTACCCAGTGTTACAGAGGAGACAACTGAGGCCAGACAGGGTGACAACTTGCTCTAGGTCACACAGCTAGAAAGGAATGGCACTGAAGCAGACAGCCTGGCTCCAGCAACCATTTTCTTTTTTCTTTTCTTTTCTTTTTTTTTCCCGGCAATCATATTCGTAACCATGACACCATACCCACCCCAAACCTTTGCCCGTGCCCTTCAAACACGCGGGAGGTTGCCTTTTCATCCCTGCCATCAGTTTGGTCCTCACTGCGCTGAGGGACACTGATCTCACGAGACCGTCTTCCCCTGTGAGAGGAAGGGGGCAGTGTGAGAGCTAGGTGACTTCCCGACAGGCCCCGGCCCTGAAGGCAGGCTGGGCCCCGGGGACTAGAAGACAAAGCCCTGAGCTCTGGCCACCTGGCAGCGGATCTGTCAGGATGCAGACCTTTCAGGTGGAAGAGGCCACATGGGGATGGATGGAGAAGAGGGCATGGGGGCATTTCTGCCCAGTGCCCTGTCGGCCGCAGCAAACTGAGGGGCTGGGGCCACATGAGGGGAAGGGTCCAGCAATCCTCACCAGGGCCTGGGTACCTTCTTTGTGCTCTTGGGCTGAGTGTGGCTTCAGCCAGGGCCGTGAACTGGTCAGGGCAGTCAGATCCCAGGGCTCGGCCTGGTGAACTTGGGGGAGTCGCTCCTTGCTTTGAGCCTTAGGCCCCCCAGCTGTAAAACGGGCCGTATCTACCTTAGAGAGTTGGGTGGGCCTCTCATGGATTAGTGGGTGTGAAAGTGATGTTCCATCCTTTTTTTTTTTTTTTTTTGAGATGTATTTATTTATTTGAGAGAGAGAGCGAGAGAGCGCGAGAGCAGGGGGAGGGGCGGAAGGAGAGGGAGAATCCCAAGCAGACCGCCCGCTCAGCACGCTCAGCACGGGGGCTCCATCCCATGAGCCTGAGATCACGACCCGAGGGGAAAGCAAGAGCCGGGCGCCTAACCAACTGCGCCACCCGGGAGCCCCAGCGATGTTTCATCTGGACTGTCCTCTAGGAGCCACCCAGGGTGTGAGGGGATGAGGCGGTGTGGACAGAGCGAGGGCTCTGAGGTCGGCAGACCAAGCTCGGAGTAGCCCTGGGCGGGTTGCGTCACCTCTCTGAGCCTCCGGGTAAAACAATAACGGATTCGCACACATCAGTACCGATGTGCCTGCACTCTGCCTAGCACTCTGTCTTTAGTCCTCGCAACAGCCCTTTGAGGTGAGTGCTGTGATCAGCCCCGTGTTACAGAGGGGAAACTGAGGCTCAGACAGGTTGCCTCCTTGTCTGAGGTCGCACAGCTAGAAAGTGCCCCAAGATTCAAACTGGGGCAGCCAGCTCCAGAATCCACCTGCTTCACCCCGGCAGCCGCCCCCCCCCCCCCCCCGCCACCAGCCACTGCTCCATCAGACCTGCCTGGTGGGGTTGTTTGAAGATGAAATGAGACCCCCCAATATTAGCCCAGGGCCTGGCCCTCGGTGGGTGCAGGGCAAATGCAACATGCTGTCCTTTAACCAGCTTGGTGCTCAGAATCCTCCTGTTTTCCAGGGCCTTGGGGTTGTGTTTCCATGGGGATTGGGGCGCCCTCCAGCCGTCTCCTGCCTCACATCCCCGTTCTCCCTCCTTCCCACCAGGATGTAGCCACAATGCAGTTCTGTGCCAACAAGCTGGACAAGAAAGATTTCTTTGGGAAGTCCGACCCCTTCTTGGTGTTTTACAGAAGCAATGAGGATGGAACGTAAGTTCCCTGACAGCGCTTCACCCCCTTTCCGGCAACAGGGAGGGAGGGGTGTGGTGACTTGCCAGGCAGGGGGGCTCCTGCTCGGGGGTAGTGCCCGGACACCTGGTTGGGAGCGGAGGGGAGGAGGGGCAGCTCCCAAGCAGCAGTGCCATTCTGAGGGTCTCAGCCACGGTGGGTGCTAGGCGTGCTGGAGGTGAGGGGAGTGGGCAAGAGCAGGGCTAGGGTGGGAACAAGGGGCTCCTCTGATAGCCCCTCCCTTCTTCCACGCAAATCAGTGCATGTCTCCAGCCCACCCCTCCTCAACCCACAGCCCTCTGAACACCCCACTACCCCACGTGCCCCCCACCCAACTACCACACGCCCAGCACGGCACAGCCAGACCCTGTTACCTGCCGAGCCCCACACCTTGCCATAGGCTTCATTCAAAACCGCACGCGTCTTTAAAGCCCCCATTTCCTCCTCTCCTCTCCCTAATCTGGAAGCCACCCACAGTATGACGGAAACACACACAACACGGCGACAAATGTAGGTCAGGCACGCACACGGATGCACGGATTCTAGGTTGAGGGTCTGGGGACCTTGGTCCACCCCACCGACTCGCTGTGGGACCCGGGGCAAGTTATGCCCCCTCTCTGGGCCTATTTCGTCATCAGGAAAATGAACGAGTTGGATTAGGCCGTCTGCACGGTCTCTCGAGGCGGCACCGCTCTGGGAGGCTGTGGCCACTTTCGGCCGGGCTGCTGCAGAGCTAGGGAGCGATGGGGCCAGGGAGGTTAATTAGAGAAACACTGCTGGAGAAGGGGAACTTGGAAGCAGGTTTGGAAGGAGAGGGAGAAAATGGGTTGGGGGGGGAGGGGCGGGAAGAATAACAGGCCAGAGAAACGGCGAGTACAAAGCAGGGGTGTCCGGAGTGGAGGGCAGAAAGGCCTCCTCCAAGTTCCCCTTGATTCTGGAACTCTGAGTGTGTGTGTGTGTGTGTGTGTGTGTGTGTGTTGGGGGGCAGGGAGGAACAGGGAGGAGGTGTGTTTCAGTTCCAGAGAAAACTGATTTTAAAACCTGAACGAACAAAACAAGGGAAATTAGGTATGATCATTTGCATAACAAAAGGAGTCTTTGTCTCACCAAAGGACTCCCAGCAGGATTTCTTTAAATAATTCTTGTTGACTTCGACTTGACTTGAGGGAGGGAGGGAAAGGGCCGACTGATGTTCCAGACGCCCACGGAAATGTCCACACAGGTCCCCTCCGGAGAGGCGATGCCTGGTCAGGCTGGGTCTGTCTCGGAGGTGAAGGCTGGCTGGCCAGGAGAGGGGTTTGGGAGCAGGAGAGGGGTGTGTTGCAAAGTGTTTGCCAGTGATTGTTCTAGCAGAGCCTGTGTAGGATGGGTGGGGAGGGGGCAGGGAAGAGGGAGAGACTCGTGACTGACACCATGAACAGGTGGGAGGTGCTGAGCGCAGGCGAGCATCGCTGGGGAAATGCAGGGAGGAAGTGGGGAGGGGAGGACGGGGGCAAAAGGACAGTGAGCAGACCTCACCAGGCAAGACTGGGGTGGCCACTGAAGTCAGAGCCCCTCCCCGGTAGTGGAGCTGTGGGAAACCCAGAGTGTTAAAATGGCAAAGGAGCCGGTCAGATGGGGGAGGCGATGTGAGTTTATTTGGGGGCGAGTTTCACTTGAAGCATAAGCTGGATCTCTCCAGGAGGGGACACCAAGGGCAGTGGGAGACACCCACCCAGAGGCTCCCAAAGGGTGGGCCAGTCTGCGGGCACAGGTCAGAGGCTGCCCTGGTGGAAGTAGGGTGATTACCCAGGGTTTGAGCAGAAACGAGTAGAAGGTTTGGGAGACACCCCCAGTTAGGAAGAGGTCAGGAGGAAGGTCATCGGTGAGGGAACCCAGGGAGTGGAATGTCCTGGAAGGAAAGGGGAGGAAGCATCCACAGAGCACCGCCTGTGCTGCGGGCACTGTAGAGTGAGTATGTGACAGAGAGCAGGGTTCTGGCGGGCTGCCTGCTGTGTGCCTTTAGGCAAGTCTCTTAACCCAATAGAACTTTCCGGAATGATGGAAATGTTCTGTGTCTCACTGTCCAGTACGGTTGCCATTAGCTACATGTAGCTGTTGAGTATGTGAAATGGGGCTCGTGTGACTGAGGAGCTTAACTTTTAATTTAATTTAGATTAATTTCAAGGTAAACAGCCCCATGTGGCTAGTGGCTACCATACTGGACAGTGCGCCTATAACCTCCCCCTCAGTTTCTTGGTATGTGCAGTCGGGATAATCCTACCACCTTCTTCACAGGGTTGCTGTGAGGACCAAATGAGCTCATATGTGTCATGAGAATGGGGCCTGGCAGTGTTAGCTACTGGTCCCCCCCCCCCATTTTACAATGAAGGGGAAGCTCAGAGAGAGAGAAAGCCACTTGCCTGGGGCTGCACAGCTGGCAGGAGGGGCCCTGGGACTGGAGCCTCACCCGTCTGACCCGTGGGTTCATGCTCTCCCATACCGCGCCCTGAGTGGATGTTGGGGTGAATTGAGTTGAGCCAGGAGATGTCTGCATTTCCATGCCAGGGCCCGGCCCCCATGGCAAATGTAGCAGCGAGGTGAGGGGTCTGTGGATTTGGTGATGAGGGGCTTGGGGGACCTTAAAGAACACAGCTTCAGACCAGAGCCTGAAAGCAGAAACAAGACTTCACAGGGCTCAGGGAGAAGCACTGAGGGAGGCAATTGGGCTAAGAGCTGAGAAGACCCGGCCAAGAAATTGGTTGGCAAAGGAGAAGAGACAGAGAAGTCGGTGGGTCCAGAGAGAAGGAGGGGCTGGGAGGGGCCACAGCAGGTGGACGGGACTGTTCCAGGTAGGAGGTCTCTGGAGCCCAGCCTGGGCCTCTGCACACTCGAACTTCCCTCCCTTTGCAGCCCAGTGGCTGCTCCTGATTCTCCCTCCCGCGCCCCCCTCCCCAACCCTTTCCTCTTCCTGCCTTAACTGCCTGCCCCAACTTGGGCAGCCATGGCCCCCTCCTGTCCCCGTCCCCATTCCTGTCCTCGTCACCAGCTCCGGGGTGTGTGGGGAGGTCTCCCACATGTATCTCCACACTCCAGTGGGCGGGCGAGAAGGAGCAGAGAAGAGAAACGCTGAGCCTTGGTGACAGGAATGACATTTTGACTTGAAAATTGCCAGAGAAGAAATGGCAGAGGCTGTGTGGGCACGGGCGGGGCCCAGGCACTTTCCAGGGTGACCTTTCCAGGCTGGGAGGTGGCTGGGGGGAGGCTGGGAAATCTCAGGGGGACAGCCTCTGCCTCCAGCTCCGCTCTGGCTCCTGGCTGCCCCTCCGTGTTGGCAGGGCAGGCTGCCAGGACGGGGCCAGCAGGCATGGCATGGGGAGTGGGCAGGGACGCTGGATTGGAGCCCGGCGGGGTAAGCCAGTTCGACACTTTCCGTTTGCAAAGCAGGCATGTGGATTCAGACTGGAAGAGCTGAAAGTGTCTTAAAGATTGTCTAAGCCAGGGGCCTCACTTTCACTGCCTTTGAAATGCCAGTGAAAGCTGTGGAAACTCTCCTCTGAGACATACATCTATTCATTAGTTTGTTCCAAAAAAAATATTTAGTGAACACACTTACTCAGTGCCAGGCACTGGTCTGGATACACCAGGGATCAAGGAGGACCAAGCCCTTGTCTTTACAGAGCTTGCATTTTAGTGACAAACCATAAAATAAATAAGGAGAAACATAGACTATGTCAAATGTCAAATGATAACAGGTAAAATAGAAAAGAAGCATGGAAGGGGACTAGGGGATGTCAGGGTCAGGGGACCAGGGGTATACATTTTCTATCAGGGCAGGTGCTTATATCAGACGGGTGACGTATGAGTAAAGACCTAAAGGAAGTGTGGAGGTGAGCCGTAAACATGGGAATCTGGGGAGACAATGCTCTAAGCAAGCATATCAAAGTCACCCACCCAAGTTCACCCCGATTTCAGGGGTTCACAAACCCCTAAATCCCATCCACAGATCCTTCCGTGGTCTCAGATGAAGAACATCTGACAGCAGCCAACTCCCTGAGTTTACAAGGAGGGATTGACTTGTTCAAGGTCACCTAGAGAGGCGGGGGAGGGGGGCAGAACCCATTATCTCCTGACACTCCCCACCTGCTGCTGGGAATCCTCTCTCAAGTGTCATCAAGAAACGGCCATCTATGGGGCGCCTGAGTGGCTCAGTCAGTTAAGCACCTGCCTTTGGCTCAGGTCATGATCCCTGGGTCCTGGGCTCCTTGCTCAGTCCAGAGGTCTGCTTCTCTCTCTCCCTCTGCCCCTCCCCCTGCTTGTGCACGCTCATGCTCTCTCTCTCTGTCTCAAATAAATAAATAGTCTTTTAAAAAAATGGCCATAGTTAGTGCCTGGATGCTGCTGGTGACGGGCAGCTCATCACCTCATGAAGCTCTGGCTTCCACTGTGTGGCAACTACGGAGATTAATCGGTGGGTCCCTCTGTTGACCTGGATTCTGCCTCCCTTGGTTTGGACCTGACGCCTTGCGTCTCTTCTTCACCAGGTTCACCATCTGCCACAAGACTGAGGTCATGAAGAACACCCTAAACCCAGTCTGGCAAACCTTCTCCATTCCTGTGAGAGCGCTCTGCAACGGGGACTACGACCGGTGAGATGAGAGCCTGTCCCTCCGGGGTGCAGGGCATAGGGTGTAGGTGCGAGCTGTCCGGGCAGTATGGGTGGAGCCCCTTGTGGCTGTGCTGTCCCTGTCCCTCACCGCCCTGGGCAGTGTCTGCCTCCATCTCCTCACAGGCCTGCCTCCCCACCCTGCCCTGCCACTGTCCCCCTGGTCTGGCAGCCCTCCCCCGGTGGGGACCTCCCCAGACTGGGGGAATGAGGGGCCAGGGAGCCCCAGTGGGTGCTGGGTGTGCCGGTCTGGAGCTCTCCGCAGCCGGTCTCTTGATGATTTCCAGTGGAGGGGCAGGTGGGGGCAGAATGGGGTTTCTGGATGCAGGCAGGGGTGGCCACAGCAGCCCCGACTCCTAGCAGATGGACCCTGGGGAGTCAGGACCCCAAGATGAATGGGGCATGAGGGGCGGAGTGCGGAGAATTCGTGCAAGTTGGTTGGTGTGCTGCAGCCTGCTCTGCGCGTCCGCTCTCGCCGTCATTGTTCACGTGTAGGTTGTTGCGTGTAGATACCGGGGACCCGGTTTCTAACCCTGGCTCTGTGACTAAAAGGTGCTGTCAATCTGGGCAAGCTTTGACCTGTCGGAGTCTCAGTTTCCTTCTCTGTAAAATGGGTTTTAAACGTCCGCCTACCTTCAAGGGCTGCTTAGAAGCTCACGTGCCACAACCTACACAAGAAAGCCCGGGTGTGCATAAAATACCAAATCCCGCATTTTGTCCGCAAACGTTTAGTGACTTCCTAGCGTGCGCCGGGCACCGCGCTAGATGCTGGGAAATCAGCAGGAAACCAAACACACGGTCTTTACTCTTCACCCGACCTTGTGGAGTTTACGTTCTCGTGGGGGAGGCAGACATGAATCCGATAATCACACGAAGAAACATATAACGTGTTGTGCCGAGTGCCGGGGAGCGGGGGGCAGTAGGGGCTGCGTGATGGCATCGGTCTGTGCGAAGTCACGAGAACCCGGCCTGGTTTCCCGGTGATCGCTGTTGCCGCCGGAGGAGCTGCCAGACGGGATGGGACGCAGGCCGGGCTGCCCGGGGAAGCCTCGAGGAAGCTGGGCCTCTGCTGGCCACCCGGACAGAAACACTGGGGTGTCCCAACAGACCCCTCAGGGCATCCTGGCTGATGCCGTTGGCAGGGGCTCCCTGGGACTCTGCTTACAGTGGCTCCTGACTGGGGTGTGTGTGGGGGGTGGAGAGGGAATGACAGCATCCATGGCCTTCAGACACCCCCGTCTCCCTCCAGGAAACCCTCTGGCTGCCCTATGAGGTGGCTGATCCAGGAGATGAGGTGGCTTCTTTTCCTGCCTCTTAGCTTGGACTGATCGGCCAGTCTGTTCCACAGGCGGTCACTGGGCAACTACTATGTGCTCAACGCTATGCCCGTAGCTGTGTGGCTTTCAGGGGAATGGAGCCGTGTTTCCATCTCTGGGGAGCCTCTAGTCTGACCCCAGGGAGCTCAGATGTGCACACATCTGCATTTTAGATAGCTAAATAATTGTGCAAAATGAGTCTGGAGACAAAAATAGGCACTCCAGCCAAGCGAAGCCCGGTTACATGTCTGGCCGGGTCCTGGGGCTTCTGGGGGGTTGGGGAGCAGAAGAACAATCTGGTTGGAGCAGTAGGGTGTAAAGGAGGCTTGGGGAAGGCTGGGAGGTGCCAGTGGGGGGCTGGGGGGGCAGGTATTGGTTCCTGGAAGAATGGCTGAGAGGTGACAGGAAAGGAGGGGAAATTCAAGGTTGGGGGATGGAAGAGCGTGGCAGTTCAAATCTCCCAGGGCGGGAGGAATTGGGATCTCTGGCCCCACTACCCAGAGGTTGTTGGGGGTCCAGCTCACCCCTGACAACCCTGCACCCTCAGAACCCAGCCTTGTCAGGGACAGCTCAGAGACCTGGGCTCACTGTTCGGCCACCCGAGGAGGTGAGGGTACAGGTGGTGGGGAACACCTCCAGAGACCCCCATCGCCCCTCGCAGGCTGAGCCCCAGATGGTTTCCCTGCAGCATGGCCAGGCAGCTCAGACCCTTCTCCACGGCCGGGAATAGATTGACCGTGACGTGACTGACAGTGGTGTTAATGGAGGGGGCCAGGCATGTCACGCGGCCCCTCTGCCACAGAGCTCTAGGGTGACCTATGTACCCAACAGCCGCTTGGGAGGTGCAAGTGTCTGGGAGGCCCTCTCAGCAGGAGAGGGAGGGGTTTGGGCAGGAAAACAAGCCACTTTTCCTCTTCCCCTGAGGCACGTCTTGCAGCTCACAGAACACGTTCCGTTTCATCCAGCAGCCGCGCCTTCCAAGCCGGCCGGGCCTGGGCACGTGCTGGGGCTGCGGGTATAGTGAGCGTCAGACCCAGGCCCCCCTGCTAGCTTGCTCCCGGGCCAGAGTGGGAGACAGACAGCTCATAATAACAATAGCAGCAGCAGCAGTAGTAATAGTAGTAGCGAAGGTTCCTGTAGCACTTCTGTGGTAATTTACGTATGTGAACTAATTCATTCTTCCAACATGTAGTATTTCCCCTGAAAAAGGTGCTAATACTGTCCACATTGTACAGGTAAAGAAATTGAGGTCCACAGAGGTTAAGTAGCTCGCCTAGGATCTTACTGCCAGTCAATGGCAGAACCAGGATTTGGAGCCAGGCAGGCAGGTACAGAATCTATGTTTGTGACCCGCATGCTCTGATGCCAAATGGCTGAGACGGGTGTGAGTGGGTCCGTTTGGAGGAGGGCTTGCCCAGGGACTCGGGGCAGGTCTGCTTTGAGCCTGGAGGTGAAGATTCAAAGGCCTTGCCATCTGCCTAGATCTGAGCTGAAAGGGACGTAGAGGTCATTCGTGTTTGGAGCTGGGGTTGAGAGACAGAAACAGAAGGGTGACAGGGAGCCAGAGTGGGCAGCTGTGGGACAGGCACGGCAGTGCTCTGCCAGGGGGAGGGGAGGACAGAGAGCTGGCAGAGGCGACGTGCCGAGGCCCTGCATGGGTCGGGAACAGGAGGGAGACACGGAGATGGTCAGAGAGCTAAGAGGGTACCTGGAGAGGGCGGCTGGGGGCAGGAGCCGAGAGGGGAGAATCGAAACAGAAGTATCAGCTCCTACTGTGGAGAAGAGGGCCGGGAGGGTGAGAAGCAAGGAACTGTGAGGAAGGATAGTTTTCTCGGCATAATGAGGGTGGAAACCAGTTAAGATCACTGAGTCTTTCAGACATGGGTCGAATTGTGCCCTAATTGGTTTAAACACATTATCTTATTATGTGAATTTAAGTTTCACAGGAACCCTGGAAGTTGGGTCCTAGTGCCATGCCCATTTCACAGATGGGGAAACAGAGGACTGGAGCTTATGTATCTTGCCAAAGCGAGGAGAAGGTCCATTTCCCTTCTCCGGAAGTTGCCTTCTCCAGAGGCAGGGTGTCCCCCCCACCCCCGCCTTTGCTGTGTCTCCAGTTCAAACCCAAGCAAGCCAGCTGAGCGGAGCTGGTGTCAAGAGCAGAGCCAGGGCAGCCCTCCCGTGGGGTGAAGTGGGTGATGACAAGAAGCACTTCCCCAGCCCTTCCTGAAGTCCCTCTACTCTCTCCTGGAACATTCTGTAACTTGAGGGTTTATTCCCCCTTGAGCCAGAGTCTCCTGGTCCGGCTGCTGTCCCTCGCTCACACCTTAATGTTGAATGAGTGGATTTGAAGAGGGTGCCGGTGTCACTGCCTGCCCCAATGAGGCCCGACACCCCTCTTCTTCCCCGAAGCCGCTAGGACCGTTGGGCTGACTCAGTCAGTTTAGGGCCCACCCCTGGGGACCTGTCAGCCCTTACGCCTTCCCGCCCCAGAGAGGCTCATTAGGAGGCAGACGGCGGCTCTGCTCGGGGGAGACTATAGATAGAGCTGTGGGGGTGCGGCTGTGCCGAGAGGGAGGCCCGCGGTCTTGGCCGGCGTCCCTCAGCCCTGCTGGCCTGCTGAGGCCCACACAGACCCAGCTCTGTCACTGCAGCCCCAGGCGGCCAGAGACCCGCAGGACACTGGCTCCCGGCCCCAGGCCTGGCTTCACAGTCGAGCTGCTGCGTGATTAGAGGAAAGCCACACACACTCCGGGCTTGCCTTTGTGATTCTCTGGAAGGACGGAATTGTTACTTTGTGGTGACTTCACGAAGTTGAGAGATCTCAGTCAGGCGACAGAGATTTAATAATATTTATATTACGTGCTATATGCTAGGCACTGTTCTAGAAGCTGAAGATACAGCAGGAACCTAAGCAACCCAAACTCCCTGGTCTCGTGGAGCTGACATTTTCACGGTGAATAACAATTGTTTAGGAGACAGGGGCTGGGACGAAAGGCTGGAACAGAACATGTGTCCAATACTGCTGTGAATGACGTGTGAATGACGTAGCTGACTTCTCACAACAACCCCAAAGTAGGTGCAATTACCCCATCTTACAGAGAGGTAAACAGAGGCCGGGGTGGTGGTGGGGGGTAAGCCAACTGCCCAGGGCTACACAGCCGGTACCCACAGCCTTCTCTGGTTCCCTCGCTGCCTCCCAGATTAGGGGCTCCGTGTTCTGAGCCTTTAATGCCAAATAAGATGTTCGTCTTGTGGGTAGCAGAGGCCCATTTCATTGTGCCACACCCAGGGGCCCCTCCTCTAGAGTCCCGTCCACAGAAGTCACAGTTGGTCTGACGCGAGCCTTCATTAGGCCTGTGCTAAGGGGCTGTGCCTACGTGAGGTGTCCAGCCAGGGCTGGACAGGAGTAGTCGGAGCTGTGCGTGGCTGCTGCCGCTGCCTGGCCCTAACCTAGGCACCAGTTCCCTCACCTCCTCCCCGGGTGCTGGAGGCTGCAGCCTTGGGGCTGATCAGACCCCAAGCTGCAGCTGTCCCCGGAGGTTGGGCTGAGTTTGCACAGGAATCTCACCCAGGGCTCTCAGCCTCAGCTGCAAGTGAAAATTCCCCAGGGAGCTTCTAACAATCCCCCCCCGCCCGGGCTGTACCCCAGACCAACTGACTCTGAGCCTCTGGGGTGAGGCGCCGTTGTCAGGATTGCTAACGCCCAGGGGATCCAGTGAGCAGCCTGCGGGGAAACCCAGCGCTCTCCTCCAGAGAAGTTCGGTGGCTCTGGCTGTGCATTCCAGGCAGCCTGGGGACTTGCCAAAACTCCCCGAACCTGAGTACCATCCAGACCAACTAATCAGGCCCTCGGGTCCTGGGATTTAAAAAACAAACAAACAAAAAACTCCTCAGTGGTTCTGGGAGGTATCCAAGGCTGTGGCTCTAACTGGGGTCCTCCTACAGCCTCTGAGCATGTGGCTGTCACTGCTCCAGTCGCCTGAGGGGCTCGTGTTGGTGGTCTCAGGAGAGGCCCTCCTTGCTGGGGTCCCCGAAAGTCCCCTGCAGAGCCGCGCGGCCCTGGGAAGGACTGGGGGACTTTGGCATTGTGGGGTAGGGTCCTGGCTCCGACCCTCGCCAACTCTGTGACCCTGGGCACGTCCCTTAGGGCTCAGCTTCCCCATCTGAAAATGACCATGTCCGGCAGAGCCGCTTGGGAAGCCTTTCAGCTAGATCCCCGGGCTCTGCCCAGAGCCGCCAGGAACTGGACCTGGGGCTGTGTATGTCTGAAAAGCTCCCCGGTGATCGGCCAGGTGGCCAGGCTGGGATGCCACTGAGGTCACTTCCAGCCTTGTCATTCCAGGAATTGGAAGTTGCAGAGCCCAGGTACCCAGGCAGGAGTGTCCCTGATTTAAGCAAATTCCCACGAAAAGCAATCCAAGCGTGGCCGAACGCCAGAGCGGAGAGGAGGCGGCGTTCTTACGGGGACCCACCTGGCGCGCTCAGCTTTGCAGCTGCTCTGCAAGGCCGCTATCGTCCCTCCCTGAAAAGGACGGCCTGTGGCTCAGAGAGGTTCAGTGACCTCTCCAGCTCCCACAGCACCCGCACGCCAGCCTCCTTCCTCTCTTTCCAGCTCACAGCCCACCTTCAGGGGCCTAGATTTTTTTTCCTCTCCACACAATCCCCTTCAGAGAGACGTCGTTTTTTGTCTTTCATAAGAATTTAGAGGATTTCTTGAAATGACGGGCTTCCGTGCCTGCCCCATTTAACAGTATGGTCCCCCAAATCCCGGCTGGTGCACGACCTCGCAGGCGGTCCTTCACGGGGAGCAGCTGCTGCCCTGTGGCGGGCAGACCCGCACCCCGCCCTCACGCCCGGGGGAGGCTCATCTGCGGGGACACAGCGCCTCCTGCTGGGGGCCGCGCCACCCCGAGGCCGACTCCTCGCAGACCCGCCGAGAAGGGCTGCGGCCCTGGGCGAGAACATCTGTCACTGGAGGACAGGCCCAGGCCGCTGCCTCTGGGAGCCCCGTTTAGGACTGACGGCTGAAGACCCCGACTTCCCTCGCCTCTGGCGCCTCCCCGGACCCTGAGCCCGCAGGGGGACCCTGGCAACTCCCCCTTCCCTGGGCCTCCCTGGAGGACCACCGGCACCAAGGGTTAACCCGCAGCCCTCCACCTCCCTCCTCCCACCTCTGGTCGGCTAGCTCGTTGCCATGGAAACGGGCTAAAAATAAAATGGGCTCCCAAAGCCCAGCCCCAGGCACAGGAGTCAAAACAAACTAATTAAAGCAGCCAGGCTAAGATGTGAAGATAATTACACCCTCACTCAGGAGCCAGTCGTGGCAATGGAAGAGCTCAGCAGGCCGCCCCTGACTGGGGGGGGGGGTGGCTGGGGCGGGTGGCTGGGCCCCTCCCTGCCCGGCGGGGCTGGTTCCCCGCCGCTCAGACTCCTCCGCAGGGGGTCCCACCAGCGTGTAGTCTTGTAACCCCTCCCCAGGAGAGCCCAGCCAGCTCTGGCCTGAGATCCCACCCTCCCACCGCGGTGCCCCCAACCCTTGATAAACCCACACTATGGCTTCATGCTGGGGTGGCCAACGGTGGGGTGAGCTGAAGTCTGAGGCTGTTTTTCCACATCGGCCCTGAAACTCCGGGAAGTCCCTACACGGCTTTCGAGATGTCTCTGTCCCTAAGCCCTTTGCTAAAAGGCCTCAAGGTAGTGCCTTTGTCTGCTGGTGGGGGTCTCTGCACCTGCTTCTGGCCCCGGGGGCATGGGAAGGGTCTTGTCTCAGGGCCGCACAGTTGCGGGGTCAAGCCCACGCCACCACGGGCCCTTTGCCTTGCAGGACCATCAAGGTGGAGGTGTACGACTGGGATCGTGATGGCAGGTAAGCGGGCAGGAGGACAGAGGTGAGCAGGGATGAGGGCAGCCGGAGGGGTGGATGGGCCTCTCCTCTCCTTGGAGAGCATAGGCCCATGGCAGCTCTGGGGGTGAGGGGGCCTGAGTCTTCAGTGGGAAGTCTGCTGCCCCAGGGACTTGTCCCCGCCCGGTTCCACTGAGGCACCAGAGGATCTCTGTCCTGCAGGCCGTGGCTCCGGGGGCATAAAAGGCCTCTTTTCCTCACATAGCTGCCTAGCAACAAGCTGGGGCCGAAAACCTCAGCACATTTGGGAGAATTCAGATTTTCTGAAACATGCCTATTCGAATGTACAGATACAAGTGACCCCCCTGAGCATTCATGTTGTCTGTGTGAGGCTAAGCATTGTGGGGTGACCGAGGTGCAGAAGACAAGCTCAGCCCGCAGAGACTCCCCGAGTCTAGTGGGGAGGCCCTTGGTGCATCAAAGGAACTGTTGCAGGGAGCAGGCCCTGAGGGAGTGGGCTGCGGGAAGGGTAAGCTTTGACGCACGCACATGGTCCCTGGACGCAGTACCTCAGTTGGGCCAAGCCTGGCCAGGAGGAGGCCACTTCTCACTCGGGGTTTGAGAGGCCAGAGCCTCCCTGGCTGCGAATGTAAGTGCCCCGAGGAGCAGTGTTGCTGGGAGTTCATAGATGGAGACGCGAATGGGCCTCTCCTGGCTCTAGTCCAGAAACCTCATGGCTCCCACTTGTCTGTTGGCCCACACCCAATAGGTCATCCTGACTTTTGGAACTTCCTCCCTTCTGTGGCACTACTAGGGCTGTTGTAAGGGGGCTTTCAACCCCATAATCTCCCTCCGTAAGCTCTCAAGTCTGTGAG
>NW_024425564.1:1993233-2011058 GCF_017311325.1 Ursus maritimus
CAAAGCCCAGCCCCAGGCACAGGAGTCAAAACAAACTAATTAAAGCAGCCAGGCTAAGATGTGAAGATAATTACACCCTCACTCAGGAGCCAGTCGTGGCAATGGAAGAGCTCAGCAGGCCGCCCCTGACTGGGGGGGGGGGTGGCTGGGGCGGGTGGCTGGGCCCCTCCCTGCCCGGCGGGGCTGGTTCCCCGCCGCTCAGACTCCTCCGCAGGGGGTCCCACCAGCGTGTAGTCTTGTAACCCCTCCCCAGGAGAGCCCAGCCAGCTCTGGCCTGAGATCCCACCCTCCCACCGCGGTGCCCCCAACCCTTGATAAACCCACACTATGGCTTCATGCTGGGGTGGCCAACGGTGGGGTGAGCTGAAGTCTGAGGCTGTTTTTCCACATCGGCCCTGAAACTCCGGGAAGTCCCTACACGGCTTTCGAGATGTCTCTGTCCCTAAGCCCTTTGCTAAAAGGCCTCAAGGTAGTGCCTTTGTCTGCTGGTGGGGGTCTCTGCACCTGCTTCTGGCCCCGGGGGCATGGGAAGGGTCTTGTCTCAGGGCCGCACAGTTGCGGGGTCAAGCCCACGCCACCACGGGCCCTTTGCCTTGCAGGACCATCAAGGTGGAGGTGTACGACTGGGATCGTGATGGCAGGTAAGCGGGCAGGAGGACAGAGGTGAGCAGGGATGAGGGCAGCCGGAGGGGTGGATGGGCCTCTCCTCTCCTTGGAGAGCATAGGCCCATGGCAGCTCTGGGGGTGAGGGGGCCTGAGTCTTCAGTGGGAAGTCTGCTGCCCCAGGGACTTGTCCCCGCCCGGTTCCACTGAGGCACCAGAGGATCTCTGTCCTGCAGGCCGTGGCTCCGGGGGCATAAAAGGCCTCTTTTCCTCACATAGCTGCCTAGCAACAAGCTGGGGCCGAAAACCTCAGCACATTTGGGAGAATTCAGATTTTCTGAAACATGCCTATTCGAATGTACAGATACAAGTGACCCCCCTGAGCATTCATGTTGTCTGTGTGAGGCTAAGCATTGTGGGGTGACCGAGGTGCAGAAGACAAGCTCAGCCCGCAGAGACTCCCCGAGTCTAGTGGGGAGGCCCTTGGTGCATCAAAGGAACTGTTGCAGGGAGCAGGCCCTGAGGGAGTGGGCTGCGGGAAGGGTAAGCTTTGACGCACGCACATGGTCCCTGGACGCAGTACCTCAGTTGGGCCAAGCCTGGCCAGGAGGAGGCCACTTCTCACTCGGGGTTTGAGAGGCCAGAGCCTCCCTGGCTGCGAATGTAAGTGCCCCGAGGAGCAGTGTTGCTGGGAGTTCATAGATGGAGACGCGAATGGGCCTCTCCTGGCTCTAGTCCAGAAACCTCATGGCTCCCACTTGTCTGTTGGCCCACACCCAATAGGTCATCCTGACTTTTGGAACTTCCTCCCTTCTGTGGCACTACTAGGGCTGTTGTAAGGGGGCTTTCAACCCCATAATCTCCCTCCGTAAGCTCTCAAGTCTGTGAGTGGATAGGGGTGCTGTGAAGGGCTGTGCAAACATAACTCTACGTTGGGCCCTGGCCGTTCCAGGTCGCTCCCCTTCCCCTGAGGCCTTCCGGGACAGGACTCAGTGCCACAGAACCTCTGTTATCTCTCCCTGTCCCCCTGTCCTCCCCTCTTTACCGGCCCCATGTTTCACCTTACCCTGGAGCTCTCCATATTCCTCTTTCACCAGGGAAGACTGGGGACAGCCACCAGCTGTCATAGGGTCCTGCCGTCAAGGAGGTCATAGTCCAAGTGCTGAGAGCTATAAATATGGAGTCAAAGTCCAGAGTGGGCTCAAGGCAGGGCCAGGCCCCGGGGACACCTCCCGGGCCTCACTCTCCAGCTGCTCCGGAGGCCCTCCAGGCTGCCTCTCCCAGGGGCGGTGACGGCGAAAGGCCGCCAGCCCAGGGGAGATGGGGGGTTCTCCAGGGGACAGGTTTTGCTGCTTTTAACAGGAACACACACTGGTGGGGGGCAGAGTCCCAGAAGGCGTGGCCACTGCAGAAAACACCTCTGGCTCCCTCGATGGACATGACACAAATAGTCTTTTCAAAGACCATTATTGGAAAAATAGCAAATACATGAAAAGAGAAGAGTTTAATGAAGGCTTTTAAGCCTATCATCTGGATTGAACAAGTGTTACATGTTGCCACATTTGCTCTATCTATGTTTTGCTGATGCAGTTTCAATTACAGACATCAAGGCATTTCTACTTCCAAATATCTCATTGAGAACGTCTAAAAAATAAGGACATTTTCCTACAGAACCACAAATGCCATTATCACACCTGACATGTTGAACAATAATTCTTGAATACCATCTAATATTCATTCCATATTTAAATTTCTCCAGTCGTCCCCGAAAGACCCGGCACTGCTGGTTTTGTTCAAACAAGACTCCAAGTAGAAGTGGGTCCCCTTCTCCGGGGCTCCCGCGCTTTGCTAGGTGACCACAGCTTTCCTGCTCCATGGGGCCCCTGGACTTTTCCCAGGGAGCCAGCCTCTCCGCTGGCTGGCGCCCCTGGAGCCGAGGCCCCGGGCAGCATCGGGAGCTGGGGGAAGGGGCGTGAGAGGTGGGGAGATGGGCAGAGGCAGTATGCAGCCCAGGCCACAGCGTCTCCAAGAGACCTTCTCTTGCAGCCATGACTTCATTGGCGAGTTCACCACCAGCTACCGGGAGCTGGCCCGCGGGCAGAGCCAGTTCAACATCTACGAGGTGAGGCGGACACCCGAAGTCCAGGGTTTGCTCTGACTATACCTGACTCCCAGCCGCTGAGGACAATTGTGAGCCATGCGCTGGGCCGGGGGTTTTGCATGTTCTCCTGGAAGGTGCGTCTTACTGACCCATTCTACAGTTAAGGAGCCTGAGTCTCGGAAAAGTGAGGGAATTTGCCCAAAGACACGTGGTTCAGTAAGTAGCGGAATCAAGAAGCAAACAGGGTCGGCTGGCCTGGCTCCAAATCATTGAGTGATAGCGCCCCCCACAAAGCGCTCTTCCAACAAGATGGGGGAGAAGGGGTGCCGGCGGGGAGAAGGTGGGGGAGACCCAAGGTCCTGAGTCCCAGGTGGCCCTCTGCCTTCAGTCCGAACAATTTCAGAACCTGCTGAAGGTCTTACTGTTTCTGGAAGGGAAGAGTCAGAGGCAAAGGAGTCAGGACGCTTCCATCTGAATCTGGAGAATCTGGACAGGGCCCCAGTCTTTCTGGAGATGATAGTGTTTGCCCTCCAAGGACAGTTTCTGCCGCTTGTGTGTGCTCGCCCTTCTGGGGTGCCCTCCCAGCTTCCAAATTTAGCTTGAGTTCCAGCTCCTCTGGTGGCCTTCCCAGCACTCTGGTCTCGTGCTTTCTACCTCGTGTGAGCTTCACGGGCAGCACGGCTCGCGCTAGACCCACTTAACCACGGATACTTCTCTCTTTTTTTTAAAGATTTTTTTAAAAAAGATTTTATTTATTTATTTGAGATAAAGCACGAGAGGAGTGGGGAGCAGGGAGGGGCAGAGGGAGAGGGAGAAGCTGGCTCCCCACTGAGCAGGGAGCCCAATGCAGGGCTCGATCCCAGGACCCTGGGATCATGACCTGAGCCGAAGGCAGACGCTTCCCCGACTGAGCCACCCAGGTGCCCCAGCCACAGATACTACTAAACCTAATAACTGCCTGGGTTCATACCCCGACTCTTCCACGTACCTGCCACGTGACCTGGGCTAAGTTCCTGAACCACTCTGTGCCAGGCACACTGAGAATTAAAGAAGTCTCTGGAACAGTGCCTGGACCCTAGTGAGCATGACATCACTGCTGTCTTCCAGCATCATCTGTTGAGCCTGTGTGCCAGGAGATCTCGATCTCACCACAGCCCTACAGACAGGCTCTCTCCCCACAGTAGCAGCCACTCAGCCAGTGACGTGGAAGAGTAGGCTTCGACCTCCATCGCCGAGTCTGAACCGCTCCACACTCTCCCTCCCTTCCCCGGGTCTCTGTTCTGAGTGGGCAGGTCTTGTTCCGCTAGACGGCTAGACAGAAGCTCCCTAAGGGCAGGCTGGGGGACAGCCCTTGCTGTGGCCTCCCTTCACGTGGGCCTGGGCGCGGGGCACCCAGTAGGTGCGTACGATCCAAGCACATACCAAATTCGGTTGAGCAAGGCCATTGTGAAGCTGGAGCGTGGGTGCGTTTCTTTGAAAGGGCTCTGGTCCTCACAGTTAATTGCTTTGTTTCCTGCATCGGCAAAGGGAAGCGCTGTCTTGTTCCCCCACCCAGGCGGAGGGAAGCGGGCTCCCTCCTTCTCCTGCTGCCTTTAAGGAGATTTTTAGGGAAGGGAAGGGATTATATCTCTTGGAGTTTGGCTTTTAAGAGTGCTTGACAGGCTCAGAAGAGGCCATGGTCTCGCAGGCTAAAAGCAGAAAAGGTTGGATTGACTCATTTTCTCCTTCGGAAACACCGTCAGGTAGAAAAGGAATTACACTCCGGCAGTCCCAGGGGGGCGGGCCTTGCCCTGTGGGCAGAGTCACTGGAAGGCCTTTCTAGAGTCCAAACCACCTGAGGAGAGAACAGGCTTCTGTCAGGAAAGACCATCCGGGGCCCTGGGCTCCCCCTGGGTGTCTGACCTGTATGTCCAGCTATGTGCTGGCCGCCGCTTAGACTCGGCCTTCCCCAACTGAAGGCACTGGCTAAAGCCTCCCCACAGCTATCCGCTTTCCCCGGCGAGCCGGCTCCGTTCTCCTGGGCCGTCATCATGGGGGCCACGGTGCCTGGGGAGGCATCCTTGACGCCTCCTGCCCCTCATCCCACATCCACTCCACAACTGAATCCCACTCCTCCCACCACCTACAGACTCTGACATTTGTTCCCTTCGCGCCCGTCCACCCCCGCCGCCATCATTTCCCCTGTGTGGGGGGCTTTGCCACAGCCCCCCTAACGGTCTTCCCACCTCCTTCCATCCTCCACTCAGTAAGCCAAGGCCTCCTCCAAAATGGTAAACCGATCACATGGCTGCCCTGCTTAATCTTTGGCTGTGTAGCCCACCCACTGCCTGGCCAGGGTTCACACAGAGGGCGGGGTTCAGAGTCAGAAGGACGCCCCCGCCCCAGCTAAGATCCTACTGGGCCCTTTACCTACAAGGCGGAGTCCAGGCTCCTTGCACTACAGCCTCGTGCAACCAGTAGGTGTGTACAAGTAGACCCGCCCCTCCCACCCCTCGGAGGCCCCTGGGGTCTCGCCCCAGCCCCTTCCCTCTGCTCGCCACCACTGGTAGCCCCGTTATGTTCTCTGAGGCTCTCTGAACCTCCCTGCCGGCTCAGCCTCTGTGCTTCCCTCCACGGTGCTCCCCTGGGGCTCCCTTTGCTTTTTCTCACTTAGTTGGGTCTGTGGATCTTGGGGACTCCTTTGGGTATGAGTCCTCCTCCAGGAAGCTTTCTCTGCCTGCACTCTCAGTCCGCCCACAGTCTGAGGTAAATACCTCTCCTCCATGCTCCCTCCTGTGCCTCCCCCACCCCCTCGCTATTATTACCTGTTTGTCATACTTCCCACCCCCTTAAAGACCATGAGGTCCGTAAGGGTGGGGGTGGTGTCTTACTCACTATTGTTTCCCAAAGCCAGCACAGCTCCTGGCCCCTGGGAGCCACTTGGTGGCTTGCTTGCACAGGAGGGTTGACCCCAGACCTGCCCTGGGGGCCTTAGGGCCCCTGGGGCTGCGAGGAGCAGGAGAGGGAAAGGCTGAGAATTCCAGCCTGGGAGTTGGGAAGTTCCTGGCCCCCAGGGGGCGACAGTGCCCCACCTGGAACTTCAGGGTGCGGCCTGTGCGGGCTGGAGAGGCTGGGGGGTGGGGGTTGGGGGGGGGTGTGCTGGGAGTGCACGAAACCTCAGAATACACAGGGCGTTTCTTCAGGGCCCACTTCACATGAGGATCTGAGAACAAAACATGGCTTTAATATTAAAACAGTTATAATTAGAGAGTGGAAATGTGGAATACAGGCTAATTTAAAGGTAACACAGAAGACTTCAAAGAAATGTGCTTGTGGCCAGGTCTTTGGGCAACACCCAGACCCCCAGGAGTCCATGTTTATTCTCCTCAGCTGGGAGGGCTACTTGGGAATAAAAGTTTGAGATGTGTTCAGTTCTCAAAGTTCCACACCCTCATGGGACAGATTGGGACACCGAGGCACTGTGCAGCGCTGGAACTTTCCGTGAAAGTGTCTGTGAACACCACGTCATCTGGGTGGCCTTCGTGCCTGTGAGGGCTCTGAGATTGTTCTGGACTTCTCTCCCCAGGCTCACAATTTCCACCTGCAGAGCTTGCCGGCCCTCCCCACCTGAACTTCCCACCTGGGCCCCCAGTCCAGCTCTTCCTTCCATCTGTGTCTGCCTGGTCACCCGGCCCCTTTCCCTCCTGTCCCCGCAGCCGCGCCCTGTTCCAACAACCCCATACCCTCATTACCTCTCACCTGGACTCGTGGGGGTGGTAGTAGTGGTAGGGATGAAATTTAATAGCGGCTAGCGCTTATATAGTATTCACTACATTCCAGACCACGTCCTAAATGCTTTACTTGTATTGACCTATTGAATCCCCATATCTTTCTATAAGGTAGGTACTTTTTATTCCTATTTTATAGATGAAGAAACCGAGGCACAGGGAGGTCAAGTAACTTGCCTAGAGTCACACAGCCATTAGGTGGCAGAACGGGGCAGGTAGACATGCCCCTGATGTCTCTCCTTCTCCCCTCGTGTTCATTTCCACCGGGTCCCAGTCTCCTAGAGCCTGCTGTGATCATGTCCCCGCCCAGCTTAGAGGTCATCAGAGTTCCCTGCTGGCTGCTGGGCGATGTTCAGACATATAACTTGGCACTTTAGGCTCTCTTCCAGCCAGCCCAGTGTGCTCCTCCGCCTTGTGGTTCTGCCTCCAGTCCTGTGGCCTTTCTCCCTCCCCCAAACTATCTCCTCGGACTGGAATGCCCTCCTCCAGGTCCCCATGCCCAAACCCTTCCTGCCCCCAGCACACACCCGCAGCGCCACCAGCTGATGCTGGGCCGGGAATGGTCCTTCCTTCCTCCAGCTCCTTTCACGTTTCCGGCTCCCCTTTTTGGGTGCCTCTTGTCCTCAGTCCCCTGAGGACAAATCTTTCTCCAACTGGACTGAAGATTCTAGAAGAGAGGAGCCGGTGTCCCCCACTCCCACCCCATAAATATTTGTGAAGGAATGTGTTTGCATTTGTTATCAAGGTGACACCCAGGGAGGCAGCACTGACCTTGGGGTGGGAACCTGGTTTCTCATTTTGTCACTACGCAGAGCACTGCGTGACCTTGGGCAAATGGCTTCTGTCCCTGTGCCTTCGTTTCCTGATCTCCAGGCATGGATATCAACATTCATTCAGACAGGAGAGGCCGCTGCTGAAGACAAGTCGCTGCCAGAGGAACAGGGGATGCGGGGGGGGCGGCACGAGTTCACCAGGAACGTGGGGAGGACAGAATGGGTGTGAAAATCAACCTGCCCGGCTTCCTTTGATGGGAGATGAGGGAAAGGCTGGGCTTGAACTTCCCCTATGGAAACAAAAGAGCTGGTGAGGCTCCGGCCTGTACAGATGGAGCCCATGTGAAAGCCCCCTGGAGGGCTCACGGGGCAAGGTGCTCCCCCTCACTGGGCCCCCAGGCTTCCCAGCCTCTGTGCTACCCACATCTTGGACTCAAAGGTTCTTTGTGGGGAGGGGGCTGCCCGGTGTATGGCATGATGCCAGCATCATCCCTGGCCTCTGTCTTTTCTCTCAGTCATGACAACCAAAGTGTCTCCAAACATGGGCAAATGGGGGGGGGCAGTTGAGACCACTGAGTTACGCTCACCCACAAGTAATTTTTTACCATTTACTAAATATGCGCCTAGGCCTGTGATCTATTCTCTGATGACAGGTCTGGTTTGGAATGAAAGCTTTCACATGAGGAATAGTCAAGGAAGTTCTAACTGCCGTGTTGGGGGGGGGGTTGGTGGTGGAGAGGGGAGCCCCAAAGGCCCCAGGGCAGCCCTAGGCACTGGATCTCCAAGGAGGAGCAGGGAGGATGGGAATTGGCGGAGGGAGGAGGGGAAGGCCTTCGGGCGGAGGGGAGCAGCCTAGGCCAGCACACAAGGGCAGGCACAGACAGGGCCCCTTGCGACATCGAGTCTCCTTTGGCTGCATTTGGCGGAGGGCGTGTTTGGGGGAGCAGTGGGAAAGAAGGTTAAATAAATATTATTTCTGGTGTGTTTGGTCGTGGAACACTGGGTCTAATCAGGAAGCCCGCTTGCACAAATCTAAATGCCAGTCTCTCAAAAGACCTCCCCGGACCCTCCTCCCCTGGCCTCCCCCCCCCCCGCCCCCATCTTCACACCCCACATTCTGCTTGCTAGGGATGGAGCCATACTCAGGGGTCATTAGAAGCTCTAGGAGCCCAGGCCTGACTGCTTGGGAACACTCCTTATCTGGTACCTGTTTTTTCCTGCAGGTGGTAAACCCGAAAAAGAAAATGAAGAAAAAGAAATACGTGAATTCTGGCACGGTGAGTAGCCACACCCCTCTCTGCAGCTGGGTGTAGACATCCTGAGGCCTGAGCTAGGCCTGGTGTCAGGAGCTGTGCGTGTCTGTGTGGGCTCCTGCAGGGTGTGGGACCCAGACCTGGAGAGTTGGGGGTGGGGAAGGGTGGGGAGGATGGAGCAACAGCCCTGGGGCGGGGAGGTGGGGAAGGGTAGACAGTGTAGACAGTAGACGGGAGACGGCCACACCACAGGCGCTGTGATGCAGAATGAGAAATCCCAGAGAGAAACTCCCGTGGGGACTTCTGGCAGAAGGGGAGAGGGAAGGGAATAGTGTGCAGTGGGCCCGTACTCTGGGAAATTCCCCACTGAGGTGCTTTTCACAGGTTGTTTCCTGGAGAGGCAGACATTACCATCCCCTGTCATAAAAGAGGAAACCAAGGCTGCCAGCAGGGAAGTGACTCACCCAAGGTCACAGAGCCGGAGAGGCGCCTCCAAGGTCACAGAGCTAGAGATGACAGTCAGCACTACAGTTAAATTGAGAGCTGGCAGCTGGCACTGCCCGTTTCCCATGACAGTCCTAGGATTACATGAGCCCCATGGCTTCTGGGGGGCCGATCTTCAGGACATCCATGCACGTATCCTACAAACGCTTCCTGAGTGTTCCTGTGTTCTAGGCGTGAGGGGTACAGCTGGGAACAAGACAGACCCAAATCTCTGCCTTCCTGGTACTTACGTTTTAGTGGGGGAGACAGAAAACAAATATATATGCATACATATACCTATATATGTCAGGTGCTTATGATTGCTGTGGAAAAAAAGTATAAGAAGGTAAAGGGTTAGCAAATGCCAGAGAGAAACTACTATTTTATATTAAGTAGTCAAGGAAAGCTTTTCTCTGAGAAGGTGATGTTTGAGCAGAGATTCAAAGAAGGCAAGGGAGCAAGTCATGAGGATATTGGGGAAAGAGAATTCTAACTGTAGGGATCGGCATGTGCAAAGGTCCTGAGGTGGAGCCCACAGTGCCTTTCTCAAACAAGCCAGCATTTTTGCCCTGCGAATATATTCAGAGTTGTACCCTTCCTGTCCCTCCCCACTGCAGAGGTCCATAGCCCCATCAGCGAATGCAGCCGCACTTAGACATTAGCTTTAAGCAAACTGCAACTCCAGACCAAGAAGGGGTCCTGGTCAGGGAGCTCTGCGGTTCCTCCGAGGAACCTTATTTTCTCCATCTGTAAAATGGGGCTAAAAATCATCCCTACCCTGCTTCCTGCACTGGCTGGCTGTGACAGGGAGCTGGAGACGCAGTGCAAGGTACTCCACTCATTCAAAGGAGACGAATTGTAACGGCTTCCCAGGCAGGCTTGGAGGAAGATTTGCTTCCTCCAAAGCCACAGTGTCTCTCAGTGGGAATGCTGTCAGCATTTTGGACACAATCATTCTTCATCTCCCGGGACTTCCCCGTGCATTGTGGGGTGCTTAGCACCCCCAGCCTCAGCCTGTGGCTATCAGTGGTGCCGTAGTCACTGGCAGACCCCTGAAACTTTCCCACACATTCCCATGCCCCTTCGGGAGGCAGCACCTTCCGCAGCTGAGAAATCTCAGATGCACAGCTAAAAAAAAAAAAAAAGTTTGAAAACCACTGATCTCCTTCAGTTTTCTTAGAGATAAGAAAACTGAGGTCCAGAGAAGGGGACATGATTTGTCTCAGGTCAGTCTTCACCATAAAAAATCAATCAGGGTCTAGGATGCCTTTTTTTCTTTTTTTCCAAGATTGATTGATTTGAGAGAGAGAGAGAGCGAGCTCACATGAGCGGGAGGGGCAGAGGGAGAGGGAGAGAGCCAATCTCAAGCACACTCCCTGCTGAGCGTGGAGCCTGACGTGGGGCTCGATCTCATGAGCCTGAGCTCATGACCTGAGCTGAAATCAAGAGTAGGACGCGTAACCGACTGCGCCACCCAGGCCCCCGGGTCCAGGAAGCTTATGAAAACGCATATGCCCAGTCCTGTTCCCTGGGGTCCCATCTTAGGAGGCCTAGGCTGGGGCCCAGGAAGCTGTGTTTAGTGCTTCTCATACCTTCCTTACTATGCGCAGAATCCTCTGGGCATCTTGTTAAAATGCCCCAAACCTGCATGTGCGCCTTTCTAACCAGCATCAGGGGGATGCTGCCGCAGCCGCTGGTCCGGGGACCACACTCGGAGCAGCAAGGCCCTGGTGAATCCATATGGCCGGGCAAGTTAGGGAATTACTTCATCCCAGGGCCTTGGGGGGTGGGGAGTGGGGTTCAGCCCCAACTGCAGGTTGGACTCATGTGAGGAGCTAGGAAAAGATCCAAGGGCAGAGCCCTGCCCCCCAAACTGATGTAATTGGTTTGGGGTCCTCACCCAGGCTGCAAGAGGTTTTCAGAGCTCCCCACGGAGTCTGGCGGGCATCGGTCAGGGTAGAGGCCACTGCCGTAGTCCGCTCCTACTGAAAGGAGGCTTTGTCCATCCAGGTGCCTAATGCCCTAACCACAGCAGAGAGGGTCTCCAGGGCCCAGCACAGCACCCACAGACCCTCCCAGTATTCGGGCTGAGGTCAAGCAGAGGCCCTCCCTGGCCTGCCCAGAGAGTTGATAAAGATAGCAGATTCTGCACCAGTAGGGGGTTCCCCCAATTCTAGGGTCGAGTTCTCTGATACAGATAAAAGGTCCCCTGCCCCAGCCTTGTCTCATCTGATTGATTTTGGCAGCCGGGCTTTCACTTACTTGTCTCCACGATCCTAAAGTATTCTTGTAACGAGCTGCCAGGTAGCTGCCTGTCTAGGCAGAGTCGATGCCAAAGCCGTCAGGGGGCAGAGGTCAAAAGGTGTCTGCTCTGGGGAGGGGGCCCCAGGTCAGTTACCTCCTGGGAAAGAACAGGCTGCTTATGGGGGTCTTGGGTCTGCGAAGGTAGAGATCGAGAGAACCGGGCAGGGGTGAGTGGGGACAAGTGAGGTTGCAGAGCAAAGGGGCGTGTTGTGGGGTGGCTCATTAGCGCGACAGGGAGCATGTCAGCAGAGGCGGGTTGGTCGGCCTGGGTTGGGAAGACCCCCTCCACGCTGGTATCCACTTAGGGGAAACTTGTGCTCAGGGACAGTGACCAGGCCCTGCGGGGATGCCGGTGGGCGTCAAGGTCAAGAGGGCAGGCTCTGGAGTCAGACAGACCCAAGTTCGCTTCTCGCTCGGCCACGTCCCAGCAGCATCATTGGGCCTGCTGCATCACCTCTTTGAACCTCAGTTTCTTTGGCTAGAAAATGGGATGATAGTTGTACTTCATAAGGTTGTTGTGGGTACCGTATGCTGTGAAGTATGCAAACCTGGTGGGTCCTGCGTGCTCCCCCACTTTCAGCAAATCATCTCCCCGCAGCCCGGAGCTCCCCACTGACAAGCTCCCTCTTGTTTTTCAAGGTCACGCTGCTTTCTTTTGCTGTGGAGTCCGAGTGCACATTTCTTGACTACATCAAAGGAGGGTGAGAAGAGATCCAGCCCGGTTTCTTTGGCTTCACGGAGAGGGAAGGGGCCCCAGATATTGGGAGCAGCTCTGGCTTCTTTGAGGCCCTGAACATAGCCTGTGAGCCTTGAGCAAACTCCTGGTTCTGACCTCGGACAACTCGCCCAGAGCCCTGCATGCCCCTGGGTCCTGAGTGGCTGCAGAGGGTGCCCCCGAGCCACGGAGGCCAGCCTAGGTCCTGTCAGGTCCCCCTGCAGGGGTGGGACCCCAAGGTGGCAGGGACTCCGTGACAAAGAGAACCAAGGGCTTAGGGAGGTGGAAAGAGCTCTGGACTAGGAACGAGGAGGCCCAGGCTCTAGGCCCTTCTTAGCCATGAATTTGCTGGATTACTTTGGGCAGGTCACTTTCCCTCCCTGAACGTCAGTCTCCTCCTCTATATGCACAGAGGTTGGAGTGAATTCTAATGGCCCTTCCTTCTCTAAGCTCCTGATGCCTGGTCTGTCGGGGGTGCGGGGCAATGATTAACCTGCCCGTGTCATCAGGGACCTATAAGGGGCAGGAGGCACTGGAGGATGAGCCATCAGAGGGTCCCACAGCCCACAGGTGGTCAAACATGAACTTAAGGAACAGGAGCAACCCGACGGGTTGGCATCCAGGCCAAGGCAGGCAGGAGAGCCTGTGGGCTCCAGCCAACAGCTCAAGGAAAGCAAGCCAGACTCCGAGCTGAGGTTAGTGCGCTCCCTGCCAGAACAGCTGCCAGGTCAAGTTGTGGGGAGCCGAGAGCCCACAGGTGCAGGCAGGTGAGCGGCTACACCTGTCTGGAAAGAAGACAGGCCGGGCAGGTGCCAAAGGCTCATCCCAGCCAAGCGGGCACTTGGCTGCCGGCTTCTCCAGGGCAGAGGCAAAAGTCAGGCCCTGGGAAGCCGCACTTACTCTCCCATGACACCACGCCCTGCCGCCTTGAAACTGGTTTCAAGGCTGTGAGCTCTCCTCCTACCCGCCGAGCACACACCTCACGGCTGTCGCCCGGAGGCCCCTCCTGGCCCTCCCGGGGCCCCTCCTCTGAGCCCACTCCAGACCCTGCACGTGCTCCCTTCCCCCATCAAAACTGCCATGTTCCCCAGCCCATGAAGCACCCGCACTTACATTCTAGAGCACCTGCTAATTTTCAAACAATCCGCATCCTATTTATCCTCCTTCTTTGCATAGCGCCCCTCATTTACAGAACACAGTGGGCAGTGCGAGGATGATTATCTCCATTTTGCATAACTTGCTGGTGGCCACACGCCCAGCCAGTGGCAGGCCTCCTTCTGGCCCCACGTGCGCGCGGCATTTCTTCCATAGTAATGAGTAATCCCGGCCCTGCCTGCCTCACAGCACCAGGTGGGGTGTGATGCAGGCAGACACAGCGGAGTGGAAGGGCTGGGTGCTGTGATGTCTCATCGAGAAGGAGCCCTCAGAAGCCGGCCTTCTGTGCAAAGCCGGCGCCGCAAGTACTGGGCAAGGGAGCACGCTGGCGCCAGCCCTAGCCCTCCCTCACACCTCCTTGTCCTCTCCAGAGACCTGAGTGAACGAGCTGGCTCCAGGGAGTGAGAGCTTGCTCGCTCAGCCTGCGTGTCCAGGCAGGCAGCTGATGGAGGCATTTGTCTCGGGATCCTCTCCTCCCCGGCCTCCCTCCCCTGCCCACCTGGCCCCGGAGTGGTCACCTGGGCCCTGGCCCCGGGTCAGAGATGGAGCGGGGAGCTCAGCAGCCCGCCTTCTGCCCTGCTCTGTCCTTAGGCAGGAGGGGCGAGCCTGCCGGGAGTAGCCGTCCCACAAAAGTCCCTGCTTTCCAGCCCCTTCCTTCCCCGAGTCGTTTCAGAACCCAGAGCAGGGGAAGACCGGTTAAGGAGTAAGGCTTGCCTCTTCCTTCACCCTGATTTGGAAGAGCCCGGCCGGTGGTGTCCCTCAGCTGTGGTCCCATAAGCCAGAGCCACCCTTCCGATGGTGGCCCTGGGAGCAGAGCTCTTTCTAACGAAGACACAGTCTCTCTATTCCCCAGTGAGAGATGGCCACAAACAGCAGATGACTAGGGTAGGTCAGCGGCTACAACAACTAATCCTGTGACCTCAAGGCTTAATACAAACAAAGGCTTATTTTTCATCCCTGGGGGGCATTGTTGGGTGGGGAGACCCTCCACCTGGTCAGGAAGGGACCCAGGCTCTGGCCACCTTGTTTCTCCATCTCCCTCAGAGGTTGGAGTCCGCTGGGTGCTCTGCCCCCAGGCAGCAGACAAGGGAATGTGTGTGGGCCGGACCGTCTCTGGCCAGCAGACCCTGCCTTGGGTCTTCTGCTCACCACGTCCTTCACCCTTCCTGGGGGATGGTGGCTCCATGAACAGCAGCTCATCTGTGGTCAGGTGGACAGAGGGCTGTGGCTGATCTCACATCACGCCAACTCGGAAGCACCAGAAGAGGGTGTCCTCAAGGAGGAACCCAGAACCCCCTCCTCAGAATCCTTCCCTGGATGAAGGCAGGGAATGTCTGTTGAAGAAGCAGATTCTGGGGCCCCCATCTCAGACCGACTGAGCTGGCATCCTTAGGAGTGGGGCCCTGGGATCTTCTTTTTAAACAAGCTCCCCTAGTGACTCTCTGGTCACTGTGCAATGAGACCCACAAGACTAGCCTCTATCAGGGGCTCCTGTCTTGTCAGCTTTGTTCTGTCAGTATCTGGCATAGAACCCAGAAGAGCAAACCCTCAGAAAGCTTCAACCCTGAATTTGAATCCTCAAACCTAAACTTTTTACTATGGAAAAATTCTAAATACATGCAAAAGTAGAGAGAAGGTATAAGGAACCCCCAAGCACTCTTCACCCAGATTCAACAGTTAACCAGCTCCTGGCAGTCTTGTTCCACACATGCTCTCTTTCATCCAATTGTTTTGAAGCAAATTACAGACATCGTATTTTATCCCTCTAATACTGCAGGCTATAACTCCAAAATATAATGACTTTCTCATTGTAAAATATAACCACAGTACTATAATTACACCTAAACATCGAGTAGTTCCTTAATACCAAATATCCAGTCAGTGTTCCAATTTCCCTAGTTCTCTTATAAAGTTGTTTAATTGGCTTATTTGAATCAGAGATCCGGGCAAGATCCATATATTGTGACTGGTCGATTGGTCCCTTTATTCTCTTTTCATCTGTTGATTCCTCCAAGCATGTGAGGGCTTGCTAAAACAGAGTCCTGCTCCCCACCAAAGGATTCTGATTCACAAGGTCTGTGGGGGGCCTGGACTCCTCACTGGTTCCCCCAGCCTGGCTTTTATTGGCTGCATCCCCTGGCTGTCATTGAACATGTTCTTCTGTCCCCTGTAGTTCCTGTAGACAACTGGGAGATAGCTCTGGAAGCTCAGTCGGATTCAGGTTCAAGTTTTTGGCAAGACAGCATCATAGGTGATATTTTGTTCTTCCCTCAGAGATGCACAATATCTCTTTGGCTCTCTTTTTTGTCAAATAAGCATTAACCCTGCATCTGATGCTGAATTTGAGCGAGGAACACAGTGAGACCCTACTTCACTGGACTCAGGTGGGCCCAGGGGCGGGGTTTGGGGACAAAATAAGTAGCGGTCACCATGTACGACAGAACACAATTCCTTCAGAGAGCTTTCACACTGCCTGCCTCTTATGGTTGCAACAGTCCTTTGTGGGGAAGCCATGGTGAGAAGCATGACTATCCCCATTTTCTAGAACTGGAAGAAGATGAGTGACTTCACCAAGGCTGCATGTCCGGCAAGTTGTGGGGCTGGGGAGGAAGCCAGATGTTTCCCTGTCCAGGTAACTCCCCTGCTGCTTTTCCTCTTTCAGGACCCAGATCAACTTCACGGTGGCCATCGATTTCACGGCCTCCAATGGTGAGTGGGGGATGGGCAGAGGAGCTGGAGTGGGGCTGGGGGCTGGAAAGAGGAGAGCTTTTCAGAGCTGTGGTAGTTGGCCCTAGCTGGGAACCAGCTCTCCCATATTCTCTGGCTTCATCTTCACCGAAAAGGAGCTACTTAGGCCTGGAGAGCCAAAGGCATAACCAAGATGGCAAAGGTATCCCCAGCCTGGACCATGGTCACTAACGAATCTGGACTCTGGGCCTATGGAGAGTGCTGGAGAAAAGGTGTTTCCTTACGGGGTCAAATCTCACATCCTCTGCACAGCCCAATCCCCTGGCTGGAGGGGAGCTCTGCAGTCCTCAGTGAGGGCAGGAACCCCAGTTCCCAGCCTTGCCGGGGCTGCCCCAGCTCCCTTCCCGCTGCTGACCTTCTCCAGGGTGGGGCTCTGGGCACCACGAGTGACTAGTGCCCAATTTTACACTGTTAGAAACGTCACCACCTCCCTTGGAGTCTGGGCCCCCGTTAGTGGTACTCCATGCTCACTCCCATGCGTGTCAGAGCAGCCCCGGTTTGGGACTCGTCGGGTGGGCCCCGGCGTCCTAGAGTGGTAGGAGGGCAGAGCTGGGAAGGAAGCTGTGAGAATCCCACCTGCTCCATCCTCACGACACTTCCGTGAGGTGGGACTGTTATCCCCACTCCACACATGAGGAACTGGGGCTGAGAGGTAAGGAGCCACTGAAGATCACACAGCTAGCAGCCGGTAGAGACGGAATCTGTTCATTGGCAGTCTGTGACGTCATGCCTCCGGTGAAGCCATAAGTAAATCGTGGGCAGTTACCAGTGGTGACGAGGCTGCGGGGAGAACTCAAGCCAGCAAGAGGGATAGGGAGCATGGGGGGGGGGGCTGTGATTTTCAGGAGGCCACTCAGGGAAGAGTACACTGAGGAGGGGACACTTGAGCAGACGAAGCAAGCCACGTGCACCTCTGCGGAAAAGTGTCCCAGAGCAGAGGGACACACCACTGCGGAGGCCCTGAGGCGGGGATGGCAGGGGGCCGGGCCTGAGTAAGGGAGGCGACGGGATGGCAGGAGGCAAGGAGGGAGGCCACTGGAGGCCAGACCCTGTGGGGCCTGTGGGCCCCCCCATAAGGACTGTGGGTGAAATGGGAGCCTTGGGAGCAGAGAAGAGGCATGGCCTAGCTGCCTGGGGTTTGACAGGCTCCTCTGGCCGGACTCCAGGCACAAGGGCGGAAGCCCAGAGGTGGTCTGGGCTGCTGCATTCCTGCAGGCAAGGGGATGGGGCTGTCACTGAGGAGGGGAGAGGCAGGAGAGCGGCTTGTGAATATTCTGAAGGATAGCAGCCAGGATTTCCTGAGGGCAAGAGAGGAAGAAAGGAGTCAAGGATAAAGAAAAGTAGGGGTGCCTTCGGATACCCCCTTCTGCATTCTGAGCATGGAGCGCTTGGAGTGCAGAGACCAGCACGTGTCCCTGTGTCGCGTGTCGCAGGGAACCCGTCCCAGTCCACGTCCCTGCACTACATGAGCCCCTACCAGCTGAACGCGTACGCGCTGGCGCTGACCGCCGTCGGGGAGATCATCCAGCACTACGACAGTGACAAGATGTTCCCTGCCCTTGGCTTCGGCGCCAAGCTGCCCCCTGACGGGAGGGTGTCCCACGAGTTCCCGCTGGTAGGACGTCCTGGGAGGACAGGCTGAGGGCTGACCGGGCTCAGGCATGGTGACAAGCCCGGGGGGGGAGGGGCATTTTCCATCCTCCCTGCCCCGGGACAGACGGTGCAGCCTTTGGGGGCAGGGTGGGGGGGCTGCCTGCTGGGGGGGGGGCTTGTATCAGGGCCTCCAGAAGCCCACTCCCCGCCTTGCTCACCAGCACCTCCCCTCCATGCCTGAGGCCACCCACAGTGGGCTCTGGCCTCCTTTTCCTGACAAGACCCAGGAGAGGTGGAGTGGAGACATGTTGGACGAAACCCCCCCCCCCC
>NW_024425564.1:2011068-2038077 GCF_017311325.1 Ursus maritimus
CCCCCCCCCCCCCAAGGCCCCAGAAATAAGGGTAAAGGGGTGTGCACGGGGACTAGGAAACTGCAGGTAATCCCAGGAGCTCCCTGAGCTGGTGCTGAGACGGGGGCCCTGTGCTGATGCCACCTCCTCTCCCTCCCTCCCACGAGCTGGAGGCACAGCACACAGGGGGACAGATCAGCCACTGGTCCTTCCAAAGCTGCTCCGATCCAGCAGTCATTCGAGGATGTGGTGGTTTGCTCAAGGTTCCCTGAGGGAAGCGGCCAGGGCTCTCAGGGGGCCTGTCCCAGCAGGTCCAGAGAGTGGGGCAAGGAGCAGGTTTGAGCCCTTCTCACCCAGAGCGTGCCCCCTAAACCCCCCACCAGAGAAGAGTGTAGGAGATCCCAGACCCGCTGGCCTTCCCCACCTTGGCTGTACACCCCGCCCCGCAGAGCCCCCGGCCTCCCTCCCCCGCTTACCCCCTCCTGGGCTCAGCCTCCCTATCCTCGGTGCCCCCAGAATGGCAACCAGGAGAACCCCTCCTGCTGTGGCATCGACGGCATCCTGGAGGCCTACCACCACAGCCTGCGCACCGTGCAGCTCTATGGCCCCACCAACTTTGCTCCCGTGGTCACCCACGTGGCCAGGTGAGTGTCGCGGCCACTAGACACATCCCGGCAGCTCGCACAGCGCTCCCGTCCACGCATGTCCTCTCGGGAAGGTGGGAGGGGTGTCTGTTCCATTGACTCGCCTTTCAGGGAGCCCTGACCCTAAAGAGACTCCCCTCCTGCCAAAGAGTTGTCCCCCCCCCAAATGCTGTTGGGGTGGGGAGGGCTTCAGAGCTGGCCAGACAGACGGCACCCACCCCCGCCAGGACTGCGGCCGCAGTGCAGGACGGCTCCCAGTACTCAGTGCTGCTAATCATCACGGACGGGGTCATCTCGGACATGGCGCAGACCAAGGAGGCTATCGTCAATGTGAGCTGGGGGCAGGGGGATGCCTCCCCACTTCTTTAGAGAAACCCGTGGGACGAGGCTTCCCGGGCAATGGGGTCTGGGGGGTGGAGGGGTCCCGTGGACGAGCTCTGTACCCACTCCCGGCCGTGGTCCACTCCCTCCCGACACCCATGGCTCCCTCATTAACCCGTGGACCACTGCCCCAGACCCCAGCCCAGCCTGGCCAGGGCGAAGCGGGAGCCCAGAGTCGGGGAGGCGCGGGAACATGGCTCCCCCCACTGGGTGCTCGCCCTGTAAGGGCTCCAGCCCCAGCTCGCACTTCTGGATGCCCACATTAAAGAGGTCTCCCTTGCAGGAGGCCCAGGGACAGGAGGGGGGGTCAGGGGGTGTCTCAGAGAAGCAGACCTGTGACCCATTTCTCCCTCTTGACCCTCTCTTCCTCTCTGGGGCCCCACGGCTGTTTCCCTTGGTCCGTGCCCCTCCCTCTCCCCCCTTTCCTGTGTTTCTCTGTGTGTCTCCATCCTTCTGTCTTCCATTTCTTCTCTGTCCTTCTGTCTTTCTTCCCTTGACCCACCCCTTTCTGTCCCACCACTGATCTCCCAGGCTGCCAAACTCCCCATGTCCATCATCATCGTCGGCGTGGGCCAGGCGGAGTTTGACGGTAAGTCGCCATCCCCCAGATGTTTCCCCAGAGGCATCAGGCCCTGGGGAATGACCCTTCCCCAAAGAGTGAGAGCTCATGGGTCGGCGTGACCGTCTGGGTGAGCAGGCAGGGTGTAAGGGTGTGTTTGCACAGGGAAGGGTGTGCCAGGGTGTGCACCCACACCCATATCCCAAGGCTGCGGGGAGGAGGCCCAGGCCCTCCTCCCTCCCCCAACCCTGGGAGCCTGCGGAGGGTGGAGGAGCTGGACTGGGCTAGAAGTCAGACTCACCATGTTGGGCTCCTCCTGTCTCCTGGCCTCAGTCTCCTCATCTCTAACGTGGGGGTCTGGTCTGACGGTCTCTGTGCCGGATGGGCCCGGGACTGGAGGACAAGTCCACTGGCCTGCCAAGCCCAGGTGCCCACCATTAATTCACCCCACCCCCAATGCCTCTCCTCACACAGCCATGGTGGAGCTGGATGGTGATGACGTGCGGATCTCCTCACGGGGGAAGCTGGCAGAGCGGGACATTGTCCAGGTGAAGCCCAAATCCTGCCTGCCCCAAGGAAAACGCCAGAGCCCCTCTAACAAGGCTGACCTCATACCCCCTTTTAGAGAATTCTCTGGAAAGGGGCCCTGGAAGGAGCCCCCGAGTGGCCTGGCCACCATAGTAGGGAACAGGAATCAGTCCTTGGGTCACACTTCTCCCCCCGCTGGACCTCTCCCTACCATGTCTGAGACATCCCCAAAGCTGTTGCCCTGACCAGAATGCTCGGCCAAGGCCTCCCTGAGCCACCAGGCCTCCGTGGTCTCCTGCAGAGCACTTATGCCCCATACTTGCACTTTCCAGTGTCTTCTGCCGGGCTGCCTTCCTAGTGAGACGGCAAACCCCTTGGAGGTGGAGGAGGTGTCCTCACTGTTGCCGAGGCCCTCTCGTTCCGGGTTCACTGGACCCGCGTCTTAACACCTTACTAGGACGGCACATGTAGTGAGCACACAGGTCTTTGTCCTCAGGGCGTCCCTGCACAGTCAAGCCTCAGATGCACCTTAGGAAGCGCTCCTGTCTGTGGACCTCCTGCAGTGTTCCGGGGATGGGGAGTAAAGACTGACGTTCCCCAGACCCCTGGGTTTCAACGGTGGGGGGGAGGGGTCAGTCCAAGGCTGGAGACCGAAGTCAGGAGGCTAGACCCCAGAGCAGGGGCCGTCTGGGAGGGGGGAGCCGCGTATGGTAAGGCCTGGAGGCAGGAGTGAGCTGAGGCACTCAAGGAGTTGGGGGGTCCCCCCCCCCCCCCGGGAGGAAGCCAGAGGGGCCTGACTTTGGGTGTCGGCCTGGAGACAGAGGAGGAGAAGCAGAGCAAATGAGACGGAGAGGTTGGGGGAGATGGGAAGGCCTGTTTCCCAGAAGCCAGGGGGTTCATCCAGCATTTTCCAAGCGCTGGCTGAGTCCCTGTGCTTGGTGCCGCGACCTCAGAGCTCAAGGGCTCCTGTTCAGGGGTGCATCCCAGCAGGGAGGAGGTGCTCCGGCTCTGTTGAGCAGATGAGAGAACAGCCCCTCGGCATTCCCCAGCAGCGGGAGGGGCTGAGTGCAGAGGGCAGAGGCCGGGGAGGCGTGGGACAGGGCCCCGGGCCTGGACACTGGGAGGGGGCTGGGGTCCAGCCTGAGCCCCGGCCTGACCGTGCCTTTCCTCCGGCCAGTTCGTGCCCTTCAGGGACTACGTGGACCGCACGGGCAACCACGTGCTGAGCATGGCGCGCCTGGCCCGCGATGTGCTGGCCGAGATCCCGGACCAGCTGGTGTCCTACATGAAGGCACAGGGCATCCGCCCGCGCCCCCCGCCCGCCGCCCCGGAGCCCTCGCCCCCACGGTCCCCAGCCCGCACCCCCCCTGCCTCCCCCCTACACACACACATCTGAGCACTCTTCCTGAAGGCGCCTGGCCTATGGCGGGCGGCTCCCTGGGGGCGGGGGGCCAGTGGAAGCTCGGCTGGGGTCCCCAGACCCCCTTACGATATGCCATGCCTAGCCTTTGTAACGTGTGTGCCTGGCCAGCGGGGGATGGGGCCTCTGAAGACTCCGCTCTCATTTCCCGGCCTCATGGCCCAAACCCCGGGAGTTGGAGGGTACAGGTGGTGGGGGTGAGGTTCCGGGCCCCTGCCCTTCTCATGTCCCCCTGACACCTGGTTCTAGTCCAGCCAGGAAGGGGTTCACGATCAGGAGGATTGGGATCCCCCTCAGCCCACCTGGGCAATCCCATCTGCTCCTCTATGGCCCTGAAGCCTGAGCTGGGCCTCTCTCCTCCCGGGCCCTAGGCCCTCCCCTCCTCCTGTGCCATCTATTCCTACACCTGGTCCCTGACCTCCCCACTCACCCCCCCCAGTATCTACCCCGTCCATATTTCCAGTAAACCCGGTGAGGCTGATGGGTTTGCGGGGATGCCCGAACATGTGACCCCTCCCAGGGACACTTGCCTGCCACGGGAGCCCAGCGGAACAGTAAAGGGGAGGCTGTGATGGGAGGCCATAGGTCACATGCTGGACTACCAATGGAGGCTTGTCAGGCACAGAGTCCCTTCTGGTGCCTCTCAGGCCCAGAATGACACTGGTTTTAGATCCACAGATCCACAGGCCCCTCCCTGGTGTGGGCCCCCAGGCGCCTCTACAGTTGACTCCTGGCTCCAGGCGTCCCCTCTCCTGCCAACGCTGCCCAGGGCCTTTGGAGCCCAGTCGTCTGCTGCCCCCCCAGAGGCCTTGGAAGGAGAAGTCCAGCCCCAGCACTCCCACACTGCCCCTCTCTCCCACACGGATAGGCGATAGGAGTCCTGAGTTTGAGCCCTGCATCTAGCCCCTGCCTGTGGGAACCCAACGAAGGCCCCTCTGCCTTCTGGGACTCAGAAGTAGGGCAAGAGGTTGACCAGATGGTCCCAGGTTTATCTTCAGCTCCGGTGTCCCGAGAGTCCATTCATGCCATGCCCAGCTTCCCCCATCCCACTTTTCAGCAGTGTGACCCCTTACTCTGGCCGTCTTGGCCCTTAGGGTCACCCTGTTCCATCCTGTCACCTTAAATCCACCCTAGTCCTTCAGCCTTGGGCTCTGGTGTGTGAGCCCAAGCCCTTGCCTCTGCTGTGGGGAAGGAGAGGAAGGTGTTCTCGCCCCTGGGCCCACCGGACTGCCCAGCCTTCACCCACATGGGGAGCAAGTCATGCATGCCAGCCCCTCCCGCAGCATGGGGCTCCCCAGCCCACTACACATCCCACGCCTGGGGGGAGACCAGGCCCCCACCCTGTCCACTGCCCGACACGCTTTCCTTCCTGTCATGCATGATGGTGGTGTTTCTACGCTGTCTGGTCCTGTGCCGTCTCTGAGACAGTCTCTGTGTGGAATTTGCCTTAAACTGAAGTAAATTTGGTTCTTTTAGTAGAGTTCCTTGCTTTCCTGACTCCTGTGAAAAACAGCAAATGTGTTGCTGTTTGACAGGGTCCAGGTTCTCCTTTCTCTCTCTCTTCCATTCTTTTGTTCGATAAGGATTTCCTGAGCGACTGCAATGTGCCAGGGCCTGTGCTGGGCGCTCGGGATGCAGCAGTGAACGAAACGCAGGCCCTATCTCCACACGGAGCTTACAACACACACACAAATGAGACAGGAAAACTCAGTAAGCACTTAAACAAATAGGTAGATAACCTAATTTCAGGTGGTGATAAGAGTTACAAAGACAAATAACAAAAGAAGCGGCTGAAGAGGAACAGGGGGGTACTTTAGATGAGGTGGTCAGGGAGGGCCTCTCTGAGGAGGTGAGGTTGAGATGAGCCCTAAGGAAATGAGAGAAGGAGGCATGCTGGTATCCCAGGCAGGAGGGCTCCAAATAGAAGGAACAGCAAGTGCAAAGGCCCTGAGGCATACTTTGTGTGAAGGACAGCAGGGAGGCTTGTGTGGTTGGAGCTGTGTTAAGAGGCGCAGGGGGGCGGGGGTAGTTCAGGAGAAGAGATTAGGGAGCTGAAGAATCCAGAATGTACAGGGCCTTGTAGGCCATGATAAGGGCTTCGGCTTACTCTGAGTGAAACGGAGCCAGTGAGGAGGTGAGAGAGGTGAGTAACATGATCAGGTTATTCTCGAAAACAAGTGGGTTACTTTATTGCATTTGATCACGTTGACTCATCCCTCAACAAGTACTTACCGAGCACCAGTGCCAGGCCCCGCTCAGGTTTGGAGACACTGATTCACACACGGCTGCACCCTCCGGGGGTGACCCCTGCTCTGGAGCGGTGAGCTAGGAAATCCTACCACCCGGGGCTACCGATGCCAAGCCCGTGGGAGGGGCCAGGGGCTGTGGGCACCAAAGGGGCGCTCCTGGCACAGCCTGGACGACTCATAGGCCATGCGCCCGGGATGAGTTGCTGCTGCTGTGTGCAATGGGACCACCGTCTTCCCTTGCGGGATTAGCGTGTGGACAGACTGTGGGGCCTAGAGATATGGCCACGTGAAGCGTGTGATGTGCGCAGACAGGACGCACTTGCAGAGCACAAGAAACACCACCTCCCTCCTCCTGGTCGCTCTTTGTATATAAATTGCTGGGGCCATCGGAGCCCAGGATCACAGGGAAAGGGCCCTTCCCCCTCCTCTGGGCAAGCTCACAGTCAGATTAGCCTCACGCCAGCCATTCCCAATCTGCACATCACAAGAAATTTGGTACTGATTATACAGAAGTTTGGGACTTACTTACTTATGATTTCATAGTAAATCCGAGCTGATTCATGGCTGTCCCTATAATTCGATACCCCTCTGACTTGCATTCCCATATGCTTTGAGTGAGAACCAGGTGGGGTCCTGGCCTGGGAAGAGGGAAGTTTCCAGAACCAATGACCCATATTGCTTCACCTTGGGTGCCTGTGAGAAAGCATCTAGAGGAGATGCCCACCTGGCAGGGGAATCAAGTCTCAGAGCCGCTGCCCCAGGGGCCTGAGGGCATCTTTACTGTGCTTGACGCTGTAGCTTCTGTCCGGGCTTATTTCTCAAGCTGTGTTCCACAGAACACTGGTTCTCTTGCATGAATTTTGGGGAACTGCCTACTCTGAGCCCCTTTCAGAAAATCCCAATGGCCTTTGGGGTATTCAAAGCTCTGATAAGTCCTGCAGCAGAGAGACTGGTTTAACTTGGTTCAACCCAGTGTTTCCAAAGCTTTTTGACCATGGAGACAAGAAAGTCTGTGTGTGTGTGTGTGTGTGTGTGTGTGTGTGTGTAGCTGTAACACTGTTACCAAGCAGAACATCTTGTCTTGGGACTTTAAGTAAAGACAATCTTCCTGGTTCCCAGGCTAACACAGATTCTAAGGCCTGCTCCCAGAAGGCCAGAGGGAGGGCCTGGAGTTTGGGAACTTCTCAGAGGAGATGGGGTAGGAGAGGTGGAGACCTTCAGTTGCTCTGGAAAGAAGGAAGGGGCGTGCCACGCTGGGAAGAGAAACCGCAGAGAAGAAAGGAGGGCGTTCAGAACTTCACGGCTCCAAGGTTGACATTGTGTTCCCTTGTTGGGCTGAGAGGCGTGTGTGACCGAGCTATGGGAGGGCAGGCAAAGAAGGGAGAGGTCCCTGAAAGGCTCTCCTGGCCTCTGGGCCCCCATCCCGGCTGCAGCGTTCTCCTCTCCTCACCCCCATTCGCTCCCTAGGCCTTCAGGATTAAGGACCCCGGGGTTGTCATTCTCTGGGTCATTCCTCTACCCACTTCTCTGCCTTTGGAATCCCTTTACCGACCTCTTGTCCCCTCACCTCAAATGCCCCTGAATTAATAAAAATAAAATGATGATTATAGTAATAGTAATATGCACTTACGAAGCACCAGGCATTCTTCTAAGCACATTGTATATGTTATGTTTATCGTTGTACAACTCTATAAAGAACGTACGATCATTATCCCATTTTCCAGATGACAGAACAAAGTCATAGAGCAGTGAAGGGACTTGCTCAAGGTCATACTAGAAAGTGGTAGAATCTATAGGGATCTGAGTCCCAAGGTGGAATGGGAGCACCAACCTAGTCACCATTTTAGTTGCGTGTCACCTTGGCTGGGCCACCTGCCCTCTCTGGATCTCAGAGAGGTAAAATGGTAAAATGGAGGGGACAGGCTGTAACGTCACTAAGGGTCTTCCCACCTCTCTTGACTCTCGGCCCTCTCTCCCATCACCCTAACTTCTCAGACCCCCACCAGACCCCATAGACCTCCTGGGGCCCTGTCCTGGCCCGGCTGGACACGCTCCAGCGCCATACTGGCCCCACCCACACCCCCAGGGGGCCTGGCTGCTGCCGGCCTGCGGAAGAGATCCCTGAGCCCCGTCCGGAAGGGGCGAGAGAGGTAGAAGCAGAGGATGGGGCTGACGGCGCAATTGGGAGTAGGCCAGGATGGTGCAGAGACTGGATGCCACGAAAGCCACTGGCGTGGCAGGCAGGCCACCCACGGCTGCCACATAGCCCAGCATGGAGCAGGACCCCCACATCAGCACAAAGACCACCAGCACAAGGACGAGCCCTGTGTTCTCCCGGTGCTCCTGGATGCTCTCCCCACTGGGGCCACAAGGCTGTGTCCACATGAACCAAGCAACGTGGCTGAAAGAGCAGCCCAGCCCCAGTATACAAGGCAGGAAGGCCAGGGCTCCCAGTAGAGCGAAGTAGCAGGAGGTTTGGGCGGGGCTCAGGAGCAAGAGGCAGGCCCGGGCCCCTGCTGACCCCTCCTCCGCCACCACTCTTTGGAACAGCCAGTTGGGCAATGAGGCAGTGAGGCCCAGGACCCACATGGCCCCGCAGAGCAGCAGGCGGGCGCCCCGGCCCGAGGGGAGGGCCAGCTCAGGCCGGGCCACCGCCACGTGGTGCAGAAAAGCCGTGGCCACCATGCTGTAGAAGGTACAGAACATGGTGGCATTGTTGGTGGCCTGGCTGGTGGTGCAGATGACAGGGCCCAGCCACCAGTCGGGCCGCAGGAAGCTCATTAGCAGCACGGGCACCACGCCGGCCAGGAAGAGCAGGTCGGACAGCGTGACGTTCACCAGGAGGCTGCCGGTCAGGGCGCGGAGCGGCGCGGGGCCCCGGAGGCCCGGCGCACCAGCAGCAGCATGAGCGCGTTGGCCGGCAGCCCCGCCAGCAGGATGAGGCCGCACAGCCCGGCGAAGACGAGGCGGAGCGGTCGCTCGGGAGTGGCTGGGAGCCCGGCGGCGGTGAGCGTGGCGTTGGGCTCCGGCCCGGCTCCACTCACCGCCTCGGGACACGCAAGGACCGCGTCGGCACCAGCCCGAGGGCCCCCTTCCTCTTTCCCTGTAGAGCCCCGCTCCTTTCACAGCCCGCTGCGTCCAGTGCGGGTCCGTGGCGGGCAGTTAGTCACGTGAGACCTCACAACAACCCGCTGGGACCCGCTCCAGCAGCGCCCCGGGTTCGAATCCCGACTCTGCTACTTTGTAGCTCCGTGACTTTGGGAAAGTTACCCAGTTTCCCTACTTCAGTTTCCTCGGCTGCGAAGACGGAAGGAAAGAAAAGAAAACAGATGTCAACAGTAACTGCTCCAAAAGGGTGAGGTTCAGGTCATTTTCATTTTCCTCTTTGTAATTTCTTTATTTCTACAGTTTCTGCAGGGAGTACAAATTGAATCTGGGGGGTGTGTGTGTGCGTGCGCGCGCGCGTGCGCACGCACACACACATTTTTTGAAGATTTTATTTATTTATTTATTTATTTATTTATTTATTTAGCGAGTGGGGGGAGGGGCAGGGGGAGAGGGATTGAAGCCGACTCCCTGCTGGAGTGCAGAGCCCCATGCGGCTGGATCTCATGACTCGGAGATCGGAACCTGACCCCAAATCCAGAGGTGGACGCTCAGCCGACTGAGCCCCCAGGTGCCCCTATATATACGTGTGTGTATTTATTTATTTATTTATTTATTTATTTATTTATTTATTCAAAACCTTGCCTGCCTATGAAACAGGCAGATATTAATTTGAGGTTCAAGCAAGAAAGTGGATACACAGCAGCTTTGAGAAGGCGTGAAGCCCCTGCCAGGGGTTCCCAAGCTTGTCTACACAGTGGGATCACGTGGGGAGTTTCAGAAATACTAATCACCCAGGTCCCATCCTAGGGGCGGGATTTAGCTGGTCTGGGCTCTGGCATTTTCTTTTTTTTTTTTTTTAAGATTTTATTTATTTATTTAACAGAGATAGAGACAGCCAGCGAGAGAGGGAACACAAGCAGGGGGAGTGGGAGAGGAAGGAGCAGGCTCATAGCGGAGGAGCCTGATGTGGGGCTCGAACCCAGAATGCTGGGATCACGCCCTGAGCCGAAGGCAGACGCCTAACCGCTGTGCCACCCAGGCGCCCCGGTCTCTGGCATTTTCTAAAGATCCCAGAGGACTTTCCAGGGCAGACCTGCTTGGGGACGGCCTGCCCTCTATGCTGTGCTGTGCTGGTTACCGGGCAGGGCTGGGGGAAGCGCTGCACCCCAGCTTCCTTCTCACCCCCACTCCAACCTACATGCTAAGGACATGGGGAGCCCTGACTGAGAGGAGTCAGGCTGGGAAATGGGCTCTAGACATCCCAGAGTTAGCCCGGTGTCTCCACCTGCCACCCCACAGACCAGACCAGAATCCCTAGCTTTCTTGGGATGAGACTTGCCCATTAACTCAATAAATAAATATTTCCTGAGTATTTACCCTGAGCCAGCAGCAAACACCGCAGCTCTGTGGGGTCTTGATTCCGGTCCCCATCCCCTTTTCTCTTATGCTGGGGTGGGGGAGTCTGGAGAGACCTCTGTCTAGCTGGCTTGGAGTCTGGGCTGGGGGGGTCCCCTGAGCCCCTCCTGCAGGGCCCCACCTGGGGGGACTGCTTGGTTTCTGGGGCCCCATGGCAGCAGCTTGCCTGAGCGCAGCTGAGAAGAGATGGAGAGGGCCAGGGCGAATTCTGCCACTGCTACCTCTCCGGGGTCTCCAGCTCCTTCCAGGGGCTGTGGGGGAAGGAGGAACCGAGGGACCAGCCCCAGACCCTAACTGCCCTGGATGAATGCTATAATCGAGTCATTCTCTCGGCATCTGTAACTTTTTTTCTTCCATCTGGCCCAGGCCTGCCCGCCGATGACATGATGGAGGGGAGGGGAGGGGAGGGAAAGAAAGGGTCCGGGGACCTGGCCCCTGCTCCACCTAAGCGTCCATACCTTCCCATAAGAAGCCCCCTCACGTCGTGGTGAAGCTTGTGGCTGCTGGAGCCTGGGTTCAAAGCCCCGCTGCGCCACTTGCTAGCCGCGTCGACTGTGGACAAGCTACTTATCCTCTGTGCCTCATTTTCCTCATCTGTAAAGTGAGGATAAGCACACCCCATCTCATAGGGTTGCTGTGAGGGTTAAACAGGGCAGTACAAGTTAGGTGCTCGGAATAGTGCCTGGCATGAAGTAGGGGCTTTGTACATGAGGGCTGTTCTGCTCCTGCCCGTCCTCACTCCAAAAAGCTCTCTTCTCTAATACCTCTGTCCAGGCTCCCTTTTGTCCCCCTGCCCTCCCCTCCTCACTCCACCTCCTGAGCCCCATCAGCCCATCCAGCCCTCCTTTTCTTAAGCAGCCCCAAGCTAAGGTGTGACCAGAGCCCCCTTGGCAGACATGCCCTGAGAACTCACCACTTGTCTGGAAGTCCACTCTGAAATCTACCTTGAGTCCCTCCTGCTGCTCTTCCCGTAAGCCTCGTGCACTCTGAGCTTCCTGGGCCCTGCTTGTTGGCTTGGAGCCCTCTGACACCAGGAAGGGCTGGCGGCCCCTCCACAGCTCTGCTCGGCACAGAAGCTGGATCTTGCCAGAGAAAGCCAAGTGACGGTTCTGGGCAGGTGTGCGGTCCCTTCTTGCACGCCACCTCTAGGGAACCAGAGCTGGCTGCCTGCAGGCAGAGCTGAGATGGAAGGGGCAGGCCCAGGGGCCCCTTCTGTACTGAGTCCCCCAAAGGACAGGGGCTCTATCCGCTCTACTGCCTCCCCCAGGAATCACACCCTGCTTACCAGCCTCATTAATTCGCTGGCCTACAGGACAGAGATGTCTGTGCCTGCCAGGTCCCTAGACCCCAGACAGAGCCATTAGGAACAGCGGAACCTGCCCGCCAGCCTTGTCCGTGGCCAGGCATCACTCACTCCAGCCCACCTCTCCATGTCTGTCTGTCTTAGAACCTACTATAGCCTAGAAACTGCTCAGAGCAGGGGGAGGCTCATGGGCTGATGGAGAGGATCCGGGAAGGGAGAAGACATTGGGGGTAAGAAAGAATCAGTGAGAGAGGTAAGTAAAAGAACTAGCTGGACCACGAAATCATCCTGCATATTGTCTAGAGGCTGAATGGGGTCCATTAAGGCATCTGATCCAACCTTTGGTGGCTTCTGATGCCTGAAGCTTTTCGACCTGGCGTCTTGCCAAAGCGTCACCCGACTTCCCCTTGTATGCCTCTAACAACAAGGAGCTCACTGCTGCGGAGGCAGAACTGAGCAGAGGGATAGGGGCCAAGACTGGAGACTGGTTAAGCCAGTCGGAAGGCTCTGTCTTCTACCTCCTGCCCTCTCTCTCTCTCCTGCAGTCTCTCGCTCTATACCTCTTTCTCTCGAACGGTCTCTGCTTGTCTGTCTGTGAAACTGGGGTTTCCTCTGGTTCCGCAGTACCGAATACAAAGTAATCATAAGCTCCGCGTCCTGCGCGCACCAGGCTGTAGGACGTGATGAGCGCCCCTGCAGTTAGCAGTAAGATGACAGGGACGACCGCTGCAGCAAACACGCGTGACAGAAGATAGTGCCACACTGAGGGGCCATCTCCCTAAGGCTCTCAGAGCAGGCTCCTTAAGGGCACTGAGGACCCCAGCCCGGCTTATAATAGGCAGCCCCTTTCGGGAGGGACATAGTAGGCAGTTCTGGGAACTCCAACAAAAGCTGCAAAGGGGAGCCCATGAGTGATCTGAATCTAGTTTTTTGGCTGCTCCGCAGGCCCCACCAGCCACCCCCCAGCTGCACCTCAGGCCAGAGGGCTGTATCAGAGGACATTGTGGCATTCAGGGGGTAGGATCTCTGAATATGACCCCTTAGAGGCAGGTCTTGGGGAAAGGAAGTGGGGTCGGGGCTCAGGGAGACAGTGGTAATAGGGCTTATCAGGGGCCATCCGAACACTGGAATCGGATTCCGCTCGGAAGAAACTTGATGCTTGCAAACAGGTGGTGAGACAGGGTTCATAAGCTTTGGCAGGCGCGGAACAGTGGGACGGCTCTAATAAAGTGTCTTGTAATTAACAGGCTGTAGGAATTAGTAATCAGCCCCAAAGCAAGCTCCTCAGAAAGGTTCTTTCCCTCCCCTCGACGTTTATCTTTATTTCGGGTTATATAAAGAATACCCAGACATTGCAGAAGATCTAGAAATACAAACACGTATAAAAAGGGCAGTAACACCCCCACACGTTCACCCTATAATTTTACCCCACGGAAATGTGTGGCCAACAATATGGTGTATTTTCCTTAATTCATTTGTCTCGACTTTTCCTTTTGAGAGTTTTAACCACCCCCCCACCACCCGCCACCCCCAAATCCTTCTTCAGAGTGCAAAGGGCAGTGTTAGCACAGCCCCTGCCCTGGGATCCGAGTCCTGACCTGAGGGAATTTCCTGAACTTCCAAGCTGGCCATCTCTGTCATTGCTGCATCGGGCAGGTGGGACAGGAGTTGAGGAGGAAGAAACCCCAGGGGTGGCTGTCCCCCCCATCCCGGTTGGGCCGCGTGGTCAGAAGCAGCAGCCAGCTCTCTTCTGTGGCCTCTTGGGGGTCATCTCCACCAGCGCGCCCTTCAGGCGGTCTTCCTGCATCTTGAGTGACCTGTATGACGGCACCAGACATCAGTCCTCTGTCTCACCTTCCAGGAGCAGCAGGGAGGGGCCCACGGGTGAGCTGTGGGGCTGTGGGACTGCGCCCCCAATCGTCCTCTCCACCCACTTGCCCTGCCCCTGTGATGCATCCCACACGGCACCCGAAAAATGGGGCCACGGAGACTTAGGCCTTCTGTCTCTTTCCTAGCGTTCCTTCCAGCCCCCTGTGAGCTGGGCACTGCACAGGGGACTCCGAATAGGACAACGAAGCCAGCATGTCCTTGCCTTGAGAGGTGAGGAGACAGAGAGAGAAGGGGCCTTCAGAACGCCGGAATGAGGAAGCACACAGAGGGACGTGTCCTCGAAGGTCCTTGAAGGACTTAGGGAGGAAGGAGGAAGTGTCAGAGCTGAGGCCGAGCAGTGGACAAGGGTTTGTTAGCAGGAAAGCGGGGTGCATTCCGGGCTGAGGGCAAAGGCTCAGTGAGAGAGAGCGAGCTTGCGAGTTCGGGAAATGAAAGAAGCTCATTCATTCATTCACTCACTCAGGTTATATTTACTGAGTGTGGACCCCTGTCCCGAATCACAAAGCCTAAAGACGGGCCAGAAAGAAGCCTTAGAGGCAACAGGGGCTCGGGGTCCTGGGGGCCTGGAAGCCACATTCAGGAACTTGGGCTTTTGTCCTAAAGCAAAGGGACGCTGTCGAGCAGTTGTCTGTCAGAGGGCGTCACGGCGTGATCAGGTGAGCTCGCAGACTCACCCTGGCTGCTTTGTCACAGAAGGGGCTTCCAGATCATCTGCTCTACGACCTCTCCGCCTTACTTATTTCCTTTGTTTATTGGGCACCTACTACGTGCCAGGCGCTGTGGAGGGAGGGGGCTGGACAAAACCGCCCCCCGCCGGCCCTCCTGGAGCCACAGCCTCGGGCAGGAGGCAGACAGCAACCAGGGACCAGACAAATGCATGTACAATTACGATTTGTCCAGAAGGGCTTTGAAGGACACAAATGGGACAGGGTCCCGGAAGAGTGGTGGGGTGGAGACGGGTCAGGGAGGGCCCCCCTGAGGGGCTGAAGCTGAGCGAGTGAGTGCGCATGTGCGTGCGAGCACGTGTGCACACAGGGACGGGACCACCAAGGTCATTTCCAGGCATTTGGATTTTACTCCAAATCGAGTGGAAGTTGGGGCGCCAGGTCGGAAGGGTATGCGACTGGTGATCTCGGGGTCATGAGTGGGAGCCCCACATTGGGTGTAGAGATTACTTGAGTAAATACATAAATAAAAACTTTAAAAAATAAATAAATAAATCTAGTGGAAGTTACTAGAAGGTGGAGAGCAGGAAGGTAACCCTCTGTCCCACTGCACCGCGCAGCGGAGAAAGCAGGCTGAGGCTCAGAGAGCGGGCTAGCCTTTGAGGTGATACTCCACTGGGACTGGTAGAACTCAACTCAGACTCTCCGCACAGTGCTCTCGCTCGTTCCCGAGAGGGTGAGCCCTGTGGCTTCATGGTGCTTCCTCAGAGCAGAGCAGGCCTTCCCTTCCTACGTGAGGGCTCTGGAGGCTGCCCAGAGGACTCTGGGTGGGGAGCAGCAGGGTGGCACTCACCGGGCCAGGTTCACCACGGGCTCCAGGATGTTGTGACCCAGGGCAGCGCTGCACTCTCCAAAGGAGACCCCCAGCTCCTGCGGACAGACAGGGGTGTGGGGGTCCTGGGAGAGCCCACTGAGCGACCAGCAGTCCCGGCCCCACCCAGTGCACCCCAAGGCCAACTCCGACGGTTTGGCTTGTCAAAGAGGCCACTCCGGAGACCTTCCACAGCCCTGGCTCTGAGCGACAGTGGAAAGCCTGTGTCCCAACTTGGAGAAATGTCCCTGGGGACATTTTAAACTATTAGCTATTTTTTTTTTAATTTCAAAAATATTCAAGAGGAGAGGGGGCGGAATATTGGAAAATACAGCATATTCAAAAAGTGTAAGAGCAAAATATAAACCCCTCCTGTTAGCACTTGATACATATTTCCATTCAGTTTTGCAGAATGCTTTCCCCGGGGGTGAGCGGGCTCCGTGTCAGGTGCTGTCGGATGAGACCGCAGCACCCAGCTGCTCGGTCCGCTCCGCTCGAACGCCAGCAGCCTCGCAGGGTCAACCCAACCTCACCCCGGACTTGCCGCTGCTCTTCTGACTTCACGTTTCACTGTAAGCGTTTCCTCCACGCCCTCCAATATTTTTCCGGGACAGGATTCTTAATGGCCAATGCTAGCCTCTCACACGAACCTCCACAGCTTAACCGCCAACTGCTGCCCAATGTTTGTTCTTGTAAATAACACCGTGAAGAACATGGTCGCATAAACATGCTTGATTATACATCCTATGCGGGTACCCATTACGCCATTCTCGTAGGGGCTATTATTTCTGACTTTCCTTAGGATAAATTGCTAGAGGAGGAATTACTATGTCAAAGAGATGAGCCACTGCTTTTAAGGAGGAAAAAAATCCCGCCAACCAGGAGCCATGATGATGACCTCATGACTCTGAGAAAGGAGAGGAGAAGGGGAAAGAAACACAATATGGAAATGCCAAGAGGGGTTGTGGCAGAGGTGGGGTAAGGACTGGGTTCTTTCTTCCTTCCTTATTTTTCTCCAGAGTTTCTGGAATGTGGTCAACTTCTATTCATAAATAAATAGTATCCACTGTCTGCTGGTGGGGCTTTTGATGCAATCTTGCCAGGGAAGAATTTGGGTCCTAAGATAGAATAAATTAGAAGGAATGTTATGTTAATTAGAGACCAGAGAGCAAATGAAGATTTGATTGGGAATTTTAAGTGAAGCTTTTAAAACCTTTTTTTACTCTGAAGATATTTTTATATAGGTCAGAATGTTGTGTGGGAGTCTGCTAATTCGACTCGAGGGTCAGTGTCATGCCCGCGGGACAGCCTCAGGTTTGGGCCTAAGAACAGGGTGGGTGGGAGGCAGAGGCGGCCAGGCTGCTGTCCACTGTGACCCAGCCTTCGGCAGGGCAGGGGCAGGGGCAGGAACGGGCCGTGGGTCCTTCTCAGTTGCCCAGGCCAGGGGGACCTGCCCGCTACCCTCCAGTCGGCCAGTCCAGGCTGGGTCAGGGGGCTGATGCCCACGTGCTCACCTGGGCCAGTTGCTGCCCGACCTCCGTGGGCACCTGCCGCTCCTCCTCACAGTCCTTCTTGTTTCCCAGGAGAAGGATGACCACCCCGTCGGGCCCTGACTCCTGCGCACAGAACACATGCCCTCAGGCACCCACGTTGAGGGCTTGCTCTGTTGTGCCGGGCCCTGGCTGGATTTGGCCCTGCCCTCCAGGAAGCTGACAGTGTGTGCACCCTCCTCCATCGCCTTTCTGTCTCACGCTCACTCTGCACCCTTCCCCCACCCATGACATCTTCCCTTCAGTCTACAGTGAATCTGCCCCTCCTTTCTGCCTGCAAACAGGTCACCCATTTTCCAAGGCCAGCCTCAAAGTTACCTCCCCCAGGAAGCCTTCCAGGATTGTTCCTGCTCATGCCCCTCTCTTCTTGCCTGTGCTGAACAGCCCAGTGCTTGATTACATAGGCTGGCCTGGCTCGTTTCCTAATTGTTTCATGACAACGATGACGACGACGACGACGACGACGACTACTAGCTTCTGTTTACTGAGTGCTTACTATTTCCCAGTGTTGTTCTAAAGGCAATTTTATCAGTTAATCCTAACAACTGTATGAGAGAATTTGGAAAATTGAAGTTCAGAGAAGTTAAGTCACTTGTCCAAGATAACAGAGTTGGGACAGGCTAGTTGGGATTCAAACCCAGGTCCTGTCAGACCCCGAGCCCAGCCTCCTTCACACATGACCTTATCTTACTTCTTTTGCTTCTCTTCACTAGACTAGAAACTTCCAGAGAGAAGACAACATGTCTTTCTTCATAATCCTCTGCTGTGCTAGTACACACTGCGGATTTCAGTATATATGTATCAATTAAGTACATAGGGGAAGAGCTAGAGATGTGTGGACAGAGGAATTATCGCCTAGAGTGTTACTAGACTTGCACTATCCCCAGGTGTTAAAAAGACAACACGGAGCTGCTGTATACAGGAAAGAAATGTTCAGAGGATAAAGGAAGTAGTTTATTTTGGAGGCTGTACTATGTGGTTGTGGTTTCTTCCTGTGACTATGCTCCCAGCTCATCCAGCCACATGCTCTCAGTGGGTCACATAACCCACACGTCTGTGGTGTCATTTGTAATCCTGGGGAAAAAGGGGGCATGGGCACGATACAAGTTCCCCCTTGACTCCAAACACCAAGGCCAACCCCAACAGCCACCTGCAGGGGGCTAAGACCGCTGCTTACCCGGAGACAGTCCAGCCAGTAGCGCACGTGGGCGAAGCTCTCCCAGGAGGTGACATCGTACATGAGGACCACTCCGTCGGCCTTACGCAGCAGCTGCCGAGTCATGCTGTGGTACCTGCCGGGACAGTCTGCGTGAGGCGAGGCCTGGTGGCCTGATCCCTCGCCCTGGCCTCTCCGGGCCTTAGCCACTTCATCTGCAGAGTGGGAGAATTAACTTTCCTGCCTCTGACTGTTTCCCGCAGAGAGCGTGCCTCCATTTTCCTTCTTGCAGTATGATCGTTGAACAGGTCGCAGTTCCAGAACGTACCAAAGAGCACCCAGGGAAAAGTCTGTCGTCCCCCTGCCCCCACCCTGCCACTCAGTCCCCCTCCCCAGAGGCAGCCAGGGTTACCAGTTTGCAGAGGTGTTTTATGACGATACACAAATGTACGTATGCATACATTAACACCGTTTTCACACGCACACTCACACACGCCCTTTACTCCCCTGCTAAAGGTAAAGACAGTGGCAGACACGCCCTGTACTCATTACTATTCAGTAGTCTGTACTTTGCCTTTTCCAGTTAACAAAACATCTTGGAGAGACGCCTGGGGGGCTCAGGCAGTGAAGTGGCTGCCTTCGGCTCAGGTCATGATCCTGGCGTCCTGGGATCAAGCCCCACGTAGGGCTCTGTGCTCAGCGGGGAGCCTGCTTCTCCCTCTCCTCTGCCCTTCCTCACTCATGCTCTCTCTCTCAAATAAATTAATTAACTAAATGTTTTAAAGAATAAAAATAAAATGTTTTGGAGGTTCCCCATTGTACACAGAGAGAGTGCACAGTCTTTCTTTGTGACTTTGTAATATTCTCTGGATTGTGTAGCTAGGCCCTGACCCACTCAGCTGGCCCACCCCTCCTCCCGGTTAGACTGTTCCTGGTGCTTCACAACATAGATGCTTCCGGAACCATGCTGCTATTACCGTCGTGGATGAGTTCATCCACAGAATGAATTTCTAGAAGTGGAACTGCTGGGTCAAAGAAGATGTGCCTTTTACATTTCGATGACTACTGCCTCACTGGAAAGGGGCGGGCCAGCGTTTTCAGCAGGACAGGGGACTGGGCAGCTGTCCCCTGAGGGCCCCGTCGGTGCTACGCTTTCTGCCCCCTTGGGCAGCCCACTGGAGCTTGACTCATCTCTGCTTCCCCGACCTCCTCAGTCCTTAGGGGCAGATGCCTTTTTTGCCCTTGGTTGCCTCTTGCCTGTGTTGGAACCTTCAAGGTCAGGGCCCCCCTCTCTCCCCCTTGGCCTCGGGCTCAGCCCGGGGCCGTGACGCCATGAGCGTGGACAGTCCCCTTTACCTCTCCTGGCCGGCCGTGTCCCAGAGCTGCAGGGCGAAGCATTTGTGGTCCACCAGCAGGGTTTTGACCCGAAAATCCACTCCTAGGACACACGGGGCGGGGGGTGGTCAGGCCTGTTTCTAAGTCACCAACCAGGACTTCCAGTCCAAACCTGCCCCAGGATATACCTGTTCCCCGACACCAGCCCCTCTGTCTGCTGGGCTTCCTTCCCCTCGGCTCTCCAATCCCACCCATACTCCAGGCCCCACATCCTCCAAGAGGCCTTTCCTGCCCACCCAGCCCGTGGGGTCACGGTCCCCGCTGCACTCCCACACGCTGACGGTCAGTGCCAGTTCAAGGCACGTTGCGTTAGTTTGACCTCTGCGAACCTAGCTGTGTTATCCCCAACTGTATGGCAATGGTCATTCCTCAGGTCACTCAGGAGAACCAGCGTCACTGTTTTATTGTTATAATACTCCCTGTTTCATTCCTGATTACGGCATGGATCTTCCCCCTTCAACCAGACCGCAGAGTGGGAGCAGGCAGCCCAGGAGGGTGGGGGGAGCGCTGGTTTCAGGGATGACTGACTGCGCTGGGAGCTGCCCACCCTCTGCTGCTTTGTGGGCTGTGTGACCTCAGGCAAGTCACTTTTCGTCTCTGAGCCTCCCTTCCTCATCTACAAGGTGACATTTTAAAAAGACCCACATTGGGGGCTCCTGGGTGGCTCAGTCGTTAAGCATCTGCCTTCAGCTCAGGTCATGATCCCAGGGTCCTGGCATTGAGCCCCTCAAGCATCCTGCTCGGTGGGAGGCCTGCTTCTCCCTCTCCCACTCCCTCTGCTTGTGTTCCCTCCCTCACTGTGTCTCTCTCTGTCAAATAAATAAAATCTTTAAAATAAATAAATAAAATAAAATAAAAAGACCCACAGTGGGGTGCATAGAGCATGCAACTCTTGATCTCAAGGTCGTGAGTTCAAGCCCCACATTGGATGTAAAGCTTATTTTAAAATAAAGAAAATAAATTTTAAAACTATGTGTAAAAATAAATAAATAAATAAATAAATAAATAAATAAATAAATAAAAAGAGCCACGTTGCAGCGTGGTTGGGAAGATTGAATGACTCATATTTGAGGTTTGGCCCAGGGGTGCTTGGGAGGTGATCATTTTCTTCATTATTCTCATCTTCCTGAGCCACAGACCTTCAAATTTCACAGCCCCCCACCTGGCTGTGGTCCTGCTTCCAGACCCTTCCTGTCCCTGGAAATATGAAGGTAATAGTGAAATCCCAGGAGGGTTTAAAAGCTTTGGGGGTGCACCTTTCTGACAACCCCCAAGGAATTCAGGCCGACTAGGGAGTGATGGAGAGGGACTTCTTCCCCTTCCCCACTCCCTTTCCTAAGGGAGCCCTGAGGCTGCAGAGCTCACTGCAGGCCTCAAGCCAGCTGGGGGGGTGGGGGGAGAGGGGGGGGTGCGCCTCATTCCAGCGCTGAGCCCGCAGAGACTTTTCTACCTGCTGCTGCCCCTGGCGGTGGCTGAAACCTTGCCCACCCCGCCCCCCCTTCGCAGGAAGTGGCCGCCTGGGGACCTGACTCAGCAAAACGGCGAAGCAGACGTTTGTAGCATCCGCTTCCCTGTATTGCCCTCTTTTCTGAAGATCTTAGGAAGCCCGGCGTCCGCAGGAACCTCTGAGATTATCTGACCCAAGCCCCGTGATAATATCCAGCCTCGGCTGAAATCCCCGCCGTGTGGTCTATGAACGACGCTAACAAGTACGCCTCGCATTTCCTAACCCCGCCCTTACTCCCACCGGTCCCCCTCCCGGCCCACCCCCTCCTCAGTCCACCCACGTGGCCCCCATTCCGTCCCCAAAGCATGTTATAACTTAACCACGCAAATCGCTAAGAATATACCAGTTATTTCCTCCCCGAGGAATCTGCTCCTTTTCAGGGGCAGCGCCAGGGAGGGAGGCACGCTGAACCCAGCACAGGCTAAAACTTCTAGGCTGAGGCCTGGGCCCTGAAGGCAGGAGACTTTGGGCCCCAGCGAGGGCAGGACCCTTAACCAGGTCCTCCATGATCTGTTTCCCTCATCTGTAAAATGGGGATATGGAAAAGTCTGGAATGCACCTTCGGCTATAACTCCATCGGCTCAGGCTCGGTCCTCCACCCAGCCCTGTTCTCGAATGCCAGCAGGCTAGAGTTCTTATCTTTTGGGGGCGGTGAGAATGGAGGAGGTGACACGAAGTGCGGAAATGTTCACGACTGAAGAAGCCAGAGTCGGCCCCATCGATGGTGAAGCCGGATGGATGACAGCCACCAGGGGGCACCAAACCGCCGCCGGCTCGGCGACCGAGGCTGCTCACACCCCCACCGCCCCCATCCCGGATACGCCCAGGGGGCCAGCGGGGCGTGCAGGCTTGTCCTGTCTTTCCACAATTACACAACCTGTGTTTTTCTTGATTGAATTTTGTGGAACCTTCTTATCACATACTAATGGGGCAGGTCGGTTCCATAGGGAGGGCTTTTGTAAGGAAGGAGGCTTGGAAGACGCTTTGGTGCACTTCCCGTGGTCAGTAAGCAGGACCTTAGGTGATTCCTAACCCGGGCCTTGCAGACCCTGCGACCCCGCCCAACGTCAGACCAGGCCTGCTATGAGTTCTCCGTTCCCCAGGACACTGAATTTTTAACTGGTTCCCCCAGTGAGGATTCTTAGAGAAAAATCTGAGAACCCGTCTTGGAACCACTTTTGCATGAAGGCTGTCATTTACCCACTGGTCTGGCCCTGGTCCGCAGTCGGCTTGTGGCCTGACAGACAAATGCACGGATCCCCCCCACCCCCCCACCCCCGTGCCTAAGTGGGCCCCGTCTTCATTCCTGATCTTGCATTTCTGTGGCTCTATACACGGCCAAGGGCTCACAGATCCCAACGTTTGTAGACGGAGGACTCCTTGTGCTTGGGCACATTTCATTTGCAGGGGCCACTGAATCAGACGCGATCAAATATTTCCTTATAATAATAGCAATAAAAATAATGTTTTTGAGCCCTTGCCACATGTCAGGTATCATTCTAAGAGCTTGACACGTAGTAACTGACTCATCCTTACAACTATTCTAGGAAGCCAGTGCTCTTGTCCCCGTTACGCGGATGAGGGTTTGGGAGCTCCCGGGGTGAAAAATCTGCCCAAGTTCATCCTGCTAGTCAGTGGCAGAGACGGGATTTGAACTCAGGTATCTGAGTTCCTAACTGACCATACTCTAGAAATACATTCTGCGTAAAATACTCAACTTGCCCAAGGCAACTTCCTGCCAGAGCCTGCAGACTGGCCGGGGCCAGTCGTGAGCAACGTGGACCCTGCAGTGGCCTGCCCACAAGCCATGGGGGTGGGGACTTGCTTGTTTTCACCAGCAGCCTGCTCTGGCACCGAAATTGCAGGGTGCTTTGTCGATGTGGTGCATTATAAGCTAATCAGATCAATGCAGCAAAGCAAATTACCTATAATTAGAGATAATTAGTAAAATAGTAAGATTATGCCCATATAAAATAAAGTCTAATGCAGGGCCTGTGGCCAGGACAGAACCTGCCGCTTCCCCGGGAGATGGCTCTCTCTGGCCCCCTCCGGCTCCTTGGCGCCGGCAGGGCTCTCCCCTCCCTCCGCAGCCTCCCTCCCCAGGTCGGCTCTTACCCACGGTAGCTGTCAGCCCAGTGGCGAAGGAGTTCTGGTGCAGCAGGTGCAGGAAGGATGTTTTGCCCACGTTTGAGTCTCCCAGGAAGATGACGTGGAAGAGGTAATCGGGGTCGGCAGGAGGCTCGCTGGCGGTGGGGGACCCTGGGGATGAGGTCGGCGCAGCCCCCCCGGAGTCAGTTCCTGGGTCTGGAGGCCGGTTCTCTGCCGGCGGCTCCCTGGATGGAAGGGAGCCTTGTTCTTCTGCAGGAGCAGTAGTAGGCGAGGCCAGGGGTTGGGCTTCCAGCTCAACCAGGGTGCGGGGGCTCTGCGTGTGCTCCTGGGGCCCTGCTCCACCCCCAGGCTCAGCGCCCTCCTGGGGAGAGTCCAGGGGAGGCAGCCGTGTTCTAGGAGCAGGGGCTTCTGCCTGGGCCTGAGCCCGCGGGGCCTCACGCGGGAGAGGAGCAGGCGGATGAGCTCGCTGGGGGGGCTCTGAATGCCCAGCTTCCGGGCCACGAGCCTCACTTGACTGCTCTGAACTGAGGTCTCGCCCTCCTTGGCCCACCTGTTTCCTTTCCTCGACCCCAGGATCTTCTTCCAGATGCTCGTGGGCAAGGGCCGGCAGCCCATCTGGCGCGAGGACCCGGCCGTGAGCGTCTCCCGGCCCCCCAGGAGGGCCCTCCTGCACACCGGGGCCCAGGCGGCCCCGCTCCAGTCCCTCTGCGGGAGGCTGCCCCACTGGCTCCAGGTCCTGGGAGGGCCCAGCCAGCCCTGGTGTGAGGGCTCTGGCCCCTGGGGACCCCAGTTCTATCTCAGAGCCGGGGACCTGCAAGTCCTGATGGAGGGCCTTGCTCTGTCTGGGGGCCTTCTCTGGGACAGGCCCAGGCCCGAGGTTCTTGTCATCTGGGTGTGAGGCCTGGAGCTGTTCGCTGGGCCCAGCCGGGGCCTGGGGAGGGGGAGCGGTCAGCTGGGGAGGGGGTGCATCCTCCAAAGGAACGAGCATTTTGAGGGCAGCTGCCACCAGGCTCCCTGACTCCCCAGTTGGGGCCCCCGGGAAACTCCCATGGGAGAGGGCCTCGGGGCCAGGCCCTGACTCCTCCTTAGGTTCCAGGCTTCGAGGCTGGACAGGCGGCTCTGGGCCGCTGTCCTGCCCATCCGGGCCCACTCCTTTCCCTTCCTTGGCCCTGGAGGGCGCCCCACTGGGGCTCCTTGGAGCCCCATCCAGATCTGAAGGCGGCTCCTGACCAAGCAGCCAAGCATGTGGCTCTGAGATGGAGATCTGCCTGACTACTCGGGGTGTCTGGGGGCCTGAGGGGGTCCTCGGGGTTGGAGGTGGGCTCCAGGAGAGCTGCAGGGCTCTGCGCGAGGAGGTGTTGAAGTTGCTCAGGAGCTGGTCCCAGTCATCCTCCTCCCCAAACAGTCCAGGCAGGGGAGCCTCCTCAGAGGAGACTGCCTGGGCGTCTGGAGCCTTCTCGTCACCTGCTCTGGGGACACTAGGAAGGGTTTAGGAAGCTAAGGTCAGGGGAATCTCTCCTCATCGCTAACACCTCACAGCTGACCCCCTCCCCCAGTCTCTGCTCAGGCGGTCCTTCTCACCCTGCACGCACTGCCATTCCTTTCCTTCATCTAATCCTGCCCATCTTTCAGGGCCTATATGAAGCCTCACCTCCTCCAGGAAGCCTTCCTTGACCATTCTGGTCCATCCCACTCCTCTGAGCCGTAACAGGTAGAGTGAGTGCCTGCCTGGGATCCATTACTACCCTAGACCCTGTGCGTGCGTGTGTGCGTGCGTGCGTGTGTGCGTGTGTGTGCTCGTGCTTGAATCTCAGTTGTGTGACCTTGAGCACATGACTTTCCCCTCTCTGTGCCTTCGTTTCCTTGTCTGAGAAGTGGGCATGAGCATGTTGGCCTGGCAGGATTATTGTGAGATTTAAGGAGGGAATCTCTGGTGTGTTCTGGGTGCTGACAGGGCCTCAGAGAACTCAGAGCCTACGCCTCCCCCCTTTCGGGAAGCTCTGATCCCCACCTTAGCCCAGGGGCCCAGGGGCGGCAGCTACTCGCCTCGGTTCCTCCTCCACCTGCCAGGATGCGTGGCCCCTGGCGGCGCTCAGACGGCCCCTGGTCACCCGCAGCTGCCCCCGCGCCTCCTCCAGCTGGCCGGCCAGCTCTTGCTCCGTCTCCCGCAGCTGCTGGTTCTCCGAGCCGGCCGCCCGGTGCGAGCTGCGGAGCCCGTGCAGCTGGGCCTCCAGCTGCGGGAGGAGGATGGAGCGTGAGGCGGAGGGAAGCCCCGGGGTCCACCAGGGCAACAACCAGCCCCCAAAGGCCACAGTGGGGCCTAGACTCTGGGCTCCTGGAGACCCAGCATAAACAAAGGATTGGGGGGTTTACCCCGTGTTGGCCTATTTAGCTCCGTTATCTCCCATCCGGGAGGGACTTTTGAATTGAAGGAACTGGGTAAGAAACACAAACTGCCAGCACCACAAGGGCCCAACACGGAGAGGGGATCACACCCCTTCTGCTCAGAGCTCTGCAATGGTTGCTGTCTCTGAACCCCATCTGGTCCGCAGGGAGCTCACGGGACTCGGAGATGGAGCGCAGCGTGAGCACTCAGAAGGGAAGGGGAAGCCCTCACCGTGGCATCCAGTGCCCTGCTCAGACCCTCCCACCCCATGAGGTCTCTGCCCTCCTCTCCCGCTACTCTTCCCTCCCTCCATCTGCTCTAGCCCACGGGTCTCCTCACGGCTCCCGGAACCTTCACGGCACGCAGCCACCTCAGGGCCTTTGCACTCGCTGTTCTCTCCACCTGCACTGCCCTTCCCCAGGTATCACATGACCCACTCTTCGTCTCCTTCAGGCCTTTACTCCAATGTCAGCAACTCAGTGAGGCCTTCCTGGATTTCCCTGTCAAAAGCCTTCTAGCCCTCGCCCTGCTTCCCTTTATTCTCCTTTGCACTTTCGCTCTCCAGCATGTTACAGATTTTACTTGCTTACTTTGTTATCCATCTTCCTGACTAAGGCTATAACTCCGTGGGCTGGAGTGCGTGTCTAGCACGTTCCTCAGGACCTAGAACAGTGCCAGGCACCAGTGGGCGCGCTGCAAATAATCGCTGGGTGAAGGAATGGATGACCTTGGGGGAGAGGCTTCACGTCCGCTGGGGACAGGACAAAACGGCCCCATGTGTTAAGTCCAATCTCCCTTGGCTGAAGGAGCCTGCCTCCATTTCCAAGGAGCAGCTGCTGCAGAGGCATCTAGAAATCAGCCCATGCTGGGCAGGTGAGACCAGGTGACAGAGCCAGGCAAGGCAACGATGGAAAAGCCCCTGGGAACCCTGCCCGGTGCTGAAGGAGAAAGCTGGTTGCCCCGCTTCTATCAGCTGGTGATTTTACTAAGGTCAGTGATCTGGGAGCTGAGAAAGGAGGGGATGGCAGGGCAGGGTCTCAGACCCAACGACTTGGCCACAATGCCAACTGGCAGTGACTATGGGCTGCAAGATCTGGGGGGGTCGGGCAGCGGGGAGCTGGTCAGATTCAGAGACAGTAACAATTGTGATGCATAGAGCAGACACTGCTGTATGCCAGGCCCCGCGCTAGGCCCTCAAACATGGGGTCTCCAGGCGTCCCGGCAGCCTTCTAGGGCAAAGGTTCTGACCTCCGATTCTCTGATGAGGAAACCAAGGCTCAGAGAGGTTAAAAACCTGCCCCAGGTCACGCAGTTGGCAGTGGAGACAAGAGTTGAACGGCACACTATCACCAAGAATCTCCAACACTGGGACCTCGTGTGTGCCCAGCGCCTTCCCGTCTCAGAGTGCTTTCCCCTTCATTACCTTATCTGACCCACTAGCCCAGGAGATGCCGTAGGTGTGGCTAGTCCCATTTTACAGATGGAGAAACTAAGGCCAAGACAAGCAAAGCTATTGCCCCAGATTTGTATGGCTCTGAACTGGAACAATAGGGATTTGAACCCGGACCTTTCTGATGGCCCCTCTGCAGTCCCTGGCCTCATCTCAGAAAAGGGGGCTACTCTCATAGGGGAGCACAACCACCCCCAAGAATTCTCAGGAGATGGGTGTCAGAGCGTGCGACTTCTCAGAAATTGGGCTCCCGGGCAAGTGCTGTCACTCACCTCCCTCTGGCCCTCCGTCAGCCGTTGAAATTCACGCTCCTTGGCCGCCAAGACCTCCTGCATCTGGGAGCTGAAGGCCAGGCCCCGGGAGTCGCTCTGGGGAGCAGAGAGGTTTCAGCCCTCCGCGCTGCCAACTGTAAGTCCCAGCAGGGCTGGGCCAGCCCCCCCCCC